>NC_133393.1:48029797-48332701 GCF_047511655.1 Castor canadensis
AAGCCAAAGATTAGTCCAGAACTTTAAGATCCAGTAATGGGCTTGTTAAGATTTGGACTTGTTAAGGACCCTCACCCAGTTCTTCTTTGTGATTTCTCCCTTTTAGAGAGGGAATGCTCACCTTGTGCCCAACATTGCAGGTTGGAAGTACATAACTTATCTGGTTTTACAGGCTCACAGCTGGAAACCGGTTTTTCTCAGGATGAATCATATCTGTGAGTCTCACCCACGTCTGATTTAAATGATACTTAGATGAAACTCTAGCCTGAGACTTTAAACCTGGTGGTGGAATAAGTTAAGACTTTTTGGAGCTGTTGGATGGAATGAGTATATTTTGCATGAGGTAAGGACATGAATTTGGGGGTTCAAGGGTAGAGTGTTGTGGATTGAACATTTCAGAAAAATTTATATGTTGAAGCCTGCAATGGTTCAAATATGGCTTTTCCCCACCAAAACTTGTGCTGAGGATTGGGCCCAATATAACAGTATTGGGAGGTGGAACTCAGTGGGATGTTTGGGACATGGGGTAGAGTCCTCATGATTGGATTAATGCCTTCCGTGTGTGAATGGATTCTTGTTCTTGTAGGATGAATTTAATCACCATGAGAGCAGGGTGTTATAAAGTAAGTCTATCCCTTGCATTCTCTCTCTAGTGCATGCCTGCATATTCATCTGCATCCTGCCATGAATTGAAGCAGTACAGAGTCCTCACCAGATGTGTCCTCCCAGTCTTGGATTTTCAAGCCTCTAGAACCATGAGCCAACAAACCTCTTTCCTTTATAAATTACCCAGTGTCTGTTATTCTGTTATAGCAACACAAAGCAGACTAAGATAAAGCCCTAAGCCCAATGTGATAGTATTTGGCGGTTAGATCTTTGGGAGGAAATAAAATTTAATGAGGTCATAAGTGTGTGTTGTGGGGACATCCATGATGGGATTGGCATCCTCATAAGGAGGGAAAGAGCGACCAGAGCTCTCTCACACTCTCTCTCTTCACCATGTGAGGAGCCAGGTATCTGCAAGCCAGAAAGAAGGCTCTCACCAGAATCCAAATCTACTTGCACCTTGATCTTGGACTTTCCAACCTCTAGAACTGTTAGATTGATTAAGCCCCCACAGTCCATGGTATTTCGTCATAGCAGTCTGAACAGCCTGAGAATGAGCTGGATGGCTTTGACATTTTGTCTACTTCTGAAGTAATTCCTTTATGAAACTATTTGATGCCTATGTATTTGGAAGTCTTTCTCCCTTAGCTCATGGGAATATAAACAAATTTTTATCCCTGGGGATTATTCCACCAGCTCCTTTTCAATGTTTCCCCCCAGAGAGTTCTTCATTCCTTCACATGTGCACCTATCAGTACTTAGTTGAGCACTTAAGAGGAATCCCCTGAAGATTTCCTGAGTTCTCTCTCTGATCAGCTTTCTTTTCTGTTATACCCTGCCCAGTGAAATTTAACAACTTCAGCCTCACCAGATGTTAAACTTGGTTTCTGCTATAGTTTGGATTTTGAATGTTCTCCAAAGGCCCATCTGCTGAAAGCTTCATTTCTGAGTAGCAACATTGAGAAGTGGTGGAGCCTTTAATAGGTGGGGTGTAGTGGGAGGTCTTTGGGTCATTGGAGGTGTGTCCTTGAAGGGGATATGAGGACCTTGCTCTCTTTTGTTTCCTGGCCATGAGGTGAGCAGTTTTGCTCCACCATGTACTTCCGCCATGATGTGTTGCCTTGTCCAGACCCAAAAGCAATGAGGCCAATCAACCATGGACTGGAACCTCCAAAACTGTGAGTTAAAGTAACTCTTTTTTCTTATTAATTTGATTAACTCAGTATTTATTGCAGTGGTGGAAAGCTTACTAACAATATTTCATATTGGGGAAACTCTAGGTTCTATTTGAGCTCCCTCCTGTGCTGTGGTTTGCAAACTCATTCCAACTCTGATACCGAACAAGAACCTCATTGTTCTCTTTTCTTTCAGAGATCACTCTCCTTCGATGCCTGTCGTCCAATGTGTAGAACAATGAAAACTATTTTTCTACACATTTTCTCCTAGTTATTTAAGGTGGAAGGGCAAATTTGGTTCTACTGTAACTACAATGATAAGTTTACATCCTCTCCTGAAGGAAGCATCAGAGAAACACTGCTGTAGCTGGTCCCTGGAGAAGCTGTGAGCACTGCTGGAACCTGGTGCCAGGGAAGTCACCCTTACTGCAAGAGTAGGGAGGCAGGGAGACCATTATGCTGCAGGAGCTGGTGCTGGATAGAGTACACACAGCAAGAGCCTGGAAAGCAAGCTCAACGGAACAAGGAAGTCAAGTCCTTTCTTCCACAGTGTCTCTCTAGTGCCCTCTACTGGCAAGCTTCACACCATGCTATTTGGTGAAGGAAAACTATCAGGGGCCCATATCCATTTTCACTGAGCAGGCAATGAAAGAAGAATTAAAGACGAAATGCTATAGGTTGATAACTGGTATACACATTATGGAGAATAGCTGCCTTATCAGTACAGACATTCCTTAACTCGCAGTAGGTTTATAAACCCATTATAAATTAAAAATATTGTAAGTCAAAATGCAGTTCTGCCTCGCCAGAGAGGATTGGACCCCATATCACCGGTCCAGGATCAGATCCAAATTCTAAATTCCAAGTGCAGTTTCTACTAAATGCTTATTCACACCATCATAAAATAGAAAAATCACAAAGTATAACTACCTTAAGTTGGTGACCACCTATATTTCAAAATTATGTGGCCTCTGGTAAATTTAAATCTATAACATCAAGTACATGCTCTTAAATGAAAATTTTTGAGCTTGACTTTTAGGGAAGTAGAATTTATTTAGTTCTAAGAAGAGAACAGGAGCTTTATCCATTCCTGTAAAAGGACAAAATAAAATGTATGAAGTTAAAATAGCAAGATATATTTGTCTCAGGTACATATTATTTGTTTAGAGTACATATTATTTGATAGACAAAAGAAAAAAAGAAGAAGAAGGCAACTAATGTTACAGAATTATTTCTATGTGCCAGGTGCCTTGCACGGGTTATTATTTGACCTCTCAAAATGACCTTGTGAAGGATGTGATCATGTGTAATTTTACAGATGAATAAACAAATTTGGGGCACTCTGCAGATAGAAAAATCTCCTGGAAAGCTTGCTGACAATGAAGATGACTTCACTGGTCTTGCAGTTTCAAATTCAGTAGCCTAGGGCTGAAACCCAACGTGCACAGTTTAAACGATAACCAGGAAAGGCCAATATATGCAGTCAATGGGCCGCATTTCAGAAACGCTTTTTCAATAACTTCTTCAAGTTCATGGGGTTTGAGGCAAACTTCAGGTTGGATGGAAGACTATTTGTCTCAGCTATACCTATCTTTTTTTCCCTTCCAAATCACATTGTGATTTGTGAGCAGGAGAAGAATTTCAGACCCACTTTAGGACTGTGTATAAAGGAAGCAGTCAGGGAATGGACAGCTGTGTAGCAATGATTCCAGCCAGAGCTAACGAGCTGTTTGGGCACCAACACCTACTGAAACAATGCTAGGTAAGCCTGCTCGGTCTTGTGATGACACAACACTTTCTTGATTCAAGATCAACTCATTGATGGACTCATAGGGTGATCTGAGAAAATCAGTCAACAATCAGTGGGTGTTCTCCTTCTTGACTTAAGAAGTCAAATAGCAATTGATTATAAATTGCACAATTAAGTTGTCAGATATTGGTTATTATATAACAAGAAGAATCAATAGTGAGAAGTTTCAAGACCATAAGTTGCCTAAGACATTTGACATCTTTCTAGTGAATTGTCAAATGCTAATCAACTATACTACTTTTCTTTGTATTTTATTTCTTTTCTTTTTTAGCAGTACTGGGGATTGAACTCAGGGTCTTGTGCATGATAGGTAAGTGCTCTCCAAATTGAGTCATATCTCCAGTACCTTTTCTTTGAGTTTGTTTTTCAGAGTCTGTGCTTTTGTCCAGGCTGACCTTGGACCCCAATCCTCCTACTCCCAACTCCAGAGTAGGCGCACCACCTACTGGCAGAAGTGCACCATCATACATGGGGGTAAAAGCTTGTTTTCTTAAGTGGTTCCAAATGAGACCATTTTAGATGTTTTATCATGGAGTGAGGGACTGTGCAACCCCAGGATGAGGGAAGAGAATAAAGCTGTGTTTTGGGTTTGGCAAAAGTATCTAACTAGTTTTAGAGCATTTGTAGATCAGCACATTATTACCATTTACTACACACAAGAATGATTCATTTAGTTTTGGTTCTATCCTGGGTGTGCCAAAGGGGCATGCAGAAAAGCATTAAATAATTGAATAGCTTTTGCTACAAGAATAAAACAGAGCATCCAAGCCAAGGCTGTGTTTTATGTCAATCAAATTAATAATCCTACAGATTCTGCATAAACTTTCTGTTAGAGTTCTAACAGTCACATGTAGATGGAGTTTTGTTTCTCTTCATTGAACAAAAAAGTTTTGATGGATAGAGTACTCCATAAAGTTTTTCTCAAGCAAATCATACATGTAGTGTAATTCCAACAATCTTTTAGGTAGATAAATTGATTGTACACATCACATGAAAAAACATATGTAAGAATGGCCAGGAATACTTTAAAAAAAAACCCAACCAAAGAAATATCACGACAAAGGTCTATTGCTCTTAGATACTGGAACATAGTATAAATCTACCTAAATTAAAACAATGTGGTATTGGCTCATAGCTAAAAACCAGGTAAATAAAACAGAAAGTCCAGAAACACACTTAAATACATACAGGAATTTAGTTGATGACATAGGTGGGATACAGTGAAAGAAATAAGGACTACTGAGTTCATGGTTTTGTGTAATCTTTACAATTTATATGGAAAAATTGACTTCTATCTTACATATTATCCACACAGAATTAAAATTTCGATGTTAAAGTATTATAAAATTATATGGAATTCAGAAATTAAAATAGGAAAATCCTTTTTATTTTACATATGACATTTTATCTTTGTGGTGGCAAGTGTTCTATCACTGAGCCACTTCTCAGCCCTAGGGAAATCCTTTTAAGAACAAGTAAAACTGTCAAAGAAGAGATTGATACATTTGCTGACAAATCACCGCATCATAAAAATTTAAACAAAGACAAAAGAAAAAGGGGCAATTTCGTGTGTGTGTGTGTGTGTGTGTGTGTGTGTGTATGTGTCTATCCTATAAATCAATAAGAAGACCAATAACCCAGGAGAAAAGGGAACAGATAAGAAAGAATAATTCACTGTAAAGGAAATGTAAATGTTGGTTCTCAAACAAAATAAAGTCTAGACTTATTTTTAGTAAGGGGAACAATAAAGTTCTAGTAACAAATAGCTTATTATTTGTTAATCTATTACATTAGCAATACATGGTGCATTGACTAGTATGTAGAGAAACCATGAAGAGTCCTCCATCCGTTGTTGGCAGGAATACACTTTGGTGCAGCCCGCATGGAATGTAATTAACCAATGCCTCTCAGCATGCAAGAAATACATATTCTTTGACCAGATCTGCATCTAGACTCTTCTCATTATTTATTGACTTTAGAGGTGTATGGTGTTTTTTCATGTAAATGACACTTTACATGAAAAAGTGTCATGCTTTCAAATATTTGCTACTGAAACAGTACTGTAATGTAATCTTGCATAACTCTACATTCTTGTCCTATTATTTCTGAAGGACAGATTCCAATAAGGAGAACTGTTTGATCAGCTGTAGTTGTTCTAAGTTACCCTAGAAAAAGAAAGTTGAAATTGAGGGCCCATTTTATATGATGTCAGTGAAAAGACTCCCTTGGCCTTTCTAATACTTCTACTTGTCTATTTACTTTACCTGGTAGTTTCTCTGCCTTCAAAAGTTAACATTTTCCTGATGGATTTTCTTACTGTGCTTCCATCTTTGTACAGTCCCTTCTACACTTTACCTTTAAATAACATTTACCTTCAAGAAAAAAATATCAGCAGCTACTTTGGATTTAAATTTGTTATAATTTTTCTTTTTAAATGGATTTCCATTTGTTGTGTCTGATTTGTCTTCATGGAGACAGCAGAGGTCTGCTCAGAGCAGCTTAGTGAAACCATCTGTGTGTACGGAAAAGCAGAGACAATTAAAACCTGTTGACAACTTTGGGCAAAGCTGTGGGCTTCATGTTCTGTAATTTATGGGAAAAGCTGAAGAACAATCAGTTCAAGCTAGTTCTTCAAAGAGGCACAGCCTGTATCATGCTTTTGGCAGTTCAGCATCTTTGTGCCACAGAGAAGGGATACCTGAGTCCAAAGTATTCTGAGATGTGCCCCAGGAGCTCAGGAGCCAGGCCCATGAAAACAAACACACACGGTGCCATGGAGAGAAGATGTGAGTGGCGCCATTTTTCCTGTTCTCCACCTAATCCCATTTCTCTGGTTAACAGACAAGCACGCTGCACAGTGTCCTCTACTGCTTAGTGTGCTCTTATATCTGAAATTTGAAGAGCCCACTCTGTGACATGTTGGTAGTCGTGCTAAGATGGTGAGGAGGCAGTGGTGTGGGGGGAGGACTTTGTCTCTCTGCAACTAGTGCTTGTGTTTTAATCTTAGCTCCCTCATTTCCCAGCTGGACCACCTTGAGCAGCTCTGTTTCCTCCTTTTTAAAGTGGAGTAGTTAATGCCTACCTCCCAGGATTGGTGTGGTGGTTAGTGGAGATGAGGATGATCCTCCCATCCTTCCTTTCTCATCTTCTTGTTACTGTCGACATCCCCTTACGTGGTTCCCATGCCCAGCCTTCTCCTGAAATTGCCACAGCCAGGCCACAGGCCTGGCTGGGAGAGAGGGTATCTCAGTCAGAATAAACTTGGTTTGGTGTGGCCACCCATTGCTACCTTGATTACCTGTATTCCAAGAACCACGGTTGGTTGCTACCTTCTACCTCTGTGGGCACTCCTTCTATCTCCTGTATCTTCTTCTCTTCTCTCCCCCTGCCCCCATTCTCAAGTTGTTGTACTGGGTTTCTGTTATGAGATCCTGGCATTGTTCAGAGTGTTACTCACAAGATCCTAACTTGTCCTGACTGATACACACTCTGTTTCACCCAAGCACATGTTCTCTTGAATGGCAGAGGCAGCTTTTAAAGGATATTTTAAACACAAATGACTTAGTATATCCCTCTAATAAGAAAGTGTGATGGACATTTATCCAGCTAAGAGGAGAACCAAGCAAACTACTCATCACTGAGCAGAGAAGATCCACATTAACTTGCTGTTCATCCAGGAATATGAGGCTTTTGAAAATTTCTCAATAAGGAAAAGAAACATCTCAGGTGGGAAACCCTGTTAGGGTGTCTTTACCTTGTATCTAGCCTCCAGCATGATTGGACTTCAGGGACAACTTCAACTCCTAGCAGGTATCTTTACTGGGATGTTGCACTAGCACCTCAAACTCAACAAATACAAAGATGAGCCAACTCATAGCACTCCTCCAATTTACTTCTCTTTCTGTGTTTTCCATCTTTGCAAATGTCTGCAGCACCTGCCCACCCAATGGCTTTATCCTTGACCCCTTCTCTTCCTTTCCCTTCACATTAAGTTTTTCTCCCAGATCTATGTTTTCTACTACCTAATGTCCCCATCACTATATTCTGTGCAGACCACCATTATGTATTTGCTAGATTGACATAAGCCTTGGAATAGGTCTTCTTGTATCCAGCACTTCCTCTCTTCTATCCACATTTCACCTTGCAGCCAGAATAATATTTCTACAAGTAGATTTGATCAAAATATTCCCTTGTTGAAAGCAGTTTAATAGTTCCCAAACTTTTCAAATGTTTCTTCAATTGCCTGATTTGATTCCTGCTTCCCTTCCTGACTATTCTTTGACGACTGAGCAGAACCGAAAATTGCACACTTAAAACAATGAATCTCTTGGCCTCCTTCCCTCTAGCTGGAACACTCTTCCTCTCTCTCTTCTCAGCTAATAATCTTACTGATTTGTCCCTGGCTCAGAAATTAGTCCCTCTGGGAAGCCTTCCTCGATCCACCCAGGCAAGAACAGGTGGCCTCTGTGGGCTCCTTTCACATCCTATTCTAGTGCCTCTTGCTGTGTTATTCTGCCACTGTTGCTGATCCCTGCTCATTGTCCCTCACAGAAACACTGTGAGCCAAGTGCTCACATACACAGTTGGCAGTCCATATCTGTGCAATCTGCATCCATGAATTCAACCAACCAAGGACCAAAAATACTGTTTTAAACATTTAGTCTGTGCTGAACATGTATAGATGTTTTTTCTCTCATCTTTTTTCCCAAAATGAAACATCTTAAAAACTATCTACAGAGCATTAAGTATTAGATGTCATCTAGAGATGAATTTCAGTATACAGAAGGCTGTGCAGAGGCGCTATGTAAATAAGCACCCTTTTGTTATTTATAGAATTGTTTTATTGATGTATTAATATTTTATTAATATATGTTAAGTATTTAAATGTACATATGTATTTGCCAGGTGCTTTCTTTTTCCTTTTTCTCTTTTTAATATATATATATATATATATATATATATATATATATACACATATATATATACTTTTTTTTTTGGCAAAACTGGGGTTTGAACTCAGGGCCTTATGCTTGCTAGGCAGACATTCTTACCACTTGAGCCACTGTACCAGCCCTTCTTTTTCTTTGTTGAAACAAATTCTTGCTGTGTGGCCCAAGCTGGTTTGAAACCCATGATCCTCCTGCCTCAGTCTCTTGAGTACTGGAATTACAGGCCTGTACCACCACACCCAGTTTGGATTTCTTTTTTATTAAAAAGGACGCTAGGGATCAGGCATGGTGGCTGATGCGTGTAATCCCAGATACTATGAAGGTGGAGACAAGAGGATCAAGTTTCAAGGCCAGCCTAGGCAAAAAAAAAAAAAAAAGTAAGACCCATTATCAAAGAACAAGCTGAGTGTGGTGGTATACTCTTGTAATCCTGGCTACATAGGAGGTAGATGTGTGGGAAGATCACAGTCTAAGACTGTTCCCAAGCAAAAATGTGTAGGACCCTCACAATAGGCCCCCATTGGGCTCCGAGGTACACCTGGAGCTGTCTAGTCCTGCTGTGCATCACCATCCTTGTGCTCCTCTTTGGTGACCTTCTGGAGGTAAGGTCAGTTCTGGCTTCCAGGCTATCATTTTAGCCTTCTTGATTTTACTGGCATATTTACTCAGAGCACTTCCTCAGATGGAAAGTATGACATAGAAACTGGGTATTTGTACGTCTGAAAATGCTTTTATTTTATGCTCAGGCTGCAATGATAGTTTGGGCATGGAGTCTTAGGTTCAAACACATTGATTTATTATGTGATTTATACATGATTAATGGAGATTTAAATGGATTCTTATATCTTTGGACTCTTTTGTAATTTTTTTCTTTATCTTTTTTGTTCTGAAATTCAAGAGGCTGTGTTACATGTATAGTTATTTTCATTCATCTTGCTCGGTTCTCAGACTGTGACTAAATGTCCTTTTATTTCTTTAAAAAATTTTTTTTCTTTAATTTTTCTTAGTCAATGGATTTCTGACCTCCTGTATTAATTCTCTGTGAAGCTTACCTTTATCACCAAATTTTCTATCTATTTGTCATTTACTTCATGTTCTAGGAGTTGTTTTGTCTTTATATTCCAGCCCTCCTGTTGAATTTCATGTTTTAGATATTATATTTTTAATTTATAAAGACTCTTATGAGGGTTTTGATCCTTCCTTTTTCATCCTTATTCTTCTTGTTTTATGAGTATGATATCTCAAATCTCTTTAAAGATATTAACTATTTAAAAAAATTCTCCTAGTTCTTTTCTTGATGGGTAATACTGGGAATTGAACTTAAGGTCTTGTGCTCTACTGCTTGATCCACACACCCCCAGCCTTCTCTTCTAATTCTTGAATTGTTTCTGTTACCTTGAGACTTGATATGTTTTAGTCTTTTTTACTTTCTGCTGGTGGTTGTCCTCAAATGCCTGGTGAGCTGGTTTGCACACTCATGTTGATGAATGAAGTATTAGTTTCATAATCGTAGCCATCTGATGTAGGTTTTTGAATTTGGGATGATGGTGCATTTTTGGAAGTTCCCGCCCATGAGTGGGAGGCATGCAAGGTGCTTCAGGCAAATGTTCAGGGTTTCCAAAGGGCAGTTCTGCATCAGAATACACGTGTGAGAAACGCCTTAGATGGGACATCCTGCTTCATCATCTCCCACCGAATACCAAACACTTAGACTCACACCCACACTATAGCACGAATCCTCCTGCCAGTCCATTCATGTGTTTTAGAGAAGTGTCTCCAGGATTTCTCCTTCCCTCATCAGGAGATAAAAGCCCAGCATCCTCTGCTCTGTATGGGAGGGGAACCACCCCCTACTCCGAAATTTTCAGACTGCTGGCAACCACTACCTTGAAGTCCCTCATACTTGGACTGTGACTTCCTCCACTCTGTTCTATCCATTGGCATGTCTCCATCTGATTCCATATTTAAGTAACACGTGCAAGTGTCTCATCTATGTGAGACCTCCCCTCCCAGGGTCGTCTTTGTTGCAATCAAGTGATGTCATTTAGTGCAATCACTGGCAAAGATGTGGGACATTCATATGCTCACTCTACCAATTTGCACCAGACACTTGCCCACGCCTGGGGTAGTGTTTTTAAAAACGGATTCTTAAAAATTGAAAGCCTACTCATCTCTTATCTAATTTCTACTGCTTAGCATGATATGTCTAGAGGACAAGAATAGGCTCTTGTTAAGAAAGAAAGATACAGCTAGAGAGGAGAAATAAGTCGTGCTGTCCTATTGCACAGTAGGGAGACTATAAATAAAGATAATGTATTGTATATTTAAAAAAAATCAAGAAAGGATTTTGAATATTTTCACCACAAAGAAATGATAAATATTTGAGGAAATAGATATGCTTACTCAGATTTGAACTTTGCACAATGTATACATGTATCATAGCATTACATGACACCTCATATATACACACAATTTATGTGTCACTAAGAAATGAATAAGAGAGCAAGAAAGTGAAGAAGGGAAAGAAGGAAGTTAGGGAAGAACTTAGATGGGAGAAAACAAATTAAATAAATGTAGACAGTAGCAGGTCATTCAAACCCTGTCTTAACATCTCCGAAAGGAGTTCAAAGCAGCCCACATTATTAATCCTATTCAAAAGCCCTGATCTCACTGCCCACCCCCTGCTATGTGCCACAGATACTAAGTGAGCAGCTTCCAAGTGAATCTCAGTCCTTCCTCCATGGGCAAAGAGTTCTTGCCAGCAGCATTCCCAGCACACAGGGTCCACCTATCCCACAGTCTTCAGGGAACACATACAAACCAGCTCTGCAGAGGCTGTTAAGGCTAGGTCAAGGATCTGCTTGATTCAAAGACTACAGAACACAGATATTCCAAGTGTAAGGCTCTGTGGTTTTTTTAAAGTCTAGTTTACTTATTTCCTTTCCATGAACTTAATTCTGACTCGAAACTGTTCCCATCAAGATAGAAAAACAATTTAATCTCAGTAGTATAGTGAAGGAGATATAATTTCTCCTCAACCTTCACATGTTCAGAGTTGGGGAGGACCTCAGTTACAAAAGGCAGACTAACAAGAGAAAAAGAAGCAAGTGTACTGAGGCATGCAGCACACTTCACGCAGGAGAGGTGACTTGCACCAGTGCTTAGAACTAGCTTACATAGCATCCTCAGTAAAGAACAGTGCACCTGAGAGAAAGGACAAAACACAAGGAAGCAGTTTAGACTTCTAGTGGTGGGGAACATACATGTAAACACATGGGAGAAAATAAGGGAGGTTTGCTTGCAGAGTCCTCTGATGCCTGAGCCAAGCTGATAAGAGTGCTCTCCAATCAAGGAAAACCTCTATCCTGTCCTTAGGTGGAAAGGAGGGTGGGGATAGAAAGATCTCTTCCTGTTTGCTGCTTCTTATTTGCCTTTAAATTAAAAATATTTATGTCAGAGGCAGATTTGGGGGTGACACACCTGTTGTCTTTCAGTTGTTACTGTAGTCCTCCTCCTTCCTGGGGTGCGAACAGAATCATGGAACCTAAAATGAGTAGAGAAGCCAGTTTACCACATTAGGAATGTTGACATCATTGTCCTTGAAGTCAGGCAGTCTGCACAGAGAAGAATTGCAGGACTTTAGGGACCATCTCCCTCTGAGATCCAGTTCTCCCTTTGAGGCCCTGCCTGGAGTACTCTGAGGGTCTCCTCTGCGTGAGACATCTGTAGACCTTTGACCTCTCTCCAGCGAACTCTCTATTGAGGTATTTTAGTGTAATCTCCTTAAATGGTTGAGACTTTGGGAAGTACAAATGCTAAATGGTGGACGACTTCTATTTCTGCTATTCCTGGAAACAATGAATCCAGAAAACTGTCTGCTTGAATGGGGTGTGACAGTGAGTGGGAGCAGGAGATAAAGGGGGAAAATGCCAGAAGGAAAAGCATTAATTAATGTTCAAAACTGCTATCATGCCAGAGTGATCATGGTTCAGCCGTGAAGTTATACTCTATGTGCTGTGGTGTGGAGGGGGTGCCAAATGACATCCAATCCAGAATGAGTTTGGGAAGAATAAGAAAGGACAGGGACAGGGAGACAGCTACAACAGAATTTGTGACAGAACCTCTTGATGTATTTGAGTACGGGATGAATAGCATCCAGTAGTGGTGATGGCTTACTAGCAACACCCTCTTTCACAGAGCTTAGTGAAAAGATGAAGACTTCCGAGCATATGGCTGATGTTCCAGGAAGCTGTGTGAATATGTGGAAGGGTCACCTTGACAAACATACTTGAGAAAGTTTTTGGTTACAAAAATTTTTTTAAAAAATCAGTGCCCATGGTATTCACACTTGTACCACAGAATAGCCTTGGGACACTGCTGGTTGGTATCTTACAGTATTCCAAAGACCTAGAATTTTTAGGAGACCAGTGTGTCCCATTTGAGTCTATCAATGATGTCTATTCATGAAAAGAAATAAATATTATTTTGCTCAAGAAAAAAATATTGAAGAGTATTATTAACATTTAATCAAGCAGGTACCCAAAAGAAATGCAGGGGACTCACTGGATGACATAAATGGAGCTACTTATAGATGAACACTTCTGCCCTCTGGCTCAGGCCCTGTTGTGGTCAGGACCTATTGGCTGTCCAGCCCCCTATCTTTGAACTTTTGAGGAGCAAAGTGTTGGGGTGTGGGAGTATGATGAGTTCCCTATAGATTGGAAAGTCACTGGATCTTTTGTGTTGAACGGCGTGGCCAGCAATGTTCAGACATCTTCCCATACAGCTTGGCTTCTCTGTTGCTTATAGCTCAACGTGGCCACCAGTGTTACTTCTCCATGACTTTGTCTTGGCTTCTGATAGAAACCCAGTCTCTCAGTGCGCCACATTCAATTTCCCATGCGTGAGAATCTTACTGACCAATATTGAGTCTCTATGGTCCATAGAGCTGCCTTCTGGGAGATAGCATGTTCATGTCCCTTAGCCAAAGCTGTAGATGAGGACAGCTTGTTTTATAGCACGTGAAGGCCACATGGCATTCACCCACAGCTGGTCTTTAATGTTGCTGACACAGATACTAAAAGCAACTGTATTTTACCTCAGTGAACCTTGCACTTGAGTTAGAAATTTTCTGTATGCTTTCATCTTTCTGATTTTAGACGTTGTATCATAATTGCACCATGGGATATACAGATTACTTCGCAGAATCATTTTAGAAAGTTCTACGTGGTTTTCCATAGTGAAGAATCCTATGATGTCATTGATGCTAGTGGAAAGTCACCCATGTGCGTAGTCCACGAGTAGAACGGGGCTAGTATTCTTCATAGCCCTGTTTAATTTCTCGTTTAGCTTCTTCTCCCAAGGCAACAATCACTGAGCAATTTTATCACCTATTACATAGGGCTTCAGGGCTCACCGAAATGAATGTGCTTTGTGAAATTCTAGTAGCTATTTACTTCTTATGTTAGTCAGCTTTGTCTTACTATAACAAATGCCTGAGCTAATCAGGTATTCCTTCCTAAAAAGGAAGGTTTATTTTGGCTCTTAAATTTGGAGGTTCCAGCCCATGATTGGTTTGCCCTGTTGTGGGCATGTAATGAGGTAACACATCATGCTGGGTGTGTGTGGTAGAGCAAAACTGCTCACTTCATCCCAACTCAGGGAGTGAAAAAGAGAGAGAGGAGGGGACATGGTCCCACAGCCCCCATCAAGAGCATGCCCCCATAATCTACAGATCTCTCATTAGGTGGTACCTCTTAAAGGTTCCACCTTTAATAGCTCCACAGGCTGGGAACCAAGCCTTCAACACATGGGCCTTTGGGGACATTTAAGATGCATAATATAGCACTCCTGTATGCTATGGCATGCCAGTAACCCAAGCTACCATTTTTCTCTGAGCTATTTTAACTGCTATCAGTTTTGCATTTCAGTGCAAGAGCTGTTCCTAGCCAGAAAGTGCCAGATGGCACCGAGGAAGCAGATTCCAGAGCAATGTCATCTGTAGAAGTGAGCCAGTAGCTAATTGACAAAGATACCCTTGCTGTTTTTATAGAAGTCAAGATGTCCTCCTTCTATCACTAGGACTGTCCTTTTAGAATTGGCTTGGATCTCAAGCGCTGTTTGGAACTTGATCTTGCCTCTGAAATCCTTTCTTTAGGTGCAGCTCTGAAGTGCTTTCTTCAAATGGCTTCTCTTTACTTCTCTAGCTTAGAAATCCTCCCTTCTCTCTCCCAGAGCTACTTAAGCATTCACTGTCTGCATCCAACCTCTAATAACTCATTCGTTCTTAGGAATATCTTCTTATTTTTGGTAAGTACTAGCGATCAAACTCAGGGCCTCGTGCTTGCCAGGCAAGTGCTCTATCACTTGAGCCGTGCCCCTAGTCCTTTATTTTGTTTTTCAGTTAGGGTTTCATGCTTTTGCCCAGGCTGACCACAGACTGGAATCATCCTATCTGTACCTCCTGAGTAGCTGGTATTATAGTCATGCCTATAATCTATCACACTCAACCTTTGAGAACTCTATTATATATAAACACACACACATATGTATTTCTTATCTTCCCATCTGGTTGAACTTTCCAGACTATGGCTAAATATTTTGTTTCTGCCCTCTTTGGGGCCTCTTGGTAATTTTCTCTTAGTAGGTGTCTAATTAATATTTGTTGATTGAGAGATTGCTACTTTGAGGTGTGTTTTATCCAGATCAGAAAGTTCAGGAGAACAGGGTTCTATAGAGCATGATAAAATGGGAAGTAAGTAGTGAATTCCAGTCCAAAGATACCATCAGATTTGTCAGGGGGAGATTTCTCTAGAAAACTGTTGTAGTTACTTAATAATTCAGAAAAATCACAGAAGACATGTTAGGGAAATTATTTTTTACATCTCATTCCAATGTTAGCTTGTGATTGTGGTCCCGGACCAATGATCTCTAATTGTCTGTCTGTGGATGGATTTGTTGCATAAAATATTTCCACTTATAAAATATTTGACTCTCACATTCACCTTTCTGAATCAGAATATCATAACTGTATGCAGAAGTTTAGTAAACACCAGAGGTAATACTGATAATAGATGGGACTAGTTCTCAGAAAGTGATCCTCAGCCAGGCAAAATCAGTATCACCTGGGAACACGCTAAAAAGGTAAATCCTGGGGTCCTTGACTAGTAATCAGAAACTTGGGGGGTGACCCAGTAAGCTTTTTATGTTCCAGATGATTCTGGATTAGGTTAAGATAGGAGAATCCTGTTTTAGGGACTTCGTGTGATATAATAGTCTGATGTTTCTAGATAATTTCTTTGGATGAAAATTGGTTTAAAACCATGTGACTATGCCAACAATTTGTCATTAGTCCATTGGACCAATTGTTACTAAGTGACTTATGTGTTAGATACTATGCTAGGTGCTGGAAATAAAGAGAAAAATAAGGCAATTTTTATCCCAAGAATGGTGATATAAAAATGTGTGTGTAAAAAAATAATTTTTGTTGGGAAAGATGTGGTCTAAGGAAGACTCCTGAGTTCTGAACATGGAGGATTATATATAAAAATCAAGATAGGTATTGAAATATCCACCTTGTACTGATTAGGTGAGTTTTGAGAATGAAACTTGGACCCTATGGGGAGGTTTGTGGGTTACTACAATTGGGTGACCACCCGGCTGGGAGTGTGACCATAGTGGCAACAATCCATGTAAAGCACAAATAAAATAAGATACCAGAAAAAGGAGGTCCTGAGAAAGCACGGGCTTTAGCGTTAGTTGCATCCACCAGAGAGGGTCCTTTCACAATGCTATATACTTGTAATACCCCTCTTAGGAGTACTGAGTGAGGGGGGATGGAGAAAGAAGACTCAAAATGCGTTTCCCATGTTATTCCCTCCTAGAAATGAAGTGTAAGGCCTTTCTCCCTAATGGGAACACGTGGGACTAAGTTGTTAGCTTCCCTCTGCCAAAAACTAAGGGTTTGTAGGAAGATGAGCAGAAGGGAGGAGGCACTGCAGATGGAGGACACAGTGCATGCAAAGGTCCCAAGCCTAAAATAACACAGAGTTTGCAGAGGTGGGCATAGAATTAGGGTGTTTAATTTTGTGGCTTTTCTTTTTCAGTAAGGGTCACGAGATAGTTAATTTTGAATGTTAAAAAGAGAACTTCATTTGTTTTAAAAGGTGAAAAATTTGATAAGATATCCAAGACCATACATAGGGCACCAATGAAGTAAATGGTAATAGAACCATATAATGAAAAAATGCAATCATATTGTAGATATCTGTGCTTATTTTGTTTTACTTTGTTTATTGATATCCATAAATTGTTATTTATATTTATATCTTATTCCTTAACTATTTTATTGACATAAGGACTGGATGAATATAAAAAAGGACTTCTTCATGGTATTAGCAGTAAGTACTGCTGGAGTATGAAATTAGTGACTGTGAATTTTCTTTGATTTGTCATTTTCCTTGTTTTCTCAGTTTTTGGCAGTGGACATGTGTTGGTTAGGAAAAAAAATAATGGTAGGTCCTATTTACAAGGCAAGGCTTCTCACGTTCCAGTGAATGGTCATGGGCAACCTGGTCAATTTGACTATGGGAATTACTAGTCTGAACAATGACACAACCCACCTGGCCCTGGCTGTCTCTCGATTGCTCAGTGGGTACAGTTGGTATGAATGGAAGACGTTCATTGCTGACTATGTGACCAGTCTTAGTCTTTATTATTCACCATTTTGCTTTCTGTAGATTCAAGTTTTATTTTTAAATTAAGGAAATGATTTCAACTTGAAAAGTAAGGACTACACAAAATAGTTGCAGTTACTATTTCTAAACCATTAATTGACCATTTTTTGGATTGTTGAAAATAACATATTCCTTCTAAAAGATTCTCTGGCAAGAAAGTGATTTAATTCTTTCTTTAACCTCCTTTTATGAGTCTATCGACTTTTATACAGTCCATGAAAACACTATCAATGTTTCATTCCTTCTTGCTTTGCTGAAATGACTCTTAAAAGTAAAGTCTAGTAGCAACCTCATAAGAATTTCCCTTGCCTTTTTCTTTTGTATTTTTGAACTCATTTCTCTTTTTTTTTTTTGCTCTAGAAATTTGAGGGATGCATGCAACTTTTCCTTCCTTCTGACGTAGTCACTCTGCATTCATTCTTGACCACCATTAGTCTAAACATATCTGTCTTGCACCCACTGAGGCAATGCTTTTGAGATCTTATTAGTGTTGATTTCTAGGGTTCATCTCTCACAGACAATGTCATGCAGGGTTTTCAGTTAGAATGGAAACACCCAGCAGCAGGGTGTCCAGCTGCCAGTTCATCAGTTTCAGAAGCGAGTCTGTTTCCATCTAAGTTGTTGCATGCAGGTGTAAGGGCATGGGAGAGTGATTTGGTGTGCACAGTGACTTCCTCCATGGTTTCTCTTCCAGCCTCTCCTACTCTGGTGATTAAAGTTGCTGTCCTTGTCACCATTGTCTCAGGCACATGTTACACAAGAAAAGCAAACCAGAAACCCCGTGGTGGGATCTACTCTGAGACAATGGTGAGGATGGTGTCTCAGCCCAGGACACGAGAGACCTGACTCCTCATGGCAGCATTGCTCTTGGGATTAAGGATGAACGAGAACAAGTCATTTCAGCCATCTGTTTGCCTCAGTGACTTCCTCTGGAAATAGCACATCTGTCCCTCTTTCGTGGAGATGAGAAGTTGGAGTGAATCCTATGGCAAAGTTCCCAGACACATGGTCAGGACCCCTGCATATTGGACTGAAAAGGGGACTCTCATAGAAACTGGTCAGCCAGGCTGAAACAAGCTCAGAGGTGGCAAGCTCTGAGGAGGTGGCAGCTCCTCAGAGGTGGCCGAGGAGATAGGGCCACACTGTAAGCTCAGTAGGGAGGGAGTAGAGAGGATACTGACCTGAACTTAACCTGATCTCCCTCTTCTCCTGTGTTCCTTCAGCATTTCCCCTTCCCTACAGAAAAGCAGGCCTCAGAGCCTGCCTTCTGGTTGTCTCTGTTAGATGTAGAGGGAAAGTTGTAGTTGTCATAATAGCTAAACTTTGCTGAGTGCTTCTGATATGCTAACAGACAGCTGTAAGTAGGTTTTCTTAATCATATCTTATGATAACCCTATGCAGGGGCTACAGGCTCACGGATAAGGAACTGAGACTAGGAGAGGCTAAGTACCTTTTTATCTTAATGACTTCTCATAATATTTATTTCTCTTTTCCCCTCACATCAGTTCAGGTTCCAAGGGGAAGCTCAACTTGAGGTAATTTGAGGAGAGTTTATTTAGGAAAGGATTGTTTGCTAAGGTGTGAGAAAGTAGAGAAGACTACAGGGATGGATGGTAATATTTAGGATTAGTGGCATCAGGAATATTACAACCCTTTGGTCCCAATGACAAAAGTGGGCATGACTACTAGGACCTAGAAGGGAAGCGTTGGGTAGAGAAGATGGCCTGGAAAGGGGCAGTGACCTTCAGGTAGAGGCAAGCCAACTGAAGGTGACCATGGTAAGATAATATGCACCCTGCCCTTACTCTCCTTTCATGTAAGCTCTGGCTCTAGGAAAAGTATCAACTTGTCTCCATTTGTCCAGATTGTCTCCCCTTTAGCACTGCAGGTCTCATTTCCCAACACTCTTCATTCTTGACAAACCCAAACAGTTGTTTATATTAGCTCCACAGCTCTGAGCTTTAGGTAGGTGCTGCCTTAGGTACAAGGGTAGAAGGCTGGTGGACCTGTGGGAGCACGACTCCACTCATCTATTATTCCATTCATTATTTTGTGAAAATACAAGGAGAAGTATGGTGTGAGCAACCTTGAGAGAACCTTTCAAAGCAGAGTTGAGAGATGGTTAGTAAGGAGGACTTGTGCATGATTCCAGTTCTGCCTGGAATGTGAAGCTGTTTACCTTCATCTTTTTAGCACAGATATCTGGAACAATTGGAAAGACCAGACAACTGTATTGTGCTCAGAGACCCAGCATACATGTGGAGAGGTTACCAGACTTTTGTTTTATGGATATTTTCATTCTTTTCTTTATCTTCTGTTAATGGTGTACTTGTTCCTCATTAACATTCAATAGCCCATACAACCTCTCACATTTCCTGCCAATCTTTGTAACACAGTTCAGACTTTTTAAAAAGTCCTTTTTCACTTCCGCAGGTTCTGAGCTTGGATTGGTGAACAACTCATTGAGCACCTGCTATGTGCAAGTACTGTTCTAACCACTGGAAATTCTGCAATAAACACAATGCCAATAATGAGGGAGATTGATAAAGAATTAAGGTATATATAAGTATAAGACACAATTTCAGGAAGGGCTAAATGCTCTGCAGAAAGTGGGGTGCTCTTGGGAGAGAATGAGGCTGTGACTATGTGGGTGTGGACTCATTTAGTAGTGGACTCTTTGAGGAGATAGCTTCAACCAGACCCTGAACAAAGGAAGAAGCTTCACACATTCCAAATGTTTCCAGGACTGTGTGAGGTAGTTATTCATGCCCCCTATTCTTTCACCTTCTCACTTTGTCTGTTTTTCTCCTGCCCTTCTCCCTTCTCCTTAAGTTCCAGAGAAAGTATTCCTTTGCTTTACCATTTTCAAAGTGAAAAGTCTCCAAGAAAACAATATCTGAAGCTACTACCAGTTATTTTTATCTTCTTGCTATTAGATATTCTAGAAGCAGATAGAGGTGGATAGAGGTTGGAGGCTGCTCCTGATATCCTGAGGGTAGATAGAGTGGTGAGGGAAAAGAAAGACAGGAATGAAGACTCTGGAAGATTGAGGCCAGAGAGGATGAATTCTCACCTTTAAATTTTGGGGGAGGTTCCCAGAACTTTCTCTTTAAGAGTTCACTGCAGCTCCTGGGTTCTGTCCCATCTGTGTGAAAGCACATTTAACCCTAAGAGGAATTTGAGAAGGTCTCCAGTAGAAGGATGAAGACCTAGTGAATTAAGACATCTGGCTCAGGACCTCCTATGAGCCTAGCACTACTGGCCTTCTACTAGGAAAATTCATATTTGTAATCAAGTCTATCATTTCTACCATTTTATGTTGTCCAAAAGCCTAGGCAAAGCTTAGAGAGTCCCTGGAATTTTAAAGCATTCATGTAGAAAATATTTATAACTTCATTCAAGAAGAAAAAACACTCTGTTTCATCTCAAGATTTCTCCTTTTAGTTCAATAACCGTGAAGCTAATATAGCATTATCGAACTTCCTTTGCCTCTGAATTTAAAAGAATGCAAAAGGAGTAATTGATGGCTCGGTTCTTAGACCACAGGAAACCACTTGTCATTATCCATTATCAGCTGCTTTTCAAGAATATTTTCCTTGTCTCCATTAGGAAGAAACAGATGACAAAGCAAAACTCAAAAGCCATTTATTATATTCCAGTCAAAGGAGCTAAACTAAATATTCCTGGACAGCCACATCCTGTATGTGACATACATTTATTGTGCTTACAAGTAGCTTATGTGTCTGGTTGATTTTGCCTTGTACTCCAGATACATTACTGGGGTGTCTAGACTCAGAATGGTCCTTCAGGAAGGTGGGCTTAGACTAACGTCATAACCTATTCCCTACAGGAGTGGGTAATATCAAACATATGTGTTAATGCTTATAGGATAAAGACTTCATTTTAAATTTTATTTTAATTATACATATTTATGGGGTTCACTATGACATTTTAATACATGTATACAATGTGTAATGACCTGGTCAGGGTAGTTGGCATACGTGTCACCTCAAGCATTTATCATGTCTGCTTGTTGAAAGTCAAGGTCCTTTCTACTAGTTGTTTTGAAATATACAATTAATTGTTGTTGGCCATAGTTCTCCTCCTAAGCTATAGAACATTAGAAATTATTCCTCCTACCCAACTTCTTCTGTACCCATCATCCATCCTCTTCCCATTCTGCCTCCTCTGTCTTTCCCAGCCTACGATGACCATTATCCTATGGTTATGTACTCAGAACATCTCATACTTCTATGAGACCGACTTTTTAAGCTTCCACTCCACCTGTAAGTGAGAATATGCAATTTTTATCTTTCTGTGGAAAGGATTAACTTTTAAACAGAGGGATCTCCATTTTAAAAATATATTTCCCCAAAGAACACGAATACCTGATAAAATAATTCAACAGAAGGAAACTCACTCTGAACTGACTGATGGAAATTGAGGACATGGTGCCAGACTTGATTTGGAGTTTTCAACTTCATGTCATGGCCTTAAGATCTCTATCTAGAGAAACTGGCAAAAGTTCCCCTGAATATCATTTTATTTTAAAAAGAAAAATCTGTCATTGAACCTCACAGAGCCTCCTTATTTTGCCAAGGCTGGGTAGAACAGTACCTTAGAAGTGGGTCCTCAACCTTGACACTGTATACATAAATGAGTTAAAGATGTCATGCGCCTCCTGCTTTCTAAAGAATGGGATCCAACAGACGATGAGGATCACTTAATCTAGTGTTTTCGGGAAATTCCTGTAATGGTAGATTTGCCAGAGACTCCTAATTGGGGGAATAATCTAAAACTGTGGTAATCTTCCCTTAGGAGAAGAGGTAAATCTTGGAAAAATTCTAAATCTTTCTCTCAAAAAGCTACATTGCAGCTGCTGGTCCCATCTGCATGAAATCAAACTCAAGAGACCCAAAAGAATTTTCAGTTAGGACTGAATGTCTTATAACTTCAAGGAGAGACTGTCCCAAGACAGAGGCTAGACAGGTGTCCAAGCCTGTGTTCCTCTTAGTGTGCAACATAGAATTTTTGTCAGTGCTTGGTTAAGAGACAAACCTGTGCTCCTTGCCAGACTTAGGGAACCAGAATCTTTGGGCATGGGGCCAGGGATCTGCAAATTTAATACGCTCTGGACTTGAGTGTTAGGCTGTTCAATCTCAAGAACCTTTGGTTTAAACTTGAACCACCACAGGTGGGAGAATTCATCATAGTTTCTCCATCTGAAATCTTGACAAGTAGTAAGGATTGCCCAGGTTTGCTCCTGTTCTTTAATTTTACATCTGATGTGTAAGGAAGGAGGAGGATAACATGCACGGGTGGGAGTCTCAATGACATATTGAATATTTTAACACATTTATGGAATCACTTTTCCATAGCAATCACTTAGCTGGTCTAGGAAGAAGTACAGATGAGTAAGAAATGGAACTCATCTGCAAAGGACTTATAAATAATAGGGAAGGCAAAGAATTTCTGTGTAATGTGATAGCAGCAAAAATGGACTTGTGCACAGAGACTTGGAGAAGAAAACGAAGCAGCTCTGCAGCTCTGAGCACCCTTCCAACATTTTGATCAGGATACAGGCAATGGATGGTGAAGCACATGAATCCAAAATTCACAGCTACACACACACACACACACACACACACACACACTACCACTACCTCAGTCAAGATACAGGACAATTCCAGCACCCTAGAAGACTCCTTATTGCCTCCTCACCACCAGTAATGTCCCCCAAATGTAACTATTATTCTGACCTCTATCTTCAGAGATTAGTGTAGGCTGGGTTTGCTGTTGTTTTTAACCTCAGGTAAGTTTGACCATCCAGTCTACATTTCTTTCCTATGGATTCACTCAGTCAACATTATGTGGCAGGATTTCACTCCCTCGGTTCCATTTCGCAGCATTCCTTCTTCATTGCTCTGCAGTCTCCCACTGGGTCACTATGTCATGGTTTATCCACCCCCATCACAGATGTTCGTTTGGATTGTTTCTAGTTTGGGGACATTATGAATAAAGCTAACTATGAACAATATTGTACATGTCTTTTGGTGTGTAGAAACACTCAAGTCAATGGTTCTGCACCTCTACATGAAATTGTTGGGTCAGAGTGCTACAAATGTTTATGTTTGAGTAAAACTCTCCATGGTTTTACAAAGTGGTTGTACTGTTTCCTGCTCCCACAGCAGTGTAGAAGGGTCTCAGCTTATATCTTTGCCAGCATTTGGCGTCCTCAGTCCCTTTTATCTTCTTCATTTTTCTGTGTGTTTATGTATGTGCCTGTCTGCACAGGAGTGGGTATTTATTAGTTTTCAATTATAGCTATAATTTATATTTCTCTCAGGAGTAATGCTATATAACTTTTTATGTACTTACTGGTTGAGATAAACTTTTTTGAAAAGCTCTTTCAAATCTTTTGCTCATGTTTTAAAACCTTGATTATCTTTTGTTTTGTAGGAGTTTTAAGATATATTCTAGTTTATAAATCCTTTGTTGGATATATACATATTGCAGATAACTTCTCTCAGCTCAGGGCTTGCCTTTTCTCTCTTGTCCCTTCCTCCCTTCCTTCCTCTTTTCCTGCCTCCCCTCTCCTGATTTTCCCTCCCTTCCCCCCCCCTTTACTTGTACAATTTAGCCCAGGCAGAAAAAATGCATCACAAAAGCAACAAACAAAGCCAGTTTCCAGCACCCTTAGAACCCCATATGTCCACAGACATTCTTCTTGGCCACCTGTCCTGAAGAGCAAGTATAAAAAGAAAAAAGAAGACTCTGGAAGTATTCTTTCTAATTGATTATCTTTCGTCAGAATACTCATGAGGAAATAGACTTTGGAGTCTTTTCCTTTTCACTTTCATTTGTAGGAGTAGAATTTTAACCAAGCATTCCGGCCTGAAAGATTAACTTTCTAATGTCAACGTGGAGTGTTGACCCAATGCACCCTGGCATAGGCAGCCTCAGTCAGCCCCAGTCAGGCCCACACTGTTTTGCTCTTTCTCTCTCTGTGATCTTACTGGTCAGTCAGAAAGTTCAAGAGCAACCAATGTGGGTGGGGTGGAGAGAAGGACAGTAACTGCTGTGCCAGAGAGGAAGTAGACTTGTCATTTGTAGATAGCTTGGCCTCCAGAAGCTGTGAGACTGTACCTTCCAGTTAACTCCCCTGGATGATGGATGTTTTCTTCTTTTGAAGTAAAGATAAAAATTCTTTGCAGGTTAAATATCCCTTTTCAGAATGCTTGGGACCAGAAGTGTTTTGGATTTCAGATTTTTTTTTATTGTAAAATATTTCCACATATGCAATGAGATTTCTTAAGAGGGAGACCCATTCCAAACATGAAATTCATTAGTTTCATATACATCTTTTGTTTTCTTGAGATAAGTTTTCACTGTGTAGCCCAGGCTGGCCTGGAATTTGTGATCCTTTTGCCTCAGCCTCTCAATCTCTTAGGATTACAAACCTGCCCTAATGTGCCTGGCTCATATACATCTTATAAATATCGCCTGAAGGTAATTTTGTATACTTTGTGTAACAAAGTTTCATGGCATGGAATTTTCTACTTGTGATCTGAGAGTTTTGGATTTTGGATTTCAAATTTTTGAATTAGGGCTGTTTAACTTTTTCTGTTGTGTGAGGATGGGGTTCCATTTCCCCAATAGCACATTTCATCACAAAGGTGATAGCAGTAATTGAGACCTAGAAAAAAACCTGCATGTTCACCACGTGGTTAGTTCTTTGGCTGCTGTTGGCCTTGAATTTCACTTCTGAGACGTTGTGAAGTTTGTTAGCAGATTAATTTCAAGACTTTTCACTCAAAGTGGATGTCCCCGAGCCCAGGAGACTTCTGTCTGTGTCTTTTGCAGAATTCACTTTGAAGAGGGAGCAAACAACACTGGCCCCTCAGGGTCTCAGAATCAGGTTAGAGAGTGTTCCAAATCTCTAGTTAATAAAACACAACTTTCCAATTAATTAGTGTCTACCATTCATTTAAGGAAAATATAATAGTTGGGGCTTCTGCTGCATCAAAACCAAAGTCATAAAGATGTTACCTTGAAAGTTCTGTGTTTTGTAAGAGAATCATTCCTCAAGACGACTTAAAAATTTTAAGAATAATAATCTAAGTGATGGCAAGTGGAGTTTTGTCTGGTTTGGGGCTCTAAGCTTATAAATTTGGAGTGGGGATGCTCCCAGGCTGGCTTGAGAGGAAAAGAATAATAAAGAAGACAAAATTGTTTAAACATTCTGGTGGTTCTCCTCAGACTTTTTAGAGTATTCTGGTCTTTTTCTAGGTCTGTCATTAATCCACCAGCACTCAAAGGGACATAGTTCCTTTGGTTTGAAATGAAACATGTCCTTTCAGAATGTACCTCCATTATAACACTACAGGATGCGCTATTATCATTGTCTTTATAAGACAGCACATTTGGAAGGACTATGGCTTAAGAATTAATTTTCACCACTCCCATAGCACCCCATTTTTAAAGCCTTCTAAACCAACTCAGGTTTTTGCTTTTGCTCACCTTTGTCCTTTGAAAATGTATAGTTTATTTTCTCAACGGTGAATTCCAAACTCTTACCAATTTCAGACAAGTGTAACTGGCACAGCTAACGTAACCAGACAATTGGAGAGAGTTCTTAGAACTGAACTTGTTCTGTAATCTGAAGCCCTTCCCACCTCCAGCCAAAGCATGAATGATCAGCCAAGCCAAAGGACCCTCTTTAGCCATTTAAGAACACACACCCTTTTTATCTAGTAAGAAGAAAGCACAAACAAAGGCAGAATATAAGGTCAGGGTGAGCAAAACAGCATTCACCAGGTTCAGCTGTGGCTTTCATATCTTTCAAGTCTTGATTATATTGTTTCTTTAGTTATGAGCTTCAGTTCCTGCAAGCACTGCCCAGGGGCCTGGCATTACTGGAATTTGCCCCACCTCTTATGGCATGACTATAGAGATGTTGCTCTGTATCTGAAAGTCAGCCTGCATTCTGTGTGTCCTATTGTTCCTGAGGCTGAGAGGGACTCACAGTGTGTTTCTGTTGAGCTGCTGTCCTCTTAGCAGCCCTGGCAGAAAGGATAGATTTACACCCTATGCATATGGAACCAGGGTGCTTTTTTCCTCCTCTCTCACTCTGGGAGTTCTCAGGTCTCTGCTCAGGGGGTGCACTGAATTTATAACACAGTCTTATCACCTTCTCCTCAGAGATACTCTTTCCAATCTCCTTCCAATTTGGATTAAGTTCTTTTCTGCCATTATTCACATGCGTTTTACAATTGCTGGTTTATGTCTCTGCCCTGCTTAGTAGACTGTGGTCTTAGTGTTTGGGCAATTGATTCCATGCCTTCCACGTAATTCTGTTGGATAAATGAATGCAAACTCAGCAGATGCTTATGCTATGAAGTGTGTATCTTTTGCTTCTGGGACCACCCCTTTCCTTGCAGAGGATACATACTGCTTATCCATGAAGGCTGGCCCAGTGTGTTCTCCATTGAGACCTGTGGCACTGATGTAAAATCTTGAGCAGAGGCACCTGAAGGTCCACTCAGGGAGTTCTAGTGTTAACTCATCTGCTCCTGGTCTTCAGAGGTTGACCTTGCACTATCAGGTCCAGGGCAGAGATGGATCTTTCTCTGTGAGACCACAGGGAGCAAGCAGACCTCTTTCTCTGGGTTATAAGGAAGGTATAAGTATGTGTGTGACTAAGGAGTACGCTCATTTCAGCTAGGTCATCCATCCCAGAAGTCAAAAGATAGGTATGTTTGCTTATACTAAGTAAATTTCAGAGCTCTCATGGTTGGGTCAATTTGATTAGCTTAGTTGATCCCCAGTTTTGAACTCTGTCTTCTAACTCAGAGCCGCTAAACTATGATGGTGCCTCATACATGCTATGTGGTTATAAGCACAAATAGAAGTGGGGGTTATATTGAAAAGGTTTGGATGCAGTATAAAATTTTTCTGATTCCTTCAACTAGAAGGCAGTTTGTCCTTCAAATCAATGAGGTTCTTGTCTCAATCTTTGTCCAGAGGGAAAACCACCAATCTAATTTCTGTTTATTTGATCCTTAACCTGGATTTTTTTTCTCTTTTAAGAGTCCATTATCTACAGCTGAGAAGCAAATCTTAATCCACAGCCTTGCAGACTTGAGTCAATGACACTAAATCCCTAGATTCCCAGTAGGATTGCCCAGGACACACACACACACACACACACACACACACACACACACACACACACACAAGACATTTTCTAATAGAAAGACTATTTCCCTTAGAAAGACAATTTCTGTTCAAGATATTTCTTCAATCTTCCTATATGTCTACTGGTTGATTCATTTGTTTATGCTGTGTGCATTTATTTAACTCCAGTGTCTATTCATTCATTCTAAGACATTTGCATAACATGCATCAGTGCCAAATCCACAATTTCTCAGATGAGAAAAAAGAATCAATGGTTTGGCTAGGCTGGAACTTACTACCCTTCTCTCTCAGGCCTTCCATAAGAATACTGCTTCCTCTTTGCATTTTCTAATTACAAAGGTAATTCAAGTTTATTATAGAAATCGGAATACTCCAAAAGGTAGAGAAAGGAAAAAGCAATTCTTCTAAAAGAACTGCTTTGAGTATTTTGTTGTAATTCCTCTCTTTTCTGTTGTTTAAAAATTTAGTCAAGAACATTTTATAAAGATCCTTTCATGTCTATGCTTAACATTATGATGTATGCATTTCCTCTTGTTACTGTAAACTTTTCCCATTATTATAATGGAGACACAGTTCATTGCACAGGTATAACATTTCTCACTTAAGTAGTCTTCTTTAAAAAAATTTTTATCTTTAAACAATGGTGTTATAAGCATTTTTTGCAGGCGGAGATTTTGTATAGTTCAGATTTTCATTTTGAAAAAGGAATTCTGCAAGGCATAATTACTGGGTTTTCTGTTCATTTAGGCATATTGTCTAGTTATTTTCCCAAAGGATTTGCCAATCTTTGCTTCTCACAGTGCACCATAATTTCTGGCTTAAGTCCTAAGAGGTAAGATATAGGGTTAAGAAACCATGTTAAGGCTGGCTGGGGGATGTGGTATTAGTTCTAGAGTGCCTGACTGGAGCAGGGAGAAGGATCAGAAGAAAACAAACTAGGCCTGAGTCCTGAGAAAGTAGCAGGGAGGTAGGGATGGCATAGCACAGAGATAAAACCTGAGAAATCTGAACATGAGGAAGGTCACGTAGCACTGGGGAGAGGAAAAACTCCTGTAGCACTAGGGTAAAGTAGCCTATAAAACAAAATTGGAGAAAAGGGCACAACAGGTTCTGCCTGGAAGTGAGGAGGGTCGGAGGGGAGAGGATAGGAGAAGGGGACGGGGGGAGAAATGGCCCAAACAATGTATGGACATATGAATAAATTAATAAAGAAAAAAAGTAACCTATAAAATTAAATATAACCATATATGGATTAGACCTTGCTTTTTGCTCTGTAACCTGCTTGCAAGGGTATATAAGGTGAGACCCCTTTATTCTCGGGGCTCAGCCTTTGGACACAAGTCTGCTGAATCTGCTGGCACAATAAAACTTTGCTTCCTGCTAATTGCCTCAGTGTCTCCTATCTTGGCTAGCAACTTCCTACAACATGACTAGCAAGCATGAGGCTCTGAGTTCAGTCCTGGTACAATGAAAGAAAGGAAAATTTCAAGTACTGGGCCTGGTTCTTCCTGTGTAATTTCAAACACCTTACTTAACTTACTTACTGCTCTGGACCTCCACTCTACATTTGGAGTTTAGGTGTGAACTCTGTGTGTGTGTGTGCATGCACATGTGTGTATGTGTGTGTGTGTGTGTACACACATATAAATATATCTTTATAAAAAGAGATTAGAATATACCTTCAGAGGCAGCATAGCTACTAAGGCCTTGATTTCAGACTTCTGGTCTCTGGAACTTTAAGAATACATTTCTGGTGTTTAAAGGCACCAGGCTGAGGTAATTCATTATGGAGGTCCTAGGGCCCTAACAGAGTAAAAGCCAGTGTTCTACCAGGCAGTCCTGTGTTGGGGAGTATATGCATTCATTTGCATGAAATTGGTGTGTCGTAGCCCAGCAGAATTGGCATTATTTAAGGTCACTCTGCCTACTAGGAACCCTAAACAGAATTGCAGGCTAGAGTCTAGGGTGCTCTTCATGAGTGACATCATGCACTGACAGAGACGCAGGCCACTGGTCACAGTGCCTGCCTTCCCTATTCCGTCTGAGCCTCTGGATGGATCTTCGCTCTAATGGTCCATTGATAACATGGGCTTATTTCCACATCCGCTGCATCCGCTCGCCTGCTGGACTGTAATGATGATTGATTCCTGGAACAAATGGCCTAGAAATCTCCCTCCCAGCCTTATTATTGCAGATACAATTACCACCAGGCAGAGTGTGCTGCTACAGTGGCTGTTAATGGACTCTAATTTGCAGTGGGTTTATGCTTCTTTATTCTCAGACAGAGGTCCATTTCTAAATTGGAAAGTAATTCCTAAACATTTTTCTTTGCAGTCATGGGGTTAAGGCCAGGTTTAATTGCATGTTAAAAGGCAGTTCTGCCCAGAAGTCACAGAGGGAGGCTGTGGGCTCAGGCCTATGGAAGAGCATCCTGATCCAGCTTCTCATTTTGCAGGCAAGTCAGTGAGGCTCAAAGGGGTAATGTGACTTGTCCAAGGTCACATGGCCAGTGAGCTAGCTCTTTTTGTTCTCTGACACTGTCTCTCTTGTTCCCTGTGCTGGGAAGCAGCAAAGAACTGAGTGTTCCCAATAGTCTTTTCAACTTTGAGTCACTTTGACCTCTACTTGCAATAATGGCAGAAATTATTTTTCTTTGAAATAGCAAAACCATCCATTGGTACCCATGGGGATTTGGTTCCCAGACCTGACACATATATCAAAATCCACAGATGCTAAAATTCCTTATATAAAATGCAGTAGTATTTGCATATAACCTACAGACATCCTTCTGTACACTTTGAAACATCTCTGGATGACTTATAATACCTAATCCAATGTAAATGCTATGTAAATGGCTATTAGACTGTATCGTTTGGGGAATAACAACAAGAAAAAAAATCCACACATGTTCAGTACAAAGGCAGTTTTTTCTAATGTTTTTGACCACACTTGGTTGAATCTGCAGATGTGGAACCCACAGACAGGAAAGCTGATTATAAATTTATTGTTTCTATTTTATAATGATCTCAGAAAGTTCTTTGATGAGAATTTGGAAAATACAGAAAAAAAATAAGAAAAGAGAAAAAATAATCATAATTCTTTCACCAAGAAATGACTTCCCTTATGGTTTATTCACCTACAGTTATTTCATGTATTTGCATACATTTTTCCATTTTCTGTTTTGGACAAAATTGAAGTCATAATATAAATACACTTTTATGCTTGTATGTTTCCATTTATTGTTGTTTGGTTATTTTCTAACATCATTAAGAGTCATATTGTATCTTCAAAAACATGGTTGTATAATACTGACTCATGCAGATTATGAAGTGTTTAACACATATTTGCAATTGTCATTTAAGTGGTTTTGCAATTTTCCAAGTGTAAATAATTATTGTGGTGTATAGCTTATGCATGCAAATTTAGGATTACCTCTGATTATTATATATATATATATATATATATATATATATATAATATTCTTATATAATAAATACAAGTAGAAGTTAAAGTCAAAGAGTTTGACTTTTTTTCCTTTTGGAGTTTGAATTTTTAGGAGCCATAAAAATATATATGGTTTCTTATCGGAGTAAAACCTGAGTGCTGAATTTATACTCAAAAAGAACAAGTTTGAACCTCACCACTTATAATCTGTATGACCACAGGCAAATTCTTTTTCTTGACCTAATGTGTAAAATAAGAATAATAGCTATGCAACTGGAAGAGAAATAAATAAGATAAATATTAATATGCTTAGTCCAAGAGTAACACTTGAGAGATATGGTGGTCTGCTTTTGTCTGTGGTTTTTGCTTTCTTCAATTGCAGCTTCCTGCAGTCATCATGGTCCAAAAATATTAAATGGAAAATTCCAGATAAAAATAATTCATAAGTTTTAAGTAGCATGTAACTCTGAGAAGTGTGATGATGACATCTCATTCCATCCCATTCCATCCTGCCCAGGACATAACTTCTTGCTTTGTCTAGTGTATCCATATTATATATTTTACCTGCCCGTTAGTCACCTTGTAGTCATCTCAGTTATCAAACTGATTGTGGTACCGCAGTGCTTGCTTTCAAATAACTCTTGCTTTATTTAATAATAACCTCTAAGCACAGGAGCAGTTATGCAAAGGAGACAACAGGGCATAAACACAGAAAGGTAGATTAATGTTGTTACCATGTGGCAACTCTGCAGGGCATATAATAAAGCCAGGCACAGTATACAGAGAGAAGAATCAGGTGCTTGCAAAGTCAGAAATAAGAATTATATTTTGAGAGAGAACACATTCACACAACTTACAGTATATTGTTATAATGTTCTATTTTATTATTACTGTTAATCTCTTCCTCTGCCTAATTTATAAATTCAATTTTATCATAGGTAGCATGACTAGGAAAAAACATAGTATTATAGGAGGTTTGTACTATATTTATTCTTAGCCATCCACTGGGGATTTGCAGTATATCTCCTGCTGGTAGACTGCTGTATTCAGCTAATACTTATTGTTTGTTTTTTAAAAACAACTTTTGCCACCAGAAAGAAGCCAAAAAGCAGAATCTTCTAAGAAAGACCAGGGATTTTTATTTTCCAAATAAGAGGCTATTGGGTGTGGGGAGGAGGCAGTGAGTTTTTCTGTCTGCCAGCAAGTAGGTAAATTCTATGGGGTACCAGAAACACACTGTGCTCAGTTGCTGGAGTGGCGATGGAAAAGCTAGAGTCATAAGAGGTCCAAGGCCAGGGTCAGAACTGGTATTTTGATGATGTCAATCTCTTCCTCAGGAGAATGTTTGGGGAGATCAATCTGCTATCAGAAAGCTAGGATTTACCTAGCACAACAGCAAACCTTAGACAAGTTGGATAGGACTGCAAGCTCCCCCTGGGCAGGAGAAAAAGAAATGGATGTATAAGGGTCAGGGAAATAAAGCCCTCACTGTACGTCCTTAAATCCTCAGGTTTCCAAAGCTATAAAGAAAGTTGGAGGTAGTGAGAAACCAAATACTGGCCTGAAGTAGCTGAACACCAGGGCAAACCCAAATGCAGTCACTTCCTAGCTGTGAAACCATGGGCAAGTCACTTGACCTTGAACTCCCTGGGTCTCTTTCCAGCTGTGTAAAAGGGTGTCAATGCAGCCTTCTTAGCAAGGTTTCTATCAGGCTAAAAGAAAATGAATATAAAAAAGTGGCCAATAAATACTAACTGCTATTACCATTATCTATGAAACATTGAGCAATCTACTACCTTATTCTAGTCTGCATTTTATTCATGATAAAACAGAAGTGATAATAATAACTGTACTTATGTGGCAGCATTGTTTTGAGAATTACTAAAAAAATATGTGCAAGTATTGAGTCATCTTTGAAGCACTATGAAAGAGGAGGGGCAGGGAAGGGCTCACCCTGAGCATGCTCTGGGGGAACAAAAGGCAGCAGCCCCTTCAGGCTTGGGATCTGGGCTCCCTCCTATGTCTCCCACATTGTCTTACATCCTCACGTTGCTTACACACTTGTTAAGGTGTTACCCTCCAGTCATTGCTTTCTAAGAGCCAAAACTCATTCAAATGTTTATTGTGACGAAGTTATGCATGTCAAGATTTAAGCACATCTTACAGAGACAGTTTGGGATAATTAATGCTTGTTTCCCAACAAGGGCTGCAGCACCAGTGGTCTGTTTCCAAGGCGAAGGCCTCATCATCACTTTCAGTAGACAGAGAAAGATGGAGGGTTTGTGCTTCAGTGGACTCTGAACTTCCAATACCAGGACCACCTCCATCTGTTGTCTCGCTGGTTACAGACCCCCACCTGAGAGGGCAGAAGTGATGCCCACCCACTTTTCTGACATAATATATCACATCTCTCAAAAGTTAACCTGCAGCCACTCTCAGGTATGTACAAGGTGATGGCCAGGAGGAGCTAGTAATGTTTGTGAAACCAAAAGTCATTAATGACATGACTTTGAGCTGTTTACATCTAATGTAACCAAGTTTCCTCATGGAACAGGAGTTGTTAGGTAGGATTATTGACAGAAAGAAGGTCAATTTCCTTAAAGCAACTTCCTGTGTGTTTTTCTTATATTTGAATCCTAAATAATGCTCACGTCAAACTCAAATGTGCTCAACTCATTGTTTCTTGTAGTAAAAATGAATGTGTCCTGCACACATTAAGACTTTTCAACATGTGACCTACTATTACAAAATTTTAACAAAAGATGATTTCTTCAAAGTTATTGTTGATCTGGAGAATGCAAGGGAAGATGCATATGCTATATTGTAAGCTCTTTTCTGATGACTCTCCTGTTTACAGAGAGAGAGAGAGAGAGAGATAAGGGTTGATGGATCCACCATCCCTGAGAGTGACTCAGCAAATGTCTAATGAGTGCTGGTCATCTGGGTGCTGACTGTAGTTTCCTGTTGCTCCTGGGCAATGGAGTAGTAAAAGGTGTTGAGGAGTTAGAACCTGAAGGACTTGGGCTCCAAGGGGTGAGGAGGTAGAAGAAGCCAGGGGCTACTCCTTGGTTTTAGCTTTGGAGACTGGGAGTTAGAGAGGATGCTTTCAGAAGTAGGAGATGCAGAAAGAATATCATGTTTGCAAAGGCCATGGAGAGGGGTGGTCAGGAACCATCTGGTCTCAGTGACTGAGTTCTTTCTTCTGTGAGATAGAGCATGAACACAGGTGGAATCTGCCAAGGGATACATTTATGCACAATTGTAAGTCAGGAAACCAGTCTCAGAGAAGAGATGTTATGGTTAGCAGTACCAGGGGTGAAATATGGGAGAGAAAGCTTTTGTTGCATTGTCCTTCAGAATGATAAAACAGAATAAGAACTAAGGTATGGGTTGCGTATCAGCTAGCTATTGCTGCATAACAAACCATCCCAAAACTCATGGGTTAAAACACTGGCCATTTGTTTATTTCTTATAGGTCCGTGGATCAGCTAGCCATTAATCAAGATAGGACTTGGCAGATGTGGGGCTCCAAGAGAAAGCAGAAGCATGTGAAACCATTCAAGGCTTGGCTTGGATGAGGCATGATGTCATTTCTACTGAACATAAGTCACGACAGCCAACCCAGGTTCAAAGGGATGGGAATAAAACTTTATTGCTGGGAGAAGTTACAAAGCCACATTGTAAAGCCACATATACAGGGAGAAGTAGAGAAATGGGGGCATTTTTGGAAACAAAGAACCCATCAGAAGTTCTGAGACCAGGAAAACTGAGAAGAGCAGAGGGAATATTGACTCTCAGAGTGGCCCTGTGAGCATAGTTCACTTGTGGGTATGGGCCATTTTCATGTTAAGGGACTGAAATCAAATGGACATGGATACAAGTGGTTTAATGTAGAGGCAAAGTTGGTGTGATCTTAGAGAAAAATCCTGTTTCCTTTTGTCCTCTGAACATCTGATTATAGGAACCCACCCATATGGTTAAAATGAAACTCACTCCAGACAAGGCAACACTTCAGCATTGTGAATTTGAGCGTGAGTTTTGAATCTTCCTTGAAAGTCACTTCTGTCAGTAGAGGATAACAGAGTATTGGGCAGTCAGCAGCAGATACTGCAAGCAAAGCCTCACCTCTCTCTTTGCAACCCCCCCCCCCAAACCCCACATTTCTTATGTGGAGCCAATAGAAATGTCATATGCTGTTTAGTGTCGGCACACTGAATAGCTGAATGTGACTCAGCAGTGTTGTGCGACTTTTAGAAAAACCAAGATGTGTCCAAGGAAGGACTAACAGGAGTGAAGAATTTAACAACCCGAGAAAGATTCTCTCATTGTTTCCAAATTAGCCAGAAATTGCCAGAATGTTCTGCGGGCCTCTGGTCATTGGGTAACATTGACACAGATATTGTCCAAGTCTAAGAATTGAAGGAGACAATGAAGTCTTAGAATAAACAGACTTATGAAGAAAGACACACCTTTAAGAACTAAACTAAAGGAAGACATTGCTGAAGTGTCTAACACTGTGATTTATAATATAAAAAAATTGCCATTCATGGTGATAAAATGGGCCCCCTCTCCAATGAGGAAAATAAGAGGAGAAGAGGGCAAACCTATAACAAATAACGTTAAGGTTGGATTTAAAGGAAGAACTTACTGAGTGACTTCAGCATGACTGGATTAGCTCTTTAGGAGATGGAAGTGGGCTGAATACTAGAATAAGGACAGCATGTCACTGTTGATGTTGCTTTGTATGACTGTCATCTGTGAAGATAAGTGACCATGAAATTTCCTTTTAAGGAGGAAGACCTCTTTAGACTGGGGTAACGACTCTGGGGTGAGGGACCAAGACTAGTATTTAACTAACTGTGGGTTTGTTTCAAGTCCTCTAAAATTATCAGCCTGTGTTTGGGGGTCCCTGGAGTTTTTAAGCAGTTGTATTTTATGTTTTTGCAAATAGTTCCTGGTTTTAACATTAAGAGCACTCTTTTTGTTTTGAAAGCCAGGAAACGTGTTATTTCAATCACACAATTCATATGTTCTGTGTAAGCCCTTTATTTTTCAGTGGGGATGGAGAAGAAATGGGTATGGGTACCTAATCATAAACTTGAGAATTTGCACATGGGTTTCTCTGGAGTTCTCATTGCAGCATAATGTTGGTCCCAAAACTCTCTCACCTTCCATGTTGTGTTTTTCTGCTTACATGCAACTTTGTCACTGTGGCATTAGCCAGCTGTGCCAGGTGTGGTATTTTGGGGCCATAGACTCAAGATACATCTGACTAGATGCCCTAAGTGGTAAACTCCAGGAGCGAAATTTGATGCATGCAGGAAAGATGACTTTCTCCTTACTTATAACACAAATTGGGGGGGGGGGGCGGTCCATGCTTGCTAGAATAACAGGGAGAAATGCAGGACAGCTTGGAAACTGGAAAAGGGAGATGCTCTCCACAGGGAATGCAGGGCAAATCTATGTCAACACGAGATGACAGACAAAGGAGAGATAGTAAGGCTCAGGGAGGGATCAGATCAACAGAAGCAAAGGAAATCAAGTGTCGTCTATCACCCACCCGACTATGTGGGCAAAAGAGTTTTTTAATATTAAGGAAACTAGGAACAATTGGCTTGGTCTCCCAAGGAGAGGAGGGAAAGCCCAGGTGACGGTGGACAGGGCCTGGATGACAAGATTGCTTGGATGTCTGAAGCAAGCGATTCACCAGGGAGCTACAGATGTTTCTCTGGTCCTGTCCAGCAAAGCAGCAACTTTTTCTTTTGACGAAAAGAGAAGTAAAGGATAAGAAACACATTTTGTCCTTCACCTCAGTTTCCAGGGCTTTTATACTTCAAGATTATTTGTAGGGTTTAACTCAAAGAAAACTTCTATTTGACATCATTTCAAAGTGTATGTGTAAAAGGAAGAGTGGGGGACAAGTTTGAAGTCACACCTGTTGAATGGGCTCAATTTTCCAGACCTGTGTGGTCTCTTTTGATGCTATGGTACCTACACAGAAGCACCTACAGAGATGGTTGAACCGTTTGATGACTGATTTGTGTAGTAGGTTGTCAAGTGATGTTATGTTTATTAGTGGATGAGTATCATTAAAGACTGATCAAATATTATAGTCAGAGTTGGTGGTTTGGTTCTGCATATTCCTATGAGTTAAGATTTTTTTTTTAATTTCCAAAAGGATCTAAGAAAGCTCAGGTTATTTGCTTGAAGTCTTTCATTTGGGCAATGGTTGAGGTGAGATTTTTAATGGAGACTTTCCTAGCTTTCTGTTCACTGATTTTTATCCTATACCCTAGCTAAGTAGATATTTGAAAGAGGCCTTGCTTCAGTCAGCAGGTATTGGGGGACAGTGCATAGAAATAGAGGTGGTATGGTACTAAAGGCAGACTTAGCTTCTTCAGCTGTTTTTACCACCTGCCAAGCATTGCATGATAAGCTGGGCATATATACTCTGACCCCAGAAGAGGAAGCTTTTGCAGGGTTCAGGCATCATATGATTTTATTGAGCATCTACTTCATGCCAAGGTCTGACCTTAACACTGAGGATAGATTGAGAAGCAAGGAAGACAAACATCTTCCCTCAGGGAGCAGTTGCTTGGGACTACAAAAAGATAAGGGTCTCCATGGCTTAAATGCTTTTGTCTGACTTTGGTTTTTGGTGCCTTCCTTACCAAATTAAGTCAAGATGAATAGCAAGGTCATTACAAGTATAGGTTTGAATCCCCATTTTTTCTTTGTAGGGGAATGTGACTTGTAATAAAACTAACTTACTTGTTTCTTGGGAGAATAAAATAAGATAATGTAGAGGATGCAGTTAGCACCTTTGTAGACATACATTAAGTCTATTATTGTCATTACTAGTTTGATAGATGATGTCCAGAGCAGTAGCATCAGGTTTGTCCCCAAGGAAAATGCAAAGAGGTATGATTGAAAAAAAAAAAGTCAGTAGTGATGAGCTCAGTTACTGAATTGTCCAATACAAAGAGCAGGAGAGATCACCCTTCTTGGTATGGGATTAATTCAGTTTGAGCTCATCAGATGTGCAGAAGAAGCACCAAGAATACTCCAGAGTGACTGGTCCACAAATACTCAGACAAGCTTTTATTAGAGCACGTGTAGTATGCCCAATGACCTGCTGGCTCTCAGGGGTTGAAAAATGGGTAGAGCATTCTTCCTGCCCTAAATTATGAAGCTGTGATGTGTCTTCCAAATTACTTCCTTTAAACAAATGCACCCTATTTTCTTTTACAAAAATATACAATACATTGTTATTAACTAGAGTCTTCATGTTGTGCAACAGATCTCTTGAATGAATTTATTCCTCTTGTCTAACCAAAGTTATCCCCTGACCAATATCTCCCTAATCCTGAAAGTGTGCTATTTTCTACTGCAGTGAAGCAAGGAGAATCAGCCAGTGGCTGCCTAGATCAGTGCCTGGCTGTGGGCTCCTGGTGATGCAGGGCTTCCCAACTCACCTTCTTACAGGTGAGTTCTCCCTGCCAATCATGTCTCATAAGCTCTCCAGTGCATCTGCTGGTGTTTTGGGGTGGCTATACTTGCAGCTTATCTTATAGACTTGTGACAAAGTTCTCTCTGATGATTCCTCACACTCAAGGGCAAGGTCAATGTGACCCTGACTCAGCTATTCCCAAGATTACGAGAGCTTTCTCTTGCTGATTTCAATATCTAATCCCCTTTCATAAAGCCTGTTTCTTCCATCCTTATCACAGTCCTGGTGGTCTTAATGTTCCACTACTTCTCACTTATAAAAATTAGTACAAATGAATGTTGCTAGAGTTTGAGTGCCGAATGTTCCTCCCAAAGGCCCAGTGTTAAAGACTTGGTCCTCAGGGTAACACTATTATGGGTAGTGGAACCTTTAGGAGGTGGGGCCAAGTGGGAGCCTTGGGTCATGAGGGCGTGCCCTTGAAGGGGTCTCTTCCTCTTTTTCTGTTGCTTCCCTCTCATGTACTGAGTGCTTTTAATCTGCCATGCATTCCCATCGTGAAGTGCTGCCTCATCACTGACCCAAAACAATGGGACAAACAGATCATGGTCTGGAATCCCCAAAATAAACCTTGTTGTGTGTACAAGCTGATTATCTCAAACATTTTGCAATGGTGGTGGAAAGCAGACCAACACAAAAGTAAATGTGACTATTGAAAAGTACCTATGTGAACCTGGAGTAAAAACCTGTTTAAATTCCTTAACATTCTAATTTCAGCAGTTTCAGATAGGGTTGAAAACAGTTTGCAGATAAGCATAGGAAAGTAGTAAATTCATACAGAAATGGAAAACTATTCCAATCCTACTTAGCAGCTTAAATAAATGTGGGGTCGGTGCTTAGGAAATACTGTGTTAACCTGTCACCATGGTCTTACTTGTCATGCAAGGTTTTCTAATTTTTATATGAAGTCTGCTTTGGATTTGTTTTTTCCCATTCTCCATTATTGCCAATATTACTTTCAACTTGCACATTTTCATTCCTCTCAACTTATTTCATGAGTGTATCTTTAATTTCCTTGGTGTGCAAGCATCCCAAGGCCAACATACCTGTCTTATTTATTTTTTGTATCTCCAGAGTAGATATTTAACAACTAATTAGTTCTTATTTCTTCTCATGGGTAGAATAAAAATATTTTTTGGATCTGTCCAAATAAAATCCAGAGCATGGTAGAAAAATAAATAAAGCCAAGAATTATGCTTCTTTTTACCCATTGATTCCTAAAGCTAATCTGTTAAAAGTGTAAGTACTGGTGTTAGTTATTTTGTGCTTCTTAGGATCTTTAGAGAGGGAACACAATCTGTATTTTTAATTCTTGTCTCTCTGCCTCATCATGCTTCATGAATCAGTTCTTTGGATTCTAATTTGGAGGAGGTGCTAATGCCTCCTGTGTAACTATTATGATAAGGACTTCCAAATGTACTCACTCTTCTTACTGAATTTTCAGTAGGGACAGATTTAAATTAAAGACAGGAATTAATGAGAACAGGAAGCAGTTATGACTATCTCTTCTCAAGTGGGTATGAATACCAGCAGAAAGGAACATCTCTGATCTTTAGCTAGAGCCCATTAGCTTTTAAAAGTATGTTTGAAACTCTCTAGGTTTCACTGTGGTTATGAAGACAAATTCACCAAACATGTCTACATGGTAATACCTCTAAATGAAACAGAAAGCCAGCACCAAAGAAAAGAATAGCTCTGGAAATAGACCTGTACCAAAAAGACTTAACCAGCATGGATTTTTAAATTGAATTTTATAGCTTCAGTGACATAATCAAGATAAAAAATGTAAAGGAGTTTAAGTGAGGTTTTGGAATCAAGCATTACTCTGTGAGTAACCCAAGTATTCCCTGGGTTGAGTAAGTTTGATTTCATTGAATTTTTTTCCCAAACTTATTTTGATTAGTTTTTTCTTGCATCAGTTAGTTTCAGTACCTGAACTATTATTTTTACATAGCAGCATGGGTAGTTCAAAGCAAGAAATGGTTTTGAAATGCTAGAAGAGAAGAAGAGGGACAAAAAGAAAAGAGGAAAGATTGACAAAGAAGGGAGGAACGAACAAGGAAGGGCAGGCCTTGGAAAAAGGCAGTGAGGGGACAAAAGAACACAGACGAAGGAGAGTAGAGACAAAGACAATCTACGAAAATTTCTCTAAACTTGCAGGAACTGGGAGGTTATATAAACATGATTCAGAAGAGCTGCCCAGGAGCCCTGTTAGAAAGGTAAGCAGATTGCTGTGGTTTTGCGAACAAAGTTCATACTGCACCACTCCCAAGCAGCATTTGTAGACAAGGACCTTTCTCCAGAAGATACTGCAGCTGCCCAACCCATAACTCTTGGGTCTCTTTGACATCTTCTTGCACAGCAGCCCCTATGATTTCACTCCTGAGTGCCATGGGAGTGTCTCTTTATCTTTTACTCTGGATTAATGACACCTTCAACTTTGCTTCCTTTGAGCACTCTAAAAGGTGGAGGTGCCTGGAACATACATCCTTACTCACCAACACCGCCTCTCCCCGCCCTCCCACCTCCTGCCAACAGCCCTTGAGGGTGGCTGATGGATGCAATGATACCAATACCTAGCTCTCTTGTGCCTAGAACTTTTCAGGTGTGGTTATGGTGTCTCTACATATTCCTCTGCAGCTTACCTTCCTTAACATATCTCTTTTCCTTTTTCTACCTCCTTATGTCTCCACTGGCTGTCCTAAACCCACTTCTTAATAAACCTTGAGAAATCCCATCTCAGGGACTGGCTTCTGGGGTTTTGACTTAGCACATCCCCCGTCACCTAAAAGTCATGATTATTGCAACAAACATTAAGCCAATTGTTCATTGTTTGATCCCCAGAGGTGACCCAGCAATGAGGAGGATTTACTCCATATGCAAATCTACACTCAGAATTGCAGAGAACATTCCCTTAATATGCAGTATTCCTCTGCCACACTTTGTCTTCAAGAATTTGACTTCCTTGTCTCCAGAGCTCTGGAACTCTCAAGCGTCTGTCCAGACATGGATGAACCACATGCTTGGAGACTTTGCTCTCAGAGTCTGCTCCCCTCCCAGGCTCTCCCATGTTGCTGAACCTCAGCCCCATCTGGAAGTCTGACAGGCATTTATCTCCAGCGCTGGGTGTGCTTGGGACTTGGTTTGATTTTAACACCTATCCCATCAACCACTGACTCCCAGTGTCACTCCCAAGGGGTGGGTTGGAAGTCACAAGGAGAGGAAGCAGATGTCTTCACCCACAGCCTTGTGGCTTGTATAGACATTTATCACTTAACCCAAGATGGCATCAAAACTGGAGTGGGGGTGCATGTACTAAAATAGTACCTGAGTTTTTATAGTTTGGAGGGAGGCGCTGAAGTGGTATTTTCTTGTTCCTTGTGATTCCATAATTGCTCTGTGAAGTCACTGTGGCTCACCATATTCAGTGAGTCATTCTTAGGATTGTAGTTTAAAGGGTGCCATTTTTTTCTTATTCTGAATTGCTATGAAAAATGTGTTTGGGTCTACTCATTTCTTCTCCCACTTGGATAAAAACAGGAGAGAAAATTGCTACTCTTTTCAAAGTTAGAAAATTGTAAGTGGTAATGACTATTTGTTCTTGACAAGACTTTTCTGTCAGAGAGCTGGGAAAAGCTCTCTTCTGATGGGCCATGGAGTAAACAGAGCAGACATCAAGGTTTTCTGTGATGGCTCCTACCAGGAGGCCAGTTTGGAGGCATGTGGCAAAGATGTTGCCAGGTTCCTGTATGAAAACATGGTAGTGAGCATTTGTTGAGCACCTACTGTATGCTCAGTAAAGAAAGGACAGATGGTAGTAGGAATACATTAGGATGATATTTTTGGCTCTTCGGGAATTATATTGCTTGTAAAATATGGTGAGTTACTATCTTGATTCAGATATTTTATTGCAAATAATAGTGATGTGAGAAATGGCCCCAGATGGAAAATCTGAGTATTTATATATATATATATGGTTCCATTCTTAGAAGCTCTCTGATAATGATGGCAAGTCTCACATCAGCGGTCAACTGCCTCCTTCTCATCCTAGTTGCAAAAAATTAGGTGAGTTGATTTCATGGGGGCTATTGCTGATGTCTCATTTATACCTCTTATTTCTTGAGAATCTTTTGTAGGAAAAACAGTTTTAAAATATTTAAATTGGATTATCTGGGCATTAAATTAACAAAAGTAAATATTCCTGAGAGGAATAACAAATATGTAGCAATTAACACTTTCTAAGGGTAATTTTTATTAAACAATGATTATTGCAAAATCTATCATTTCTTTAAAAAACAGTATGAAAGTAAGAAGTAGCAACCTCCTTTCTACAAAACTTCACTTTCTAGATTTGATCTCTGCAACAGTCTGTTTATTTAACTAAATGTTAAAAAGTTATTCATAACACTGAGATAGGAGATCCCAAAGGGAAGGGAGAATCTATCCAAAGGAGATGGCCAAATAAAAATGATATTATACATAGACCTCTTACATTGCACAAAGGGTTAGGATTTTGGAGTTAGAGATGGAGGTTTAGGGAGCTTTTTGGAGACCATTGATAGAGAATGTAAATTTTCCCTCAAAAAGTTAGGGTGTTTTGTACTTTTTCTTACACTCATGTAGGGGAGTTTAAGGAATCCACTTATCGTTTTAAGATGCCTCTGAAGTTTGGGTGGCGTTGCTGGGCCAATATTTGAGTCCAACCAGAGCAAAGGTGGAAGATTTGACCCCCAGCTGTGTGTGAGGAGAGATGGCTGCAGATTAAAAAGGGCTTATATCCTCCCAGAGTTTTCAGAGGCTGTAGATGGGTGTTCTTCATGGACTGGATATACCATGTGTGAGGGAAAACCACTGTGCAGTCAAATTCAGTCCAGGTCAAGGAGCTAGCTCAATAGCAAAGGGCAAGGTGAGTAGAAGATTCCAGAGACTGAGGAAGGAGCCCCAAGTGATAAGTGGGAAGACACATGCACCGGCTGATGTCAGTGGCCTGTAGAAGGGGGTTCTATGAAGAATATACAAAATTGCCCACAGGGGAGAAAATAAAAAGGTTTAGTCTTCTGTCAAGACCAGAGAACACCAGCATCAGCTAACTTCGGTACCAATAAAGTGAGAATCTTCCTTTTCCCAAATGCTTTGGTTCTTTCCTGGGCTCTTATCCTGGAAGGTAGAGATGTGAGGGAATGGATGTAGGAGCCAGATGGTCACCCTTCCAAGGGTGAGTTCCCACCTCTAGTGGACCTGAGTTGAAGAAAAGGGGAGCAATCTCAAACTTAAATCAAGTTTGGAATTTATTTTAGATGAATGTCACTTTTAGTACTACTAAATTGAGACTCTTATCTGACTGTCTAAACTTTATGTTAAAGTAACTAGAAGGATCCTGGGCTTTGCCTAAAATTGAACCTAGGGTCAAAGGAAGACCAAGTAACTTCATTAATTAAACATCAAAGGATGGAAAACATTCAAAGTGTCACGTTTGCTTAACATGAGAGTTGTAGAAAAGCATATATGAAAGCATAAACACACGGCTAAATGTGTCTTGAGATCATAGCTCTTAGGGCAGGTGCTCAAGGATTCAGGATGCACTGGCAGGGTTCAGGATTCTGCTCTAAGAACAGCTGCAACCTTGACTGAGTGACCCTCCTAAGATCAGCAATGATGTCAAAAGGGATGAGTAAACACATGTAAGTAATATTTGATAAATTTTAGAGTAGCAGACCATCATATCAATTATATTCATTTGCTTAGTTGCCTTATTATTCAGAATAATTGGCAGCAGGTAGATCTTACTTAAAAGTGGACAAATCTTAGTATCTTAACTAAGGAAAATTTATTTCCTATTGCATCGCCACCTGATTCTGGCAGAGAATGTTCCTCCACCTTGTACCCATCTGAAACACATTGCTTTTGTCAGAGTGAGGTAAGAGCTCCTCAGCCAATTCTGCACATGGCCCCACCCTAACTGAAGAGTTGCTGAGAAACCCAGGAGGTCCTGGATGTTTTGTGGTCACTTACTATCTTGGCCATGGTCCATAGTGATTTACTGTATGTTCATCTCTATTTATTGAGGAATATAAATTAATATCTTATTTATAAATATAAATCTGCAAGCTGGAGACACAGGGAAGTTGGTGATAGCTCAGTCATAAGAAGTAGGCATGAGAATGAGAGAAGCCAATTGTGCAACTCTCGGTGTAGGGGAGGAGGCTGCTGGCCTAAGTACTGGAGTTGGAAGGCTGTTGAACCTGGAATTCGGATGTGTAAAGGTAGGGAAAGATTTATCTCAGATCTAGAGGAGGGAGGGAAAGAGGAAGAGAAGGAAGGAAGGAGAAAGAGCATGAGAGAGAAAAACAGAGAGAGAGAGAGAGAGAGAGAGAGAGAGAGAGCGCAATCTGGGCATCCTTTAGCTTAGTCAAGTTTGCACATAAAGTTAACCATCATGTATGTGGACAGAATTATTTGAGTAAATGAGCAAATTATTTGAGAAGCTAAAAATAGGGTGATTTTTGACTGCAAAGGAAGCTTAAAATAGAGAAATGATAAAAAATGAGGCTGAGAAAGCAGTAAGGGGTAGGTCAGGGGAAGAGCTTAGATTTTAACTAAAGGAGGTTGAACTTGATCTTACAGGTATTATAAATATTGTGATATCATCAAAGAAGTGAAAATGATGCCACATGGTGACAAATAAATAACAAAAGGATTTTTCTCTCCATCTCTGTAGCATACAGGAGAATTAAGAGAAGAGGAACCTTTTAGATGTTTAATCAACCTTGTTAATTCATAGATAAGAGAATTGAGAACAGAGAAGCTAAATGACTAGCCTGAGGATACATAATAAAGCTGGAAGGGGTACAAAATGTTCTGATGTTAACTTTTTGAGATCCCAGAGGAGCCTGCAATTCTCATACTTGCCCTACCTTTCCACTGAATGTCCTGACATGACCATGACGTAGATTTCTAGAACTCCCAGACATAATTATATTTTAATTTATTTGGTGTTTGTTTGTGGACCACCCAGTAAGTGCCACACACAGTATTTGGTATGTAGGCACTACAAAGATGACTTAGTGACATTTCTGCCGCAAAACAAAACATATGGAAATTCAGAGAAGGTCTTAAGAGAATATTTTAGCTTAGGTTCCTGAAGAGGAGAGCTAAGAAAAAATGTCCTGGAGATCATGTCCACAATGGAATGAATCTGTAAAGGTGGACATTCGTGCCCTGTGAAAACTGGTCATAGGAGATAGCTAAGGCACCCTGTAAGTGGCTTTTCAACGCCAGTAAGACCTTTTCAACGTCAACTGCCTTACCTGGCACTTGGCTCCTAGTGTGTATATGTATGGAAGATTGCAAGTATACATAAAACATATTTGTGCACACAGAAACACATACAACTTCTGTGTACTCAGCATTTCCTTTGCAGGAAATGGATGGAACTGGAGAACATCATCTTAACCGAAGTTAGTCAGGTTCAGAAGGCCAAAATTTGCATGTTCTCCCTCATATGCAGATTATAGACTTAAAACAAATGCAGTAATATTATTGGACAGAGGTCACACACTAAGGGGAACTGCACACAGGAAGGATAGGGCAAAGGAAGGAAAACAAATACTTGAATATGGTTGATGTGCTCACTGTAGAGGAGCGAATATAGCAATCTGAAACTGGCCAAGGCCACAATGGGAAGGGGACTAGGAAATAGTGAAGAGGTCTGGTAGAGATGAACCAATTTGGGTTGTAATACACATAAGCACAGAAACAACACAAGGAATCTCCCTATATAGCTATCTTTATCTCAAAATAGCAAAAACACCATGTTTTTCTTATTATCTTTTATGTACTTTTTTTCTACAAAATTAGAGAAAAACAAGGCAGAACAGATTTTTCCTCTGAGGTGGGGTTGGGGAGAAGGGAGAGGTAGTCCAAATAATGTGTATAGCTATAAGAAAATGCAAAAACAATAAAAAATAAATAAATAAAATAAGAAAAAAAGAATTTCCTTAACTTGTGATTGGATTACACTCCAGTAAACCCATCCTAAATGGAAAACATCCTAAATTGAAGAAGCATTTGATACACCGAATCTACCAGCTATCCTACCTTATACAGAACACTTACATTAGCCTTGAGTTAGGCAAAATCATGAAACATAGCCTATTTTATAACATAGTGTTGACTATTTCATACACACAGAGAGACGAGTATTTTGTAGAAATGATGGGATGTGAAAATGCAAACCATAGTATCCAGAAAACACTTGCAAGGCAGTTCACTATACAGGATGGTGGCTTATCATCAGGAATGTGTGGCTGACAGACTTGTGGCTGGCTGCTGCTGCCCAGTGTTAGCAGGGAGGGTGGACTGCACGTCACAGGTCTGGGGAAATATCCAAGTTCAAAGTTCAAAGTGTGAGTTCTACTGAATTCGTATTGCTTTTGCATGGCTCTCAAGTTGAATGTTCGTACATTGGGGCTGTCAATTCTTACAAATTCAATGTAGTAGAAATCTGTTCTTTTACCTTCTCTCCCGCTCACCCGATTTTCTCCCTTCTTGATCTTCTACTCAGTTAATAATTAATATAGGATTTCAATGTGGATTTTCCCTGATATCCTGGAAACTTATCAATGACCACACTAATTGTCATCATTCTAAGACCAGAGACACATTTCAAAGTGTCCCAAAGGTGGGGAGGTGAGAGCCATCCATGGTGGCCTCAGACAACAAGAGCTGTACTGTCTATAGGGTTTATTAATAACAAACTGAGAGTTAGTTCCCTTCTTGCTATCCCCATACTGCAACCCCCAATGCCAAAGTCCTGGCAATTGCCTGCACCAGGACAAAGTGTCCACCCTGCTCTCATTTGGGGCCCCAGTGCTCAGGGCCAGCCACCACCTTTCAGAGCCCTCCAAAAAGCATCAATTGAGAGAATTCCCATTCTTCACCCCACCCCCATCCTATCCTTGGAAGGAGAGGACTAGAAGGGGGCACATTTGGAAAAGTCCAGTTCTGGAGGAGGTGTTTTTATCTTAAACACCACCTAATTCGGAGAGAGAGAAGTCTTCCCAAAGCCAAGGGAGCACCTCCAGCCTCTACCTCCCACAACCCTTCCTCCTCCAGGGCTATTTGTATAGCCAACCAACTTCTTGATCTTCTCTTAGGGACTAGAACAGGAGAAGAAAATCCCCAGCTAATTGGGAGAGCTCTCAAGGCACAGCATTGTCCTACAAAGTAGGGTTAGGAGATTCCCTTCCCTTGAGTATTTACCAGTTGCCAAGAGGCCTGGTGCCCACAGCCCACAAGGTGTCCACAGAGAGATTTGACAGGCACTGTAATCTTATCAGCACTGTTGCTGCATGGTGGTGGAGGGCGAGAAGAAGGAGAGTGGAGAGGAACAGAGGGGAGGCAAAGCTGCCTGTTCCCACCAGCTTTTGGGTCAGCGGGAAGATACAGCCCTTCATCTGTGCTGCATGCAGTATATTACCTGCCATACAACACACACATGGACTCAACCCACAATTACTAGGTTTGTCCAGCACACACTTGCTCTCCTCCTTCAACCACCTTTACTGAGGTGGTAGGGTCCTTAAATCACATGAGAGTTTCAAGTGTTAAGTAGAAAATGAGACTGAGTAGCTCAGATGCTGCTTCTCCCCACCTAAGTGCAGCTGTATTAATCAGTGTTCCTTTACTGAAATGAACATCTGATATGATCAACTAATAAAGCACCATGTATGACTCATAGTTTCAGAGATTTTGCTCCATGATCAGTTGGTTCTGTTGCTTTGGGCCTGTGATGAGGCAATGCATCATGGTGAGTATATGTGGTTGGCATGGCCATTCGTGTCATGGCTGGGGTGCAAAAAGCAAGGAAGGGGTCTGGGGTTCTACCATCCTCTTCAACAACACGTCTCCAATGGCCTGAAGACCTCCCACTAGGCTCTGCTCTCAAAAGTTCCACCATCTCCCAATGTGTCAAGTTGGGGACCAAGTCTTCCACACATAAGCCATTGGGACATTCCAGATCCAAAGTATAGCAGCATCCCAGGGGAGGCTGGTGGCTTGTTCAGACAGGTGGCCCCTACTGGCAATTTGAATTTCCATGAGCAGCCAGAGCACATGGGCTGGTTGGGGGCTACTTCCCTGGAAGGGCTAGGGTCAGGGTCCCTGCTACAGAGCTTTGGCTATGGTGACTGCTGCTCAGGCCACCAGCCCTCCCTCGATTTCTGCCCACTTTCCAAGCCCGTTCTCCTTGCCCAGATATCCTAGGGTAACAGAAGTGGGTTTTCATAGCTGACAGCCATGTGCTCTTTTACTTCTCTTTCTTGCCATATACATTTACAGCTCTACAGTAGCTCTGGACACAGAAAATTCTGGGCACACTAGTAAAGGTATAATAATTATTTCTTCTTTATAGGATTCAGTTCCCCCAAGTTGCCATTTCTGCCATCTTGAAACCCCTATTCCTCCTGCGAGTGGCCCACCCTCTCCTATCTTTCCTTCTTGCTCTGAGGCAGCATTTCATTCTCCTTTGACAGCTACTTCCTTGCTTGATTTTAAAATGATGGCATTCTTGGGCCTCATTCCTGGATTCTCTTTCTATTCTCCTATATTTTAACAATAATCTGTGACTGGCAAGACTGGTTCCTAAACCTTACTGTGCAAATACAAGCCCATGTATTACAACTCGAATTAGAGCTTGTCAGTGGAGATCCCTGCCTTCCATATTAGCTAATATTTAAGTATTTTTCCTTTGAGGATCCACCCATCTCTTGATAACTCAAGATACCCTGGGAATATCAGCAGTCCAAAAAAAAATGGGCTGTGGGTTTTCTCACTGGAAAACCTGGAATTCTGTCATCCTCATTACTGTTTGTTTCTTTCTGCCACACAGCTGTTGACAATGCATCCTACCGAGGTGGGCAGGTGCCATTATTAATCCAGAGCCCAAGGAGGTTCCCAAGAGGTCCGCTGAGGTTTCTTCCCTCAGTGCCAGGTGCAGCCAGGGTACTTTGTGTTTGCCTGTTTCGGGTCTCGGGTCTGGTGCTTTGAAATGTTCCAGCCACCAGAGGGCTGTGGCACAGTGCTGGAACTCAACCTGCAAAGATCTAGAGTAGCTGTTCTCTCCTCTTCCTGGAACACACCTGCTCAGGTCAGTCAACACTTTCTTCCTGGATTTAACACAAGTTGTCACTAACCTCATTTCCCCAATAATGGGCTTTGATATCCTCTCAGAATCCAAATGCCATAACAGAAGTTCCCATCTGTTTTAGTTTGTTTTGTATTGCTATAACAGAATAGCTAAGCCTGGGTAATTTATAAAGAATAGAAGGTTATTTGGCTCATGATCCTGAAGGCTTGGAAGTCCAAGGGCATGCACTGGCATCTGGTGAGGGCTGTCGTGCTCCATCATCCCATGGTGGAAGGCAGAAGGGAAAGAGAGGGCAAAGCAAGAAAACAACAAAGATTGGAACTTACTTTTATAACAAATCCACTCTTGATATAACTAACTCATTCTAGCAATGAAGACATTAATCCGTTCTTGAGAGTAGAGCCCTCATGACCTAATCCTCTCTTATGATGTCTCATTTCCTGTCTGTTGGAGTCAGGGAACACTCGAATCACAGCACCACTGCCCTCCTCTGCAGCACCACTCCATAGCACCACCTCCATAGCACCACTGCATCCTCACAGGATACAGAAGCCATCCTCTACCTCACCACCATTTTGAGAAAGAAGGCTCCTGGAATTTCCCTGTGAAGGGAGTCTAATGCATTATTTTAGACTCTAACTACTCACTAGACCAGTAACTGTTAGAAAAATTGTTTTTACCCCGACCCACAGTAAAAGACATATTTTATAAAAAGAAAGACTCAGGAACTGTTCCAGATTAAAAGCATCTGAAGAGGTGTGACAGATGAACACAACACAAGATCTTGGATCTTCTTTTGCTCTAAAAGACATTATTGGGATGAGTGTTAAAATTCCAGCACAGTCAGTAGATTAGGTGATATTACTATTATTTAAATGCTAATTTCCTGGTTTTGATAATTATGTTGTGGTAACATATGACAATTCCTGCTTTTAAGACACGAGTACTGATGGAGTAAAGGAATATTATGTCTGCAGTTTTTAAATGGGTCAGAAAAATGTGTGTGTGTGTGTGTGTGTGTGTATACATGTGTGGGAAGCTTGCTAGCTAGGCAGATGGAGAGAGAAAAAGAGGATGCAGTAAAATGTTAACTTTTGGGAAATCTGGGTGATGGATAAAGGCTATCTGGGAATTCTTTGATTTTTCTGCAGATTTTCTTTGTGTGTCAAAATTAATATAGGGAAAGCATACAACCCAGTGACGGTATACATGCATAAAGGTAGAGCTGGTGTGTCTATCCACCTATGCGCATGTGTGTATATGTGTAAATGTATTTGCATGCATACACATAAATATGGAAACTATGATTTTGGTATTAGTGATACATACATTTAAAAATTAAGAAGTAAAAAATACTAACCTCATGAACCATTAAAGGATCATAAGTCACAGTTACAGAGCACAGCATGGAGAGAGAAAAGCAGCAGTCAAAATCCCCCCATGGAAGCTCTCATGGCACATCCCACACCCTGATTTGGTGTTCCCAACCTGGGTTTATCTTCTGATCCCCACTCCTTCACATCCAACTGCCTGTCTGGCCTGGCTGCAGCCATTTCAGACCTGCTTAGACCAAAACTAAACTCTTTTTCTGAAGATGGATTTTGCCCCAGTGTTCCTCATTTCACAAAATAGCACTCAACCCACTGGCTTGAATGACTGGAGTCATCTTTATACCTTTCTGTTCTTCTAACCAAGTCCCATTGTTTCTCTGTCCTCACTACATCACAAATTCATTTCTCCCCTTTTCTTTGTGTCAGACACTGTTTTAGTCTAAACTTAGCACATTATTCACCTAAATTATTGTAATAGCTTCCCACTTGGTCTCTCTGTGTTCAGTATGTATCACTTCAGTCAACTATTGCTGCAACTGTCAAAGAGATCTTTAGAACCCTAAGGCAATTATGACATAACCTTTATGATCTCAATACTTGTAGAAGAAACAAATACATCCTTAAGAGTCTATTAATTAGAGTATGTTTCACTGTCAAGAACAGAAAAGATAAAATCACCATGGTTTAGCAGGATATTTCTTTTGTACCACATAGAGGAAATAAGAGGTAAGCAGGGTAGGGCTGATTTGCAGGGACATGATATTCAAGACTCCTGCCATCTTCTGGCATTTATGTAGCACACAGCTTTCCTTCCTGGTCCAGATATCTGCCTAGTCTCCAGTCACGTATCTGCCTTCCAGCTAATGGGGAGGAGGAAGTGAATGGAAAAGAACATTCTCCCCCTTAAGAAACCATTCAGCTTACCTTGAGTTGTCCCTGACTTTAACACACAATCACAACTAGCTGCAAGGAAAGTCTTTTATTCAAGTGACAACATCCAGCTAAAAAGTGGGAACTAATAACTGAATATTAATAATTAAGACCTCAAATAAGCCTTGGGGAGCCATTACCAGTTGTCTGCCATGATGGTCTTTAAGGTCCTATGTGAACTGGCTGTTCCCTTGCTTCCTTGCTCATGAACTGCAGCCACAGTGGCCTTTCCTCTTGAATGAATACATTCTGCCATCTCTGCCTCTTGGCCATGTTCCTGTCTTCCCGAAATTTTCTCCTGTCTGTTTCTTTGGAAGGAATTTCTTGGACCCAAGAGACAAAATAATAATCATTTTCTTAATGGCTCAAATATCTTACACATAGCATTAATTCAGTGGTGTATTCACTTATATAAACATTTGGTTATATTGTTATACTGTTTTTGAAATATTTAGAATAGAGAGACATGTATACATGAATTTAATCTGCATTAGACAATTAGAGCTGGCCAATAATCTTATAAAGTAAGTCCAGTCAGCTTTCCATCACTATTGCATAATACATGAGATAATCAACTTATAAAGAGGGAAAGTTCAGTTCAGGACAGGCTGGCTCCAATGCTTTTGGGTTTGTGTTGAAGCAGCATACTAGGGTGAGGAACATGTGGCAGAGCAAAGAGCAGAGCACCTCATGGCCAGGACAGAAGAGGAGAGGAAGAGGAAGAGACTAGGATCTCACAATGCACCTTGAGGACACCATGGATGCCTTGGCGGACATTCCAGACTCAAATGATGGGAGTCAGCAAATTTGGGTTAATCTATACCTATAAGGCACAGGGTTTCTTTATTATATCAGAAATCTTAGAAGTGGTGGAGTTGGGCAGAGTCAAGATGTGCAATTGGTTGGGAGTAAGTTGGCAGACTCATCCTCATATGAATAAGATAAAAATAATTAATAAGTCCATTAGTTTATTCCATTGGTACTTGTGGTCCACAGACCAGATAGGATATAGTACAAAATATGCTTTCATTTTTTGACTGAACAAATAAATCAATTAACTTGGCATTTACACTGGGATTAGCTGTTCCTAGTATAAAACTAAAAACTCAATTTAAAAAAGAGATAAAAATCAATACTTTATCTTTTGCTGTAGGTTGAATCACTTTACCATCAAGTAAAGTGAACATTTCTGTTTCTTCACAAATTATTATTAACACTTTAGTAAGATATACTTCACATAAATTTATCAATTAAATGTATATAATTTGGCACATTTTACATATTAGGTTTTGCAACCATTATGATTATCAATTTTGAAATAATTAAATAATTCCAGAATGAAAGCCCATGTCTATAAGCAGCCACTCCTTATTCCCCTTCTAATTTATGTTTGTATAGATTTTTCTCATTGTGTACACTTCTTTTAACTAAATTCTTCAAAACAATTTTGTGGGGTAGTATCAGGATTTGAACTTAGGGTTTCTCACTTGCTAGAGAGGTGCTCTACCACTTGAGCCATGGCCCCAGCCCTAAATAGCTGAATTCTTTTTAAAAAAACATTTTTATTAGTATATGATAGTTTTACAGGGGGTTTTATTTTCACATTTCCGTGTATAGTATTGTACCCAGTTTGGTTCATTCCCTCCATTGTCCTCCCTCTTCCCGATTCCCCTTAGAAGCTGATTTATATCACTTAGCATAATGTTTTCAAAGATTATCCATGATGTACACATTATCAGTAAGCCATTCTTTTATTGCAAATAACATTCCATATTTTGGATATATTGCATTTTGCTTTCTGTTCATGAGTTGATAAGCATTTGGGTTGTTTGCACTTCCTGGTGAGTGTGAGTAATGCTGTAAGAACATTTGTGCAGCTGTTTTTGTGTGGACACGTTTTATTTCTCGTGGTTCTTGTGTTAGTTTCCTGTTGCTTCTGTAACAAATCATCACAAACGTGTGGCTTAAAACAATGCAAATTTAGCGTATTATAGCTCTGGAGGTCTGAAGTCCAAAATCAGTCTCCCTGGGTTATAATCCAGGTGTTGACAGTGCTGCTATCCTTCTGCAGAATAGAGAGCAGTGCTATCCATCTTCTAGAGGTACCCACATTCCTTGGCTCTGCTGGCCATGGCATTACTCTCATCTGCTTCCTGCATCTTCTCTTCTGTCTCCTATCTCTGCTTCTGCTGTCACATCTCTCTCTGCTTCCCTTGTCCCATGCCTCCTTTGATCCTCATCCTCCTATCTCCCTTTCGCAGTACCCTTGTGATTATGTTGGATACATGCAGATAATCCAGGTTATCTCCCCATCTCAAAACCCTTAATTTAATCGCAGGTGCAAAATTCCTTTTACCATGTAAGATGACCTGCTCATAGGTTACAGGGATTAGAAAGTGGACATTGTTAAAGGGTCATCATTTTACTTTCTGCAGGTACCTACAGGTGGAATTGCTGGATATGGTAACTCTATGTTGAACATTTTCAGGACCTGCCAAATAGTTTCTAAAAAGTGGATCCACCATTTTGCATTCCCATCAGCAAAATAATGTAGGCTCTAATTTCTTCACATCTTCACCATCCTAATCTCTCTTGTTGACTAGCCATTCTGGTAGGTGGGAAGTGATAATCTCTCTATGGTTTTAATTTGTGTTTCCCTTAGGCTTAGCTCTGCTGAGGAACTTTTCATGTGCTTTTTAGTTACTCTTATTTTTAAATGTCTAACCAAATATTTGCTCTATTTTAATTAGATTATTCATCTTCTTGTTGATGAGTTGTAAGGCTTCTTTACATATTCTAGATAGAGTCCCTTCTCAGATGTATGAAGTATGATTTGCAAGTATTTTCTCCCATTTTGTGGGTGTTTTTTTCACTTCTTTGATGAAACAAACATTTGTGGAAAATTGTTTTTAATTTTGGAGAGGTCTGATTTATTTTTTGTTGTTGATCTGACTGTTTTATGTTTTTCTAAGAAAACCACTGCCTAACCTAGAGTCAGGACGTATTCAAGAGCTTTGTAGTTTTAGCTCTTACATTTAAATCTATAATTCATGGTGAGATGGTGCGTGTGTGTGTGTGTGTGTGTGTGTGTGTGTGTGTGTGTGTATGATATGGTAACAGGGATCCAACTTCATTCTTTGGCTGATGGATATCTAGTTGTCCCAGCACCATTTGTTAAAAAGACTATTTGTTTCCTATTAAATTATCTTGGCACTCTTGTCAAAAATCAGTTGACCATAAAGGTAAAGGTTTATTTTTGTGCTTGTAATCCCATTCCATTCATTGCTATGTGTATCTTTACACCAGCTCCAATCTGTCTTGATTATTGTAACATTGTATTAAGTTGTGAAATTGACGAGTCTACATTCCTGTACTTTCATAAAATTTAGGGACCAGCTTATAAATTTCTGCCAGAAAGCCAGGTAAGATTTTGATAGAGATTGAAATGAACCTGTAGATTAATTTAAGGAATTTTGATATTTTAATGATAGTAGTTATCTGATCCACAAAGCTGAGCTGTCTTTCTGCTTACTAGATTTTCATTAACTTTCTACAATGATGTTTTGTAGTTTTCAGTGTATAAGTCTCATATTTATTTCACTAAATTTATTCTTAAATATTTATTCTTTTGATGTAATTATAAATGGAATTACCTTCTATATTTCATTTTGGATTGTTCCCTGCACATGTATTAGAGATAAACTTATTTTTTATATTGGTCTTACATTCTGCATATTTTGAACTTCTTTGTTAGTTCTAAGAATTTTTAGTGAATTCCTTAGGATTTTTTTTATCTACAACATTGTGCCACCTACAAGTACATTTTTTTGTTTCTTATTTTCAATTCTCGTGACTTTTGCTTCTTCTTTTTGCCTAATTGCTCTGATTACAACCACCAGTTTTGAAGAGATGTAGCGAGAGCATTGTTTATCTGATCTTATGGGGAAAACTTTTTGTCTTTCACTATTAAGTACGATGTTAGCTGTGTGTTTTTTCATAGATATACTTCATCAAGTTAAGGAACATTCCTTTTATTCCGAGTTTTCTGAGTGCTTTTATCATGAGAGTACAAAACGAACCTTTATTTTTATTATCAATTGAATTTTGACAAGATTACCTAGACAATTTAATGGGGAAAGATTAGCCCCATTATCATGAAGGAATGCTGGGGTTTAGTCAAATAACTTTCCTGCATCTTTTAGGATGATCATGTAGTTTTTGCTCTTTTTTTTTACTAAGATAGTTTATTACATTGATTTCTAGATGTTAAACTGACTTTAATTTTTAAGATATAGTTCCTTTGGATTTTAGAACATAGATATATAATAACTAATTTAAGATATTTATTTATCTATTGACTTTTCCTTCATACAGACCTTCCTTTTCTGTTTTTCCTCTATAGTTTATGATTTTTGTAGTGAATTGAGTATTTTAGACAACATAATGTAGCACTTCTGGATACCAGATCCTAATCCCCCTCCACCACATATACACACCCACACCCACACACACACACACACACACACACACTCACACACCAGGTTTGTTGTTGCTGCTGCTCTTTATTTAGTGATATTCCTTAACTAATTCTATGAAGTCACTGTTCTCTGTAATTCAAAGACACTGAATCTTTGCTTCATTAGCTTAGTGCTTAGGTAAGGAGTGGTTGGAGATTTCCTTATCTGCTTTGAACCAGTATGTTTTCCATGCTTTACTGAGGAACTCCGTGTGTGTGTGTGTGTGTGTGTGTGTGTATGTGTGTGTGTGTGTGTGTGTTGTTGTTGTTGCTCAAGTACTTAGTAGTCTATCTTAGTCTCCACTTCCTATGGCATAGTGCCTCAAGGTCAGCCAGAGATGGGAGGATGGGGTCTTTTCAGTGTTTCCAAAGAACGTGTACAGTCCTGCCATGGACATATCTCCAGGAGTATGTCAGAGCTTCTGAGAGCCCCCTATGGACATCTCACTCCTAGATCCTCTTCTTAAATTTTGGGTCAGGTACTTATTTGGCCTCATTGGTTACAGCATCAAACAGTTGTGAGTCTAAATAATTCTTGAAGCTTTATTTCCAGGAGATGTTGGAGGTGGATCTTCTGGCAGTATAAGCTCCAAGTCAGGTCAAATTGTGACTTGATCTGAAGATAGGAGCTTTTGAGGCATTCTTAACCAAGTGGCTGCTGGTTTCTATAGCTACCATGACTGCAAGGCTCCTGTGAACAAGACGAAAGGTCACAAAGGTCCTGTTCTTATCAAGTTTTTAAAAATAAATTCTTCTTAAATCATTACATATCTTTTTTAAGCCCTTTAGAGCTCAAAGTTGATTTTGATGTTTTCCATCGTCTTTGTTTTTTTTAATGGAGAAACAAATTTATATCAGCTCTAACTTCTTCCAGATCTCCTGCCCATCCACAAAAATCTCATTCACTATTAAATATTTATACCTCTTCTCTGGTTAGAAATAGAAATTATGGGCCTGGGGGTGATAGAATGCTTGCTCAGTGTGCATGAGGCCCTAGGTTTGATCCTAAGCACTAGCCACACACAAAAGAAAACAACAGAAATTATGAACCTAAGCAAACAAACATCAGCCTTGGATAGAATTTAAATAGACTGTAAGTTATAATGATATATAATAAGCTTTAAGAGAAATCAGAAATGACTGTCAAGCACTTGAATTTCAAAGTACTTTGGAAATAAGAATACTGTTGGTCCTCAGTATCACACCTGAGGATTCAACCAACTGTGGGCCTAAAATATCCAGAAAAAATTGTTTTTGTACTATATACATGCAGACCTTTCTTTCTGATAAATATTACGTAGGTAGTACAGTGTAACAACTATTTAATAGCAGTTATGTTGCCATACACATTACAAGTAATTTAATCTGCCATATATATTTTTTTTGTTATTATGCCTCTTTATTTTTTTTCAGTTCTCCATATGTGCATATGATGTTCAGGTCATTTCTCCATCCCCCTCCACATCTTTGCTTCGAAGCAGAAACTGTTCTGCCCTTATCTCTAATTTTGTTGAAGAGAGAGTATAAACAATAATAAGAAGGACAAAGCATTTTTGTTAATTGAGATAAGGATAGCTATACAGGGAGATTCCTAGCATCGCTTCCGTGTACAAATCTGTTTCATTCTAAGTTGATTCATCTCTAACTGACCTTTTCTCTAGTTTCTGATCCCCTTCTCCTGTTGGTCTCTGTTACTTTAAAGTTTCTGCATTAGTTCCTTTGCATTGAGGACATCAAATACTATCGTGTTTTTTGGGTTTCTTACCTATCCTCACACCTCCCTTGTATGCTCTCACCTAATCATGTGACCAAAGTCCAATCACATTGTTGTATTTCCCCTTGATCTAATATCCACAGATGAGGGAATCTGCCATATAATTTAACGTAGAGAGTGTTACTGAAGATGGCAGCTAGAGGGAGGAAGCAGAAAGCAAGCCTCCTACAGTGAAATCTTGGAGAGATGCTGGAGACACACTTTGCAGGCAAGGCCACTGAGAAGCGGCAAAACTTTGATGCTTCCACACCTCCTGCCAGAGCAGAGTATCTCCACTTCACATTGAACAGAGAAACCAGGAGGGCTCCTGGGATGCCCACGCCCAGACAGCTTGGGAAGACATGGACAAGGTGAACTAAGTGGTACATGGTACTCCCACAGACAACCCTGGGCCAGATCAGCATAGCCCCCTGGACAGACTGACCCCCACCCAGGAAAAAAGAGAAACTGAGTAATAAGCAATAAGAACAATAAAGACATGTAGCAAAGAGGGTGGGGCACCCTGAGGACTGAAGAGGGGGGAGGGGAATCCCTCTAGGAACTGTAAATAAACAAGCTGGGCCTGGCTGGAGAGGGCAGGAGCAGTGGCACACAACCAGCAACCAGGAGCGGGGAAGCTTGTGAGAGTGGAGGAGGGAGGAAAACTCCACAGGAGAGGGGAGAAGACCCACTTCCTACATGAGCTGTAAACAAACATACAGGCCTGAGAAAGCGGGTGCAGTGTCACCTCCCCCAGTGTGCTTGGAAGGGGGAAAGCTTGTAGCAGAGGCTCCCGCACAGAAGAACTCTGAGTAAACAAAGCCTGCAGGGCCAGGTGAGTGCTAAGCTCACCCCAGAGAGCTGCATAAATAACGCCTCCAGCAACAGCAGGCTGACAGCAGCGGGCAGGCAAGCCACAGCTGCAGATACCATTCACAGAACTGTCTCCAGACTCTTTTTTTTTTCTCTTTCCCTACCTTTGATGAGAAAACAACTGAACTACACCTGCATGCTGAAATACTTACTGAAGCTGTATTGCATTTGAACTTGGGACACTTTGTGGGGTTTTTTTTGGTGCAGTTTTGTTCTACTTTATGTTTCCCCTTTGATGAGACAACTACAGAACAACATCTGAGGCACCATCTCAAGGATTGGAGGCTGAGGGACAAACACCAAAATTATGAAGATTGAAACTTCATTGCATTTGAACTTGGAGGGTTTCTTTTATTTTCTATTTTTCAGTTTGTTTTATTTTATTTATATATATATATTTTTCATTTACTTATTTTTAATTTTTATTCTTATCTTTATTCTTTTCAATTTTATTTTCAATCCTCTCTAATGCCTTTTCAGCTTACGGTTGATTAGTACACTGTCTCTCCCTGTTTAAATCTTTGAAACTTTTTTTGTGTGTTTCTTTGTTTTGTTTTTTTTTCTACTTGATTATTTGTTTCTCCTTTTTCCTTTAACTTCTTTGCTTTCCATCCCCTCTCACCCTTCCATTCTAAATATCACTAGTGCTATTACTACAAGTCAGAAAATACTTAATTGCACACAGTACAGGGACAATAACAACACCAAGGGCAATGATGGGAAGACAGAAAAAACAGGGAAACCAGTTTCCCCACAGCAAAAAATTAGTACAGGAACCAGAGGGAAATGAAGAAAACAGATACTCAGATCCAGACTCCAACAAAATGAAGATAAACTATGCCAAAGAACCCAATGAAGCCCACAAGAGTAATTTAAAAAAAGACATACTACAGGTACTCAATGAGAATTTTATAGAGAAGATACTGGATATGGTCAAACAAAATGTGCAGGAGACACTCAAGAAATTCCAAGACAACAAAAATAGAGAATTTGAAAAAGCAAAAGAAGAAATAAAGGAAACCATAGAAGTACTGTATAAACACCAAAGTGAAACAGAGAACACAATTAATAAACAGAGAAATGAACTCAGGACAAAAATAGACAACATTAAAGAGGAAATGACACAAGATATGGAAAACCTCAGAAAAAGAATGAAACAGAATTACAAAACAAAATGGAAGGCCAATCCAGCAGAACAGAACAAACAGAAGACAGAATCTCAGAACTCGAAGATGAAATGGTAATTAAAGGAAAAACCGAAGAACTATTAATTAAACAACTCAAGACCTGTGAAAAGAAAATGCAAGAACTCACCAACTCCATCAAAAGACCAAACTTGAGAATCATGGGCATCGAAGAAGGAGAAAAGGTGCAAGCGAAGGGAATGTGTAATATATTCAACAAAATAATAACAGAAAATTTCCCAAATCTAGAGAAAGATATTCCCATCCAGATGCAAGAGGCCTCCAGGACACCAAATAGACCAGATCAAAATAGAACTACCCCACGACATATCATCATTAAAACAACAAGTTCAGAAACTAGGGGAAGAATATTGAAGGCTGTAAGAGAGAAAAAACAAGTAATATACAAAGGTAAACCCATCAAAATCACACCAGACTTCTCAACAGAAACATTAAAAGCAAGAAGAGCATAGGGTGAGATCTTCTGGGTACTCAATGAAAATACCTTCAACCACAGGATACTCTACCCAGCAAAACTATTATTAAAAATAGATGGAGCAATAAAAGTCTTCCATGATAAGCAGAAATTAAACAATATGTGACTACAAAGCCACCACTAGAAAAATTCTTCAAGGGATTCTGCACACAGAAAGTGAAACTCAACCATGAAAAGACAGGCAGCACCAAACCACAGGAAAAGAAAAAACAAGGCAGTAGAGAGTAACATCAACTTAGGTACACACAACCAAACCTTCAAACAACTAAGACAACTAAATGACAGGAATCACCACATACCTATCAGTACTAACACTTAATGTTAACGGACTTAATTCACCCATCAAAAGGCACCGCTTGATGAAATGGATTAAAAAGGAAGATACAACAATTTGTTGCTTACAGGAGACCCATCTCACTGACAGAAATAAGCATAGGCTTAGGATGAAAGGCTGGAAGATTTACCAAGCCAGTGGCCCTTGAAAACAAGCAGGAGTAGCAATACTTATCTCTGACAAAGTAGACTTCAAACCTACATTGATCAAACGAGATAAAGAAGGACATTCCATACTAATAAAGGGGGAAACAGACCAAAAGGAAATAATAATTATCCACCTACATGCACCCAATGTCAACACACCCAATTTCATCCAACATACCCTGAAAGACCTAAAAGCATATATTAACTCCAACACAGTGGTTGTGGGAGACTTTAACACCCCATTATCATTAATAGATAGGTCATACAAACAAAAATCAATAAAGAAATCCAAGATCTAAAATATATAATAGATCAAATGGACCTACTTGAAGTCTACAGGACATTTCATCCAACTTCTACGCAATATACATTCTTCTCAGCATCTCATGGAACCTTCTCCAAAATAGATCATATCCTAGGGCACAAAGCAAGCCTCAGCATATATAAGAAAATAGAAATTATACCGTGCATACTATCTGATCACAATGCAGTAAAAGTAGAACTCAACAACAAAAGTAAAGACAAAAAAACATGCAAACAGCTGGAAACTAAATAATTCATTACTTAATGAACAATGGATCATCAATGAAATAAAAGAGGAAATTAAAAAGTTCCTGGAAGTCAATGAAAATGAAAACACAACCTACCAGAACCTATGGGACACAGCAAAGGCAGTCCTGAGAGGAAAATTTATAGCCATGAGTGCATATATCAAAAAGACTGAAAGATCACAAATCAATGACCTAATGATACATCTCAAACTCCTAGAAAAACAAGAACAAGCAAATCCCAAAACAAATACAAGGAGAGAAATAATAAAAATAAGAGCTGAAATCAACAAAATAGAAACCAAAAAACCATACAAAGAATTAATGAAACAAAAAGTTCGTTCTTTGAAAAAATAAACAAGATCGATAGACCCCTGGCAAACCTGACTAAAATGAGGAGAGAAAAAACCCAAATTAGTAGAATCAGGAATGCAAAAGGGGAGATAACAACAAACACCATGGAAGTCCAGGAAATCATCAGAGACTACTTTGAGAACCTATATTCAAATAAATTTGAAAATCTTAAAGAAATGGACAGCTTTCTAGATACATATGATCATCCAAAACTGAACCTGAATAGATCTATAACACAAAATGAAATTGAAGCAGCAATCAAGAGACTCCCCAAAAAGAAAAGTCCAGGACCTGATGGGTTCTCTGTTGAATTCTATCAGACCTTTAAAGAAGAACTGATACCAACCCTCCTTAAACTGTTCCACAAAATAGAAAGGGAAGGAAAACTGCCAAACACATTTTCTGAAACCAGTATTACACTTATCCCAAAACCAGGCAAAGACACCTCCAAAAAGGAGAACTATAAACCAATCTCCTTAATGAACATTGATGTAAAAATCCTAAACAAAATAATGGCAAACCGAATTCAATAACACATCAAAAAGATTATTCACCACGACCAAGTAGGCTTCATCCCAGGGATGCAGGGGTGGTTCAACATACGAAAATCAATAAACGTAATAAACCACATTAACAGAAACAAAGACAAAAACCACTTGATCATCTCAATTGATGCAGAAAATCCTTTGATAAGATCCAACACCATTTCATGAGAAAAGCTCTAAGAAAACTAGAAATAGAAGGAAAGTATCTCAACATAATGAAAGCTATGTATGACAAACCTACAGCCATTATTGTACTTAATGGAGAAAAACTGAAACCATTCCCTCTAAAATCAGGAACCACACAAGGATGCCCACTATCTCCACTGCTATTCAACATAGTACTGGAATTCCTAGCCAGAGCAATTAGGCAAGAAGAAGGAATAAAAGGAATACAAATAGTTAAAGAAACTCTCAAAATATCCCTATTTGCAGACCACATGATCCTATACCTTAAAGACCCAAAAAACTCTACTCAGAAGCTTCTAGACATAGGTAGCAGGATATAAAATCAACATAGAAAAATCATTAGCATTTCTATACACTAATAATGAACAAACTGAAAAAGAATATATAAAAACAATTCCATTTACAATAGCTTCAAAAAAATCAAATACCTAGGTGTAAACCTAACAAAAGATGTGAACGACCTCTACAAGGAAAACTATAAACTTCTGAAGAAAGAGATTGAGGAAGACTATAGAAAGTGGAGAGATCTCCCATGCTCGTGGATTGGTAGAATCAACATAGTAAAAATGTCGATACTCCCAACAGTCATCTACAGGTTTAACGCAATTCCCATCAAAATTCCAATGACATTCATTAAAGAGATTGAAAAATCTACTGTGAAATTTATATGGAAACAGAAGTGGCCACGAATAGCCAAGGCAATACTTAGTCAAAAGAACAATGCTGGAGGTATCACGATACCCGACTTCAAATTATATTACAAAGCAATAACGATAAAAACAGCATGGTACTGGCACAAAACAGATATGAAGACCAGTGGAACAGAATAGAGGACCCAGATATGAAGCCACACAACTATAACCAACTTGTCTTTGACAAAGTTGTTAAAAATATACAATGTAGAAAAAGCAGCCTCTTCAACAAAACCTGCTGGGAAAACTGGTTAGCAGTCTGCAAAAAACTGAAACTAGATCCATGTATATCACCCTATACCAAGATTAACTCAGAATGGATCAAGGATCTTAATATCAGACTACAAACTCTAACCACAAACTCTAAAGTTGATACAGGAAAGAGTAGGAAATACTCTGGAGTTAGTAGGTATAGGTAAGAACTTTCTCAATGGAACCCCAGCAGCACAGCAACTAAGAGATAGCATAGATAAATGGGACCTCATAAAACTAAAAAGCTTCCGTTCATCAAAAGAAGTGGTCTCTAAATTGAAGAGAACACCCACAGAGTGGGAGAAAATATTTGCCAGCTACACATCAGACAAAGGACTGATAACCAGAATATATAGGGAACTTAAAAAACTAAATTCTCCCAAAACTAACGAACCAATAAAGAAATGGGCAAGTGAACTAAACAGAACTTTCTCAAAAGAAGAAATTCTAATGGCCAAAAAATACATGAAAAAATGCTCACCATCTCTAGCAATAAAGGAAATGCAAATTAAAACCACACTAAGATTCCACCTCACCCTTGTTAGAATAGCCATCATTAGCAACACCACCAACAATAGGTGTTGGCGAGGATGCAGGGAAAAAGGAACCTTCTTACACTGTTGGTGGAATGTAAACTAGTACAACCACTCTGGAATAAAATTTGGAGGCTACTTAAAAAGCTAAACATTGATCTACCATTTGATCCAGCAATACCACTCTTGGGGATATACCCAAAAGACTGTGACACAGGTTACTCCAGAGGCACCTGCACACCCATGTTTATTGCAGCACTATTCACTATAGCTAAGTTATGGAAACAGCCAAGATGCCCCACTACTGATGAATGGGTCAAGAAAATGTGGTATCTATACACAGTGGAATTTTATGCAGCCATGAAGAAGAGCGAAATGTTGTCATTCGCTGGTAAATGGATGGAATTGGAGAACATCATTCTGAGTGAGGTTAGCCTGGCCCAAAAGACCAAAAATCATATGTTCTCCCTCATATTCAGACATTAGATCAAGGGCAAACACAACAAGGGGATTGGACTTTGAACACATGACAAAAGCAAGAGCACACAAGGGAGGTGTGAGGATAGGTAAGACACCTAAAAAATTAGCTAGCATTTGTTGCCCTCAACGTAGAGAAACTAAAGCAGATACCTTAAAAGCAACTGAGGCCAATAGGAGAAGGGGACCAGGAACTAGAGAAAAGGTTAGATCCAGAAGAATTAACCTAGAAATTAATGTGCACAGGAAATTAATGTGAGTCAACTCCCTGTATAGCTATCCTTATCTCAACTAGCAAAAACCCTTGTTCCTTCCTATTACTGTTTATACTGTCTCTTCAACAAAATTAGAGATGAGGGCAAAATAGTTTCTGCTGGGTGTCGAGGGAGTGAGGGGGAGAGGGAGTGGGTGGAGTGGGTGGTAAGGGAGGAGGTGCGGGCAGGGGGGAGAAATGACCCAAGCATTGTATGCACATATGAATAAAACAATAAAAATTTAAAAAAATTTAAAGTAGATAGGAGGATGGGCAAAGGTTCTATGCAAATACTACACATTTCATGTAAGGGATTTGAGCATCTATAGATTTTGGTACTTGAGGATGGTCTTGGAACAATGCTCCATGTTTGCAAGAGACAAATATTTTTACCATTCAGAGATCAAATAAGAGTTCAGAGAACCAACAACACTAGGAAAACAGACAAAAGGAAAAGGCATTCAGGCTTATTTATACCAGTCCTGACTATTGCCTCAGCTGAGATGACTTATGTTTTCATTTCTTATAGTATGTGCTTTGGGTTAGTACTGATACTACCTTTTAAAAAAAATTCATGTTGATTCATCATATAAAAAGAAGCATCCAATGAAGTGACATTTTTCTCAGTCGTGCCTTTCCTCCTAAACACCTGTTTTTATTCAAAGACTTTAGGGTGAACACATATCCAGAAGTGAGGAAGACAAATCTAATTGCTATTCTCAGAGCAGTTCCAGGTATACTGAGTTGTTGGAGTTGTCGGTGGTCTACTCTGGCTATATGTCCCCCTTTCTTGCACTGAGTCGAGTGGAATCAAAGGTGAGTCTGTGACTTGTCTTGGAAAGGAGTAGTTTATTGATGAATCAGCTGTACTGACATGTCTTTCCTGCAGAGAGCTGAGTCAGAGCAAATTTGAGGCAAGCATTCTGACAGCTCCCGAAGAAGAATTCGCAAATTGTTCCCTTCAATTTGGCACAAATTCAGATCTCTGAAGAGAATTTAAAGCTTTTGGTATGCTTTTTTTCCAGTTGTGCCCGAGTGTTTTTCTTTCTTTAAAAAAATTGACTCAGAAAGTCTCCAGAGTTTCAATCAATATGCTTGAGATGGGCCAAGTCAACCTGGCAGAGGGAGGTGCTAAGACGGTGTTCCTTAGGAATGTACCAGATGGTAGGGCTCTCCAGGGGAATGTAGGGGAAGTGCAGAAACCCAGAGACCAGTGACAGCAAAGATCAATGGCTGCCCATGTCAGACTGGAGGCTGTGGGGCCCTGACTGTGAATATTGGCAACTGACTCTGGCTCATTACCTCTCTTCACCACTGTGTGACCTGAATAATTCATTTGCACACATTAATGCCCCCTTTGCTCCAGTGCCTCCCCCAAAATGGAAGACAGTGTAATGAAGGATGGTATATCCTTCCTGCAAAAATACGCTAGAGGATAGTTGAAAAGGTAGTTAATAGAGTTAAACTAATAAGTTCACTGACATGATATTTTTGAGATTTGTTCTCCCTGGTTGCTTTTCAGCTGGCAATGGTACTGACATACCAGTGTGTCAAGTTTCTCTGTCATCAGCCTCTCTGGTAAGCAGCTAATGATTTTTACTGAAGAATTTAAGAAGAAAGCTCTCCTTCTGGAAACCCCCGTGGCTTAGCATGAGAAACACCATGAATACTGAATTCTAAAATATACTGATTCACTGACAAGTATTTTGTGTACCTGTGTTTTTAATGTGGGTTGTATTAATGTTTTTATTAATGACAAGCTTCCAGCTGTAACTATGGATTGAATGGGAACCAAAACCTTCTTTGATATTTCTTGGATGGCCTGCACCAGAAGTGTAACAGTGTATGTGTGTGCACATGTGTAACAGGAACTATTGATAAATTGAACTCATTAAACTTAAAAACTTGTTTCTGAGGTGTTTGAGACTGATTTTTATTTTGGTGGTGGTGGTACTGGGGTTTGAACTCAGGGCTTCATGCTTGCTAGGCAGACACCAGCCCTGAGACTGATTTCTTTAAAAAAAAAAAAAGAAGAGTGATTAGGAGAACAGATCCACAATGCACGTGTGACAAACTACCTGAGACAAATAATTTATAAGAAAAAGGTTTATTTTGGCTCATAATTTCACAGGTTTCAGTCCAGGTCATCTGGCTTTGTTACCTTTGGGGAAAATAGAACACCTGGGTAAGAACATGTGGTGGAGCAAAGCTGCTTACCTCATGGCAGCCAGAAAACAGAGAAAGAGATGAGATGAGGGGCATGGGTCCCAGTATTCCCTTCAAGGGCATGCCCCCAAGAACATGACTTCCTCCCGCTAGGCCCACATCATAAAGGTTCTACCACCTCCCAATAGCATCATGGACTGGTGACAAAGCCTCTAGTAAATGGGTCTTTGGGAGACCTTGCTAACCATAGCAACACATCTAATAAAGGACATTTATCTGGAGTATGTGTATGTATTTTATATGTGCTATAATGACATATCTATACACAATATATTATGCAACAAATAGTAAGCAAAACAATTTTATAGAAATAAGCAAAGATTTGAACACACTTTAAAAAAGGTACATGAGGGATAGTGGAGTGGCTCAAGTGGTAGAGCATCTGCCTAGCAAGTGTGAGGCTGTGAGTTCAAACTCCAGTGCCACTAAAAACATAAAAAAAGATACATGAAGAACAAGGAGCTTAGCATTGTTACTCAAAAGGAATTTAAATTAAAATGGCAATGTGTTAGCATAAGATAGTTATCTAATGACTAACATTAAAGACTCAGAACATTACATGCCCAATATATGTGGAGTGTGAAATTATAAAAGCATGTTGGAACATAGTTGGAAGTTTCTTATATAATTTTTTATAGAAACAAAAACCTACCCTATCAGTCTGAGATTATATTTCATGGCATTTATCCAAAGAAATGTAAATATGCTTACAAAAAGTATGTACAAAAATGTACACACAAGGAAACAATTACCAGAGTGAAGAAATAGCATACAGAATGGGAAAAAAAATCTTTGCCAGCTACTCATCTGATAAGGGACTAATATCCAGAATATATAAAGCACTCAAAAAGTTAAACACTTAAAGAAAAAATAATGTAATCAATAAATAGACAAATGAACTGAACAGAAAATTCTCAAAAGAAGTGCAAATAGCCAATTAATACATGAAAAAATATTTAATATCCCTGGCCATCAAGGAAATGCAAATCAAAACTTCACTGACATCCTATCAGTGCAGAAAACAAACAACAAATGCTGGCAAGGATGGGGAGTGGGGAGGAACCCTCCTTGAGGGTTGATGGAAATGGAAATTAGTGCAGTCACTATGGAAATCAGTATGTAGGATTCTCAAAAAAGTAAAAATAGGACTATTATGTGGTCCATCAATACCACTCCTGAGTATGCATCCAAAGGAATCAAAGTCAGCATACAATAGACAGACCTGCACACCCAGGTTTATTGTCGCACTCTTCACAATAGCCATGGAATCAGCCTAAGTGCCCATCAATGGATGAATGTATAAAGAAAATGTGTCATATATTAGTCATAAAAGAACAAAATCATGTCATTTTTTAGGAAGATGGATGAAATAAGAGAAGCCAGACTCAGACAAATATAACATGTTTTCTCTAATACGTGGAATGTAAATTAGAAAAAAAATTATACAAGAGTAGAAAAGGGACTATTTGGGAAGAGCAAAGGGACTAGCAGGAGGGGGAGGGGGATAATAAACAATAATGGGGGGTAAGAAAAGAATATGCACATTGCACATTGGCAAGAATTTGGAAAAACCACAATTTTTTGTCAATAAGAGACCAGATAAGCCAATTTGGGGTGTGTGTGTGTGTGTGTGTGTGTGTGTGTGTGTAGTGGAATACTACCCACAAATAAAAGGCAAGTGAATTACTAATACATATGACAACATTGGTGAACTTAAACATTCTTTTGAATGAGAAAAAGGAAAACATAATTCATGTAGAAGTTTAAGCCATACAAAACTAATCTCTGGTGAAAGAAATTGTTGCTTGCCAATGGAGTTCAGAGTTGAGTGACTGGGAGGGGCCGTGAGAGAACCTTCTGGAGTCATGGACATTTCCTCGACTCTGATGGTGGTGTGGGTTGCACAGATATATACGTTTATTAAACTATCTGAACTGTGTGCGTAATATGTGTACATTCTACCGTAAATAAATTGTACATTATTTAAATGTAAAATGTGAGTCTGTAAAGATAGTAGAAGGAAATGTAATTTAAAAAACAGATCAAAGGGTAGGGAAGGCTGGGAAGTGTAAAGGGAGATTTTTAAGTTGACAAATTTGAGTTAATAAAAATTGTTACTTATGTAAAAATAAGAATATATATAATATTGGAAAATAAGAAAAAAGTAGAAAAAAGGCTAGTTACAATGTAATGAGAGCCTATAAGTCATTAATATAGGGAATTACCCACTGGAAAATAGACAAAAGACTTAAACAGTGAGTATATACATATATAAAAATATACATGTATACAATATCACAAATGAAAATAAGTTCACCATCTATAATGAAATGAATGCCAATTATAGCGTAATTCAATTTTGGGGGGGAGGGGACTTGAACTCAGGGCCTCAAGGTGCTCTACCACTTGAGCCACTCCACCAGTCCATTTTTATGAAGGGTCTTAAGGAACTATTTGCCCAGGGTGGCTTTGAAAGTTGATTCCCCTGACCTCTGCCTCCTGGGTAGATAGGATTATAGATGTGAGTCATGGCACCTGGCAGTAATTCAGTATTTTTTATTATTATTCATTTATTCACATGTGCATACATTGTTTGGGTCATTTCTCCCTCCTACACCTGCCCCCACTCTCTCCCCCTCCCTTCCAGGCAGAACCTGTTCTGCACTTTTCTCCAGTTCTGTTGAAGAGAAGACATAAGCAATAATAAGAAAGACATAGCATTTTTGCTAGTTGAGATAAGGACAGCTATACAGAGAGATTCCTAGCATTGCTTCCATGTACAAATGTGTTATAACCCAGGTTGATTCATCTCTAACTGATCTTTGTACTGGTTCCTGATCCCCTTCTCATGTTGACCTCTGTTGCTTTAAGGTTTCTGTATTAATTCCACTGGAGTGGGGACATCAAACACTTTCATGTTTTGGGTTTTCTGTCTAACCTTGTACCTCCCGTATGTATTCTCCCCTTGTCATGTAATCCAAGTCATACAACATTGCTGTATTTGCCCTAGATCTAAAGACCACATATGAGGGAGAACATACAATTTTTGGTCTTCTGAGCCTGACTAACCTCGCTCAGAATGATGTCCTCCAGTTCCATCCATTCACTTGCAAATGATAAGAGTTCATTCTTCTTCATGGCTGCATAAAATTCCATTATGTATAAATATCACATTTTCTTGATCCATTCATCAGTAGTGGGGCATCTTGGTTGTTTCCATAACTTGGCTATTGTGAATACTGCTGCAATAAACATGGGTGTGCAGGTGCCTCTGGAGTGTATCCCCAGGAGTGGGATTGCTGGATCATATGGCATATCTATGTTTAGATTTTTAAGCCTCCAAATTTTTTTCCAGAGTGGTTGCACTAGCTTGCATTCCCACCAGCAGTGTATGAGAGTTCCTTTTTCCCCACATCCTCGCCAACACCTGTTGTTGGTGGTGTTTTTGATGATAGTTATTCTAACAGGGGTGAGGTGGAATCTTAGTGTGGTTTTGATTTGCATTTCCTTTGTGGCTAGAGATGGTGAGCATTTTTCACGTTTTTTTGGCTATTTGAGTAATTCAATATTTTTAACCAATCAGATTTGTTGAAAGCACAATGCTTGGTAAAGCACAGTGCTACCTGCACTGGTGCTTTCTATGCTCTTGGTGGAGTATAAATAAGTGCAAACTCTCTGAGGAGCGAACTGTCAACATGCATGAAAATTTAAATGCTCATATCCTTAAGCCCAGGTATTGGGTTTTGGACAAATATACAAAGTTATTCATTGCATCACTGTTTGCAATGAAAAATGGCTGCAAACAATTGGAAATAGTTAGATAAATGGTGGTTACCTCCAGACTTTGTTTGCAGACAGCCATGAAAAAAAACAAGGATGCTGTTCATATGACAATCTGGGTCTATCGGCAGGACATCTCCTTAGCTGATAAGCATAAGGTCAGATCTGTGTTTCTGTGTAAATAAGAATAGATAAATGTAAATATCAATGTAACATATGCACAGAATATGGGTGGGGGAATTAATAACAGATTCTAACAGAAATTGTCTAAAGAGGCAGAACAGTAGCACAGAGAGACAAGAATGGGAGATGAACCTTTCCCACAAAATGTATTTTCTATCCTTAGGATAGGTTTTTTTTTTAATTTTTATTTTTTTATTATTCATATGTGCATACAATGCTTGGGTAAATTCTCCCCCCTGCCCCCACCCCCTCCCTTACCACCCACTCCACCCCCTCCCTCTCCCCCCTACCCCGTCAATACCCAGCAGAAACTATTTTGCCCTTATTTCTAATTTTGTTGTAGAGAGAGTATAAGCAATAATAGGGAGGAACAAGGGTTTTTGCTGGTTGAGATAAGGATAGCTATACAGGGCATTGACTCACATTGATTTCCTGTGCGTGTGTGTTACCTTCTAGGTTAATTCTTTTTGATCTAACCTTTTCTCTAGTTCCTGGTCCCCTTCTCCTATTGGCCTCAGTTGCTTTTAAGGTATCTGCTTTAGTTTCTCTGCGTTAAGGGCAACAAATGCTAGCTAATTTTTTAGGTGTCTTACCTATCCTCACACCTCCCTTGTGTGCACTCACTTTTATTTATCTCTCAAGAACTCTTCTGGTAATTAAGTATCCTACCCTGAGGCAATATGAGACAATTGTTATCCAGAAGACAAGTGAGTGCTTAGATTCATCACTTGACTCTCAGATCATTTGGTTGGTTTGGGTTTTCTTTAAGACCTCAGCTGCAGAGTCCAGACTCGTAGCTCTTGTCTCATTGTCCATTATTCACCCCTGGTTGTTGTTGGGCATCTCTCTTATTAGTCGCTCACTTTGCTTTAAGTGCATGACTTTCTCCCCCTCTCTCTTCATAGGCAACCACTTAAAGTGTACCATATATTTGTTCAAAATGAGCATTGCTGTTAGACGCGAGAGGTTTTGTTTTAAAATATACGTGTCTTGAAGCTTATGTCAATCATTTTAAGTGTACAGGGCAGTGGCATCAACACATTAACAGTGGTGTGGGACCATTACCATGATCTATTCCCAAAACTTTATTTGCGGGGGTACTGTGAACCAATAGGCCTCACCGTAAACAGGCAAGTTCCCCAACCAGAAACTCTGCCATCACCAGCTAGTCAATGCTCATCCAGTCCCCTTTCCTCTCTGCCCCTCGTTATCTCTGCCCTAATTCTGTGAAACTGCTTTTTCTAGAGTTCCTATATGAGGAATTATATAATATTCCTCCTTTGTATCTCATTCCTTTCTCTTGGTATGTTTTCAAGATTCATCTATATTGTAGCACTTTCATTTTCCATTTTTTAAATAGCAGCCATTCTAGGAGATGTGCAGTGATATCTCTTTGTGGCTTTGATTTGCATTTCCTAGTGAGTATAGTGTTAAACATATTTTCATGTACTAATTAACCATTTATAGAAATATCCATTCAAACTCCTTATGCATCTTTAAATTTTAAATTTTGCCTTGTTGGGTTGTATGACTTCATAGATATTCTGGATCTTAATTCCCTTGTTTGATATCTGTTTGCAAATAGTTTCTTCTATGTCTGGGTTGCCTTGCTGCTTTCTTATAGATTCCTTTGCTACACAAAGGCTTTTAATTTAGCCAGGGCCCAATTTTTATCTGTATTTATCTTTTGTTGCTTTTGCTTTCCATGCCGTATTTAAGAAAACATTGACAAGCTAGGCACTAGTGGCTCACACCTGTAATCCTAGCTACTCAGGAGGCAGAGATCAGAAGGATTACAGTTCAAAGTCAGCCTGGGCTAATAGTTTGTGAGTCCCTATCTTGAAAACACCCATGAAAAAAGGGGAGGGGGGCTGTTAGAGTGGCTGAAGGTGTAGACTCTGAGTTCAAACTGCAAAAAAAAAAAATCTGATAAATCCATGGTTCTAATTTTCCCTTAAGTTTTCTTTAAGAGTGCTTTAGTTTAAATTTTGGATTAGATTTTTAGTCCATTTGTATGGATTTGTATATTATATAAAGATTCTAGCTTCATTCTTTTGTATGTGGAGTCTAGCTTCATCCTGTGTGTGTATCAGCACCATGTGTTAAAAAACTGTCTTTTTATCAAAAATTGGCCTTGGCACCCTGGCTGAAAATCAATTGGCCACATATGTGAGGACTTATTTCCAGGTTCTTTATTCAATTTTGTTAGTCTATACATTATATACTTATAAAAGTTCTTATACCAGTATCATACTGTTTTGATTACTGTAGCTTTGTAGTAAGTTTTAAAATTGGGAAGAGTAGGTCTTTCAGTTTTTTGCTTCATTTTCAAGATTGCTATTTCAAGTTGATTTAAGCTCCTTATATAGATTTTGGGATGGGTTTTCCTACTTCTGTTAAAAAAAATATGTACCAGTGGGATTCTGATAGGAATTGCATCGAATCTATAGAAAGTTTTAATTAGTATTGTCACCTTAGTAATATTAAGTTGTCCAGTTCATGATCATGGGGTATCTGTCTGTTTATTTATGTACTTTCAGCAATGTTTTGGGGGTTTTCAGCATACAGGTGTTTCTCTTCTTTGCCTAAATTTATTCTTACGTATCTTATTGTTTTTAATGTTATCATTAATGGAAAATTTCCCTTAATTCATTTTTCAGAATGTTCACTGCTAGTGTATAGAAACAGTGATTTTTGTATGCTGATTTCCCATCCTGCAAATTTGCTGAACTTGTTTATTAGGTAGTTTTGGGATTTTTGTGGAGTGTTTGGAATTTCTACATGTAGATCACATCATCTGTGAACAGAAATAATTTTACTTCTTCCTTTCCAGCTTGGAAGGCTTGTGTATTTCTTTTTCTTCTCTAATTACACTGGCTAGAAGATTTGGCGCTATGTTAAATAAACATGGCGATAGTGAGCATCCTCACGTTATTCCTAATATTAGAGGAAGAATTTCCCCTTTCACAACTAAGTATGGTGCAAGCTGTTGGTTTTCCACAGAAGGCCAACAACACGTTGAGGAAGTTGACTTCTAGTCATAGGTTACTGAGAGTTTTCATCATGAACATATGATAAGTTTTGTCAATGCTTTTTCTGCATTGAGATGATTATGGGGAGTTTTTCCATCGTTTTGTGATTGGGTATGTTACATTGGTTGATTTTCATATGTTGAATGATACTTAAAGATAAAACTCACTTGGTTATGCTACATAATTCTTGAAATTTGATTGTAATTTGTTGAGGTGCTGTTTTGTTTACTTTGCATCTATATTTGCAAGGGCATTGACTTACAGTTTTCTTGTAGTGTCTTTTCTTGGGTTTAGTATTAGAGTAATGCTTATCTCATAGAGAAGGGATGGGAAATGTTCCCTCCTCCTCAGTTGTTTTGAATAGTTTTAGAAGGGTTGATGTTAATTATTCACTAAATGTTTGGTAGAATTCACCAGTGAAACCATTTATTCTTGATTTATTTTTTGGAAGATTATTGATTACTGATTCAATTTCCTCATTTGTTATAGTTCTATTCTGACTTTCTATTACATCTTGAGTCAATTTTATATTTTACCTTGAGTCAATTTTATATTTTGTGTGTTTAGGAAATTGCTTATTTCATACAATGTGTTGACATATAAGGCATATAGTTTTTCATAGTATTTTCTTACCATCCTTTTTATTTCTCTAAAATTGATCTTAATGTCCTTATTGTCATTTCTGATTTTAGTAATTTGAGTCTTCTCTCTTATTTTCTTAATTATTCTGGATGGTGGTTTGTCATTTTGTTTTTGATCTTTTCAAAGAACCAACTTTTACTTTCATTAAGTCTCCTTATTACTGATCAGTTTTATTTACCTACACTATCATCTTTGTTTCATTCTGTTTGGTAGCTTGGGGTTTACGTTGATCTTCTCTTTCTTGTTTCTCAGGTCTTTCTCTGCTTAAATATAACAATTTATGTTTATAAATGCTCTTAGTATTAACTTCACTTCATCTCATCAGTTTTCTCATTTTAATCTCACTTATCTCAAGATATTTTCTACTATATTTTATGATGTCTTCTTTGGCCCATTTATTTTTAACTTCCACATATTTGTCAATATGTACAATAAGTAAATAAATTATTAATTTTATTCAAGGTCCCTTGTAAATAACCAATTATCTCTCTCTTCCTGCTTTCAAAATTCTATGTCTTATTATTTTAACAATTTTAATTAAACTACATCTTAGTATGGATACCTTTGAGTTTTCAATTTGGAGCCCATATAGCTTTTAGATATATGTATTGGTTCCTTTCAGATTCAGAAGAATTATTTCTCATATTCTTCCTGTCTCTTGGGCTCCTTATTCTCCTTTATGGAACTCCTACAATGTTGATGTTGGTATGTTTGATTGTATGCCAAAGGTACTTCAGGTTTACTGAGGTTTTCTCCTTCCTGTTCAAATCTGTTATTAACTTCCTCTGCTAGGTTAATTTCAGATAGTCAGTTCCAAAATTTGTTGGGTTCTTCTTAATAATGTCTGCTCTTTATTGATATGCTCATTCTGTTCATACATAATTTTCTGATTTCCTCATTCCATGGTTTAACTCACTGAGTATATTTCAGACAGTTTATCATTTTTGACTAGTAATTTCTCAGGGAAGGTATTTGTTCATTTTTCCTGAGAATAGGCTTTCCTTTCCTGTTTCTTACCACTTCTTGTTACTGTTGTTGCTGCTGCAAAGTGGGCATTTTGAACAGTACAATGTGGTAACAGACAATATGATTCTTCAATACTTTAAAAATTATTGATTTCTGCTGTTTAAAGCTGGTGTAGTCTGTTTTTGACTTTTCTAAAATTACTGTGCGGTAACTGAAAGTTTTGTTCTGTTATCTCTGCGGTGACTGGAGACTTTTTTAATGTCTGGCTTCAGAAAGAGAAATGAAGAAGCAAAATGGGTGCTAAAGAACACTTTAAAGTCTTTTGAGAGATGTTTCTGGAGAGCTGCTGCAGCCTAAAGTCGCAGAGGCCTCTCTATGCACATGGTACCAACAGTGTGGAGGATCAGCCCCAGGTTCCCCCGTGTCTAGAAGTATGGGAAGTCCTCTCCTCAGCTGTGAGGGGCGTGGGTAGCTGGCTCAAGGATGTCACTCTCTACCTTAGAACAGCAGCCTCTGACTTCGTGTAGTATTCTGCTCTTTGTTATAAGTGTCCAATCAGGTGCCAGAGTTCTGCAATAATTCATTACAAATGCTTTTTCAAGTTCAGTGGTTGCTTTGTTGCGGCTACTCTAGGTACTTTATTTAAGTGGGACTGTAAGAGGTGCACAAACTGCTTTTACCGAAAAGCACTGATTCCTTCTTGGGCCTACAAATAAACTAAGAGCAGGAGAAAAGCATGGCATTTGTCCTCCATTTTGTATGTCTTTGTTCTAAGCCATTCTCTGTGCAATCACCTTAGATCCCAGGAAAGAAAGACAGATGATAACATCTTCGTGACAAGGGACAGAAATTATTCCCAATATTAGACCTTCCTTTGGATGCATGGCTCCAGATAACAACTCCAGAATCTCTCCCAAAATAAGGACTGAGACAACAGTCAACCAGAACACACCTGTGACTGGAACTGTTTAACTATACCTTTGGCCCCTGCCCTCAGTTCTTTGTCTACTTAAACCTATAGCTCATGTCTGTACCTTGAAGATGGCTAAGACGAACTGAGTGCTTACTCTGCCTCTTCCCACGGCATGTCCTGAACCGTGTAATAAATCTTTCTCTGCCTTCACCATGCCTCTTTATTTGGTGTTTAGGAGTGGGTAGCTGGGCCTGGCATACAGAATCTCATGAGTTTGGGGCTTGGGTCCAAAACCGGGTTTCATCTTCATATAGTATTCATCTTCTGTGACCATTTTATTTCACTTAGCTTAGTATTCTCAAGGTTCAACCATGTTGTAGCAAGTATCATAGCTTTCTTTTTTAAAGGTCAAGTAATATTCCATCCTGTGCATATACATATCCATTCACCCATCAATGAACACTTGAGTTTCTTCTGTCTTTTGGCTATTGTGAACAATGCTGATGTGAAAATGGGTGTACAAATATATCTCCAAACCCCTGATTTTAGTTCTTTTGTCCAAATACCCAGAAGAGGAAATGCTGGATTATATGGTGATTCCTTTTAATTTTTTGAGGAATTACAATATTATTGTCTATAATAGTTGTGTTTGAGGCATGACAGATAGATGAGAAGACAAGAAATTATCTTGTTTTAATAAATATTTAAAGGGCCAGACTCAGACATTGGAACAAGAGGTAAAGCTAAAAACCCAGAACATCTAACGCATCCCCTCCCATTTCCTTTTAGATGTTAAGTTACAAGAACAGAACTTTGTACATTCCAGGGCTATCTGTATCCCCTTTCTTTCTTTGGGATATTAGCAAGGTCTGAGGCTTCTTGCATGTGTGGAGAATATCATGTCTAACAAATGGAAGTTCTAAAGCCTACCTTATGGTCCCTGTGATTTGGGTGGGCCTGGATGACACCTCCCTGTTTTAATAATCAGCTCAGCTTCCCAGATCCATTATCTTCAACAACATGTATTTCCCCCAGCTTTCCAGTATAAGACCAAGAGATGGGGCCACCATTTGAGTCTCTTCTCCCATTTCCTGTACGGGGAGTAGGAAACATCTCTTCTTTTTTCCCATCTCTCCCCACTCTTATTCTGTGTTACTAAATTCTTTTCCTAATATACTTCATTACTATATTTACTATATTTTTTTGCATTTTGCTTGAATTCATCTATTGGCAGATGCAAGAATCGAGGTATTTACCAGTGCTGTTGTCAGGTAACAAAATCATTTTTGCCAAAAAAAAAAAGGCTATTTAATATTGTCCCAACTAACAGGATATCTTAATATCTGATGCAGCAGTTCCTTAAGTCTTCTGTCTTTGATGCTTTTTTAGATTGATTTGTCTCTTTACACACATTTATTCTGTTTTACAAATTTTAGATTATATTTAATGAATTTCTTTGTAAAAATCCAACAAGTACTTTTACTGGGTTTCACTGAATTTTAGATCAGTGTAGAAAACATTGTCACTTTTTATAGTATCGAGACAGCTCACCTAAGAGTATGGGATGTCTTCATTTACTTAAATAATTGTTCTTTATGTTCTTCATTAAAAGTTTTAAATTTTTCTTCACAGAAATCAGGTGCAATTTTATTTAGTTAATGCCTAGGTTCTTTCTGATATTTGTTGTTATTTTTAAACAACATCATTTAAAATTTCTGTTGTGAGGCAGCCACTGCTGGAATGGAAAAATAGTATTGATTTTTTAGCTCTCTTGATGAACTCTTTTATTAGTTCAAATAATTTTCTACTGCAAGTTTGTTGGTTCTATTGGCTTTTCTAGACAAATGATAGTATTTGCTATAAGTGATGACAGTTTTACTTCTTTCTTTTCAACATTAGAAATGATTTCCTTTGCTTTCCCTATACATTAACCAATACTATGTTGAGCTATTGGACCCAAGAGGCATCCTGATTGTTCTTTATCTCAAGGGGGAAATTTTAGCTTCTTCATGCTTGCAAACTTTCATGTTTAGATTGATTTCCCTTTGGGTATCTCACCACCTCAAAATGGCCTCTGACATTTAGCCAGCTGCCTGACCTATTTCCTTTGTCTTCAGGCTTTAAAAAGTCACACACTTGGCTAGGAAGTGAAGTGGCTGTGTTTTTTGTTTTGTTTTGTTTTGTTTTGTTTTTTGTGGAACTAAGGTTTGAATTCAAGGCTTTACACTTGCAAGCAGACACTCTACCACTTGCACCACACCTCCAGTCCATTTTCTCTGGTTATTTTTGAGATTGAGTCTCTCAAACTAGTTGCCAGGCTGGCCTCAAACTGCAATCTCCTTATCTCAGTCTCTCAAGTAGCTAGGATTACAGGCATGAGCCACCGTGTCCATCTGCATTCTTGGACTCTATGCTATTCAGAGTTGCATTTCTCTGCCTTTTCTTCACTTGTATATAAAAATATCTTAAAACATCCTACCTTTAATCTCTGAAATCCAATGAAAGACCGAAAGGAATACTGTGGCTTGGTGAAGGGTTCCTTTATTTCCTAAGAGAATGAACCCCATTTGTCCTTTTTGTGAAAAATACACTCATCTGTCCAAACTGACAGATTGGACTCAGAGACACATGGAAAAGAATGGACTCAGAGACACATGGAGTACAGTAGAAGTGAGATTTTTCATGGCAGTCTTGCAAGATTGGGTGCCTGGGAAGCAGACATGCCAGAAGTGGTTACAAGATTTTATTTTCTAGTGTGCAAGTCCCTCCCCCAGTTCCTCACTGACTTTGCACTATGGGGTGTACATTCTTTTCCCAGATGCCTAGATTTGCTATTGTTTCATTTAAAATATGACCCATTGGGATTGGTCAAAATCTAGAGGCTGACTTTAGGTGGTATCTGCCTTCTTCTGTGGCAGGAAGGGCTCCCTATGACATGTGCTTTCTGGCACTTATACAGTTCTTACCCATTTCCTCATTTTATCTTGATTTACCCCTCTCAGTTTAAGTTCTCTTGTCAGTTAGCCCTGCCCCAACATCTGCAAGCTGAGCAAGCTCCAGGGTTAAATGCCGTGCTCTGAAAATGGACCACCACTGACTTTTTTCCTAGCGGTATCCAATCAGTCAAGGGAATTATCTCAAATCTCTCTAGAGTTCCACCTCCAGGTCCTGCATCCGCACCAACCCCTAATATACGTATATACCATGCTCGTGAGGTAATTAGTGACCTTCTTAGCTCTTCCCCATGGCAGCCTTAACACCCACCTTTTTGCAAAAAGCATCCTGTTACTGATAAGGATGACACTACCATTTACTGTTTCCTATTCTGTTTAAATGTGTCTTAAATGTTTCCAGACAAAAAAAAATGGCTCCTTTGAAAGTAGTTTGGCTTGAAATGTCTTTTTATTCACCTTCTGAAAGGCAAAGTGATGCCTGACTGCCAGTGTCATGCCAGTCAGTCATTATTATTCACAGTTAGACAGATTTCCCCACTGTTGCTGGAGAAAACAAAACAAAACAAAAAGTGCTATTCTTAAAGGTTGGCTTTACATGTCAATCTTTAACATTTGAGACTTGACTTAGTTATTAAACTCAAATCAATTAATGATAGACAAATTACTACCTGTTTCTTTATATAATAGGGAGGGCATTATCCAATTTATTTAAAGCAATGGGAAATAACAAAGACGGGGGGAGAAAAAGCCAGTAACCCTTCACTCATCTTGCACTTAGATAATTTTATGAGTTTAGCATCACTCCATTTTCTAGGAGGAAAACATAGAATATTGAATTCACGGGGTGACAATGGAAGAGACATATTTAGAACATACTTGAAACCCATGCCAATTTGATCCTAAAGCCCCTGCATTTTTCCCTTCAGCAGGGTAAAACTCACAAACATTTCTTTGCTGAAATTAGCAGTTCTCTTACACAGAGGCACTTTGTTTTGTGGTAAGATCATAAAGGCTCCACCTAGAGAGGAAAACACCTTGTCATGTCATTTGTGAATGTAGATGGGCAGCAGTGGCCACTAAGATGTCATAGGGAATTGCAAATTGAAAGAGTGAGATAAACTGCGTACCTATTAGAATGGTTAAAATCCAAATCACTGAAAACCTCAAATGCTGATAAAGATTGCAGCAACCGGAACTTTTCAATCATTGGTGGTGGAAATGCAGCATTGTACAATTTGGCAATCACTTACAAAACTAAAGAAATGTTGTCCATATGTGATGGTTAAGTTTAGGTGGCAACCAGTCAAGATTAGGAATACCCAGATAGTTGGAAAAGCATGATTTCTGGGTGCTTCCACAAGTGATGGGCATTTGAATCAGGGAACTAACAAAAATTAGGCATCACCAATGTGGGTGGGCATCACCCAATCACCTGAGGCAAGTCTCCTTTCTTTTCTCTTCTCTCTCTCTCTTCCATTTTCTCTCTTTCTCTCTCTCTCTCCTCTCTACTGGAGCTAGGATAGCTTTCTCCTGCTTTTGGACATTATGACTTCAGGTTTTCTGGCCTCTATATCCTCACTTTGGTCAGGGAACCCGTGGGTTCTTGGGTCTTCTACCTCATCTGATAGTTCCACCACCAATTTCCTTGGTTTTAAGACTCTTGAGACTTGGGCTGAGTCATGATGCTAATTTCTCTTTTCTTTAGCCTGCAGACAGACTATCATTGGGATTTCTCAGACTTTATGATCACTCGAGCCAACCTCCTTAATAAATCCCCTCCCGTCTATCAATTATCTATCATCTATCATCTATCTATCTATCTATCTATCTATCTATCTACTATCTACCCTTTCTATTGTTTCTGTCTTCCTATACACAATGTTATCCAGCACTTGCTCTCCTTAGTATTCGCCCACATAGGTTGAAAAGGTATGTCTACATAAAACTCTACACACAGATGTTTATAGAACTTTATGAATAGTTGCCAAAACTTGAAAGCAACCAAAATGTCATAAAATAGGTAAATGGATAAATAAACTGTGGTATATCTATAGAACAGAATATTATTCACTGTCAAAAAGAATTGAACTACTGAGCCACAAAAAAACATGAAGATCACTTAAATGCATTTTAGTAAATAAGAAAGGTCACATAGTAAGAAGGGTACACACTGTCTGATTTAACTACAGGACATTCTGGAAAATGCAGAACTGTGGAGACATTTAAAAGATCAGTGATTGTGAAGGGCTAGAAGAAAGGGAAGGATGAATAATTGGAGATGGGATTTTTAGGAAGTGAAGCTATGCTGACTAATACTATAATGGTGGATATGTGGCATCATCTCTTTGTCCAATTCTGTAGAATATGCATGGAGCAAACCCTAGCGTAAATAGTGTGTGTTGGGGTGATTGTTATGTGTAATGTGAGTTCATCAAATGCACAGTTCTGAGGGGGGATGTTGATAATGGTGTACACTATGTATTTGGGGAGTTAGAGCATCCCTGGGAACTCTCAATATTTCTGTAAATCTTAACATTCTCTAAGAAATAAAGTCTACTTTAAAAACAAAATAAAATCTCCAAAAATAAAAAGTGTGATATAAAGGTTTAAAGTGAAAATAAATTTTAACTATGAGTTTTGCTTTTTGACTTGCTTAATTCTATGTGATAGCTATTCCTAGCCTTGGGATGTTCTCTATACAGCAGTGTATACAGCAATGTGTGATCCAGCTTCCTTCCTCCTGTAGGCTGCTAAAATGTTCTTTCTAAGAAACAGGTAAGCTTTTTTTTTTTGGTGGTAATGGGGTTTGAACTCAGGGCTTCACCCTTGCTAGACAAGTGCTCTATCACTTGAGTCACACACCCAGCATTTTTGGCTTTAGTTATTTTTCAAATAGGGTCTTGCTAACTTTTAGCCTTTTGACCTTGAACTGCAGTCCTCTGATCTCTGCCTCCAGAGTAGCTGAGAACAAAGGCATGAGCCACTGAATTCAGCTTAGATATGATTTTTAAGCAAAGAAATTCTACATTTTAAAATCCTGAAGAGGATACATCAGCATGAACACATATTTAGCTTAATATAAATACAGGTAGTTCCATAAATAAATGTTTATGTGTTTTTGTAAGGTTGGTATGCATACCTTTCCTAACTCTGTAAACTGGGGGGCTAGAAGCATCTACACCCAGCAGCAATGACACACCTACTGCTTAGGTCTTGCTGTTTAATACCATTCTCCAGTGGAAGAGCCAGGGACTTCTAGGAGTGGATCAAGAAATACATGAAATGAATCTGGAGAAATCTGTAGTTCCAGAAAGTAAGGGAAATTTTTTTTTAAAAAAAAAACACACAATATTGGTTAAGAGGCAGTGAAAGGGATAATAGGAATCATTTGAAGAGCTTCCAATAGCCAAAACTGGAATAGTTTGAGTCACAAAATAAAATAATATGGATTATAATCTGAGGTATAAAACAAAATGTTTTATACTGGTATAAATAAATAATTGAGTAAGTCAATAAATGGAGGAGAATAGGCATTTCTCCTGTCTTTCAAGTAATATAAGCTGATATGCCACTCTCCTGGAGGTAGAACACATAACTCCACTTTTATCATGTGGGCTGCACATAGTGACTTCCTTTTAAGGTGCACAAGATGAAAGGGGAAGCAGAGTAACTTCCCAGTGGAGACACCTGATCAGCAGCCAGGTGATGAAGGTCAATGCCAACTGATAAGTCACATTGGTAGCATGTATTCTTGGTATAGTGTGCTGAAACTGGTACTTTGCCTGTTTGGTCTTCCTCTCCAAAATCCACAGTCCCAAGACAATCATGAGATAAATAGCAGACAAATCCTAATTGAGGCGTATTCTACAAAATACCTGACCCAGTGTTCTTCAAAACCATCAAGGTCACCAGAATCAAGGAGAGTCTGAGAAACCAGTTACAGTCAAGGGAAGCCAAAAAGAGACATGATAACTAAAAAGCATGCGGTATCCTAAATGGAATCCTGAGACAAAGAAAGAACATTAGGTAAAAACTAAGTATGGACTTGAGTTAATAGCAATGTATCACTATTGGGTTATTTGTGACAAATATATCATAATGTAGATATTAATAATGGCAAACAATGTGGATATCTTATGTACTAATCTTCTTAACTTTTCTGTAATTCTAACACTATTATAATATAAAAGTTATTTATTAAAAAATCCCTCCTGAGGCTTTTCAGAGCCTTCTGAGTAAAGTACAGTCCTCTGAGGTCATGGTTGTGGTGATGGTGGTGGTGATGGTGGTGATAGTGGCAGTGGTAAGAATGAAGGTAGTGATGGTGGTGAGTTCCCCTCCCCCCATCCCCACTCTCCACTCATCAGTTTAAAGAATGTTCACCTCAAGAGGAAGCCAGGTCCCTCAATCCCTAGATGCACAGGTGTGCCTAGCTCTATGTCCACCACTCATAGTTCCCATGCAGGAAAACAGGCAATTTACTTAAAGTCATGAATCTCAACCTGCCTAATGATTTAACATAGAACCTGTATTTTATGAATGTGTAACATTCATGTGTGCACACATATGATGACAATGACTTGGAAGAGGAAGCACCATCACTCACAGTGCCTGCTTTTTGGGAGGCAGAATTTTTTTTAAAGATGGTCCTAGAACTCCTGGGAGGAGGTGCCCAGAAGGGCCAAGACACATCCCTATGGCCCTATGGCTTTTTTTTTTAACTGCCATGTCACCACCACCATGGATGATGGCACCAATCTTTATACATTTTTTCTCTTATTGTGTACAGTGACTTTCCCGTGATGCCCACCCCAGGTCCCCATGCCCCAGCATCTGCTTTTGTTCTTATTTTCAAGGCCTTCTGGCATTACCTTAGAATAAAATCTCTTCAAATTGGGTCCTTGAGCAATTCTGGAGGGAAGTTTCTTTGTAAATTCTGTTTGCTTATGGATTCTGTAAGGTTTGCAAATTCTACAGTGCTGCAAAGTCTCCACACTGATTTAAATCCCTCTTCCAATTACCCAGTACCATCAAAGATGTCACCGACTTGAGGCAAAAATTCAGAAGGATTGTTTTCTACAGAGTGTGTGTAAAAGTCCAAAATTTCTAAAAAAAAAATCATTTTGCAGGGTACATCACCTGGACATCAAGATGTGTAGTTGCTGGCAGGAATTCTTATCCTACTAGCTCCTGAAAGTCAGAGCTGGAGGGGGTGAGGCCTGCCACTGGCAAGTGGTCAAGTTTCCCAGCATGTGGAAGCTTTAGAACAAATTGGAAAAGAACACTTTAGAGTTATGCCACCCACGTTCAGTTTGGGAGCTCCCAAGAGCCACAGCTGAGCTATAGCTGCAAGGCGGTTGTAACAGTTGTCTCTCCCATCACTTGAAAGGTCCCTACATGTGGGAAATCTACAGGTCTGATTATCCTGTGGCCAGGTTTTTTTTTTCCATTCTGAGTAGAACAGGTGGCAGATTGCAAAATATCAGGGTTGGGAGGCTTTGTTAGCTCATTTCATAGCAATAGGACTTTGGGAATCCTAATTTGAGAATGAAAATCTTGAGTTGTAGATGCTCAAAATCTAAAGGGCTTTTTGTTGCCTCTTGGCACTATCTTACTTCAAAGAAATGAAGTACATTTCTCCCTAAGAAATCCCTCTCTACCCTCTGGCAGGAACGATGGTCCCATGTCCTAAAATGAAGTGTTGTTAAAGGAAGAAATCCAGCCACAGTGCACCACCTCCACGTTTCACAGCATGTGTATATTTGTGCCCCTACTTATTAGATGACTTCCATATGCTCCACATCCTCACCTGGAGGAAATGCTTGGCTGAAGCAGGTGGTGCTGCCAGCTGATTGGAAGTTCTGGGGTATTGGTAGTCAGCATGGATCACTGATGCTGATTTTTAAGATATCTGATCAGGGAACCCAGGGCCTCTTTGTTACATTCTCATCCATTTTCTCATTTGGGATTATATGCAGAAAATCTTCCATGGATATGAACTGATGCCACAGAATTCTGAACCAGCTGAAAGTACTGTCTATGGCAGGGACCTCATTCTTTGGGACATATTTACAATTCAAGTGTCTCTCCATCTTTTCATCATCATCTTGCCACTGTACAACAGTTCTCCCTTACCTGTGGGGGCTACATTCCAAGACACCCAATGAATGCTTGTGATCATGGATACTATCAGACTCTAAATACAAGCACTGTGATACCACCACACTCAATCTGATAACCAAGACAACTACTAAGTGATTAACGGGTGGGTAGTATACACAACGTGGATCACATGACAAAGGAATGATTTACCTCCTTGACAGGATAAAGAAAGTGTGAGATTTCAGCACTCTACTAAAAACAGTGCACAATTTACAACTTATTTATTTCTGGAAAATTTCATTCATTACTTCAGACCTCTATTGAGACAGCAGGTAACTGAAATGGTTGAAAGTGAAAGCCTGCATTGTGGGGAAGTAATGTGCCATATCAAGTAATCTCTTCTGTGTCTTCTGTCCACTGATTAAGAATCAGTCCTCATTCCTCAACCCAGCTCTTTTGTGGTTAGAGGACCAACTTGATCTGATGAAGGCTTTCCCTGTTCAAAAGCTGAAGACCCTCATTCCAAGAACCCCTTCACTTTTGGTTTCATTGGACAGCTGGTCACTCTATCTACAAGTCATTACTCTGTACTCACATGGGTGCCTCAGCCTTGGTAGCTGACTTATTTTCTTAAGTGATCTCTGCCAAGATTCAGAGTGACATTCTCTCTTCAGGAGTTTCCAAAACATTCAACTCCTGTATGCTATGTCCTATGTCTTATTGATGAATCACTCTTGGTCATGTGCAGAAGAAGACAAACCAACTGGGACCCCAGTGATATGTGTGTGGAACTCCCTGGATCCTTTTGGCCAATAAGGCTGCATTTCCTGAATGTCTGTGTTGAAAAAATGGGCGATGTTCAGCTCTGCTCAATGAAAGACTTCAAAACAGCCTGCTCAGGATGCCTGGGTTAGCTCTCTGACTGATGGGACTAAGAGGTTCCCTAGGCTTGGAGCTATGCCTATGGTGTCTGTTCACTGGGCTCTGGAAAACAGAACACTACCACTAAATGTTCCATGAATAGAAGCCATCTTTTGCTGCCACTGCCATAGCTCAATCTGAGGTGAATGAGCACTAGGATTTCTAAGCTGGGAGGGATCTCATTAGGTCTACACCCAGGAAGACTCCTGGAAACCAAGGAGTTGAGCTATGTTTTGAAGAGCCATATCTGATGACAAATGGAAAGGGATTGCTGGGGCTTGTTCAAAAGTGTGGAACTGTACCAAAATACACTAGTACAAGTATACTCCCACACTGGGCTTTCTGTTTCTTCTACCATGCTGTTTCTAGAAAAGAAGGACCACCTCCAATGGTGTTGACCTCAACTTCACCGCCCACTCAAAGATTATACCTGTCCCCAAATCATTCAGGTATTTAGTTGACTATGCTCTTTAAACCCTCCAAGAAGAGGAACAACAGTGGGGACCTTAGTAAGCCACTTTAGTGATACAACATTCTGCAGTCTGTATATTTTTTCCTTGTATCATTAGTGGATTTTGCTTCATTGCTGCTATCACTCCTGCTGTTTTGCTTTTATTAAATTGTAGAGGAAATTATGTTAGAAATATGTTTTCCCCAGGTGTCTGAATCATATCTTGGGAGTGAGTTGGGACAATATGTGTGTCAGTGTGCAGAAGTGAGTGCATGTTGGCAGAAGCGATGAGAAATTGGTGAAGCAGTTGGGGATCAATAAGTGAAAGGCCTAGAAATACGACTGCACTGATTTTCTCCTTAATAAATATGACAGGCTCAGCCATGAGTGTGGATTAAATTCTCTATGAGCTCTGAGTCATTTCCTTCTTCCTCTCCCAATCTAGACTCATACTACTCTATTTTTCTGCCTTTTCTTCTGATTTATGCCTATGTTTTAAAATCCTTATTCATGCTAAGATGTTAATGATAAATTTAGGCCAAACAAGAATGACTTGTAAGTTTTTTTCAGTTTAATTAGATCATAGTCAATAAGCATGGTGGCTACAATTGTGAAATATCAGTTATAGGACAATTGATGGACAAGGGTTTTTAGTTAGGGCTTTTTGAGGATCCTACACAATATGAACTGTGGCATACCTAACTCTACCCATGGTTGGCCAACTTTGACAGAGAAGGATTTAATAAATGCTGAACATAAACGTAAAAATTTACACTTGATTGTAATAGTTTAGCACACTAGAAAATTGATATTCCAAAATTAGATGAATATTCCCTCCCTTTCTCTGTGAGCTTCTTAACTACAGTTCTTTAATATTCTGATTCTCTTTTTTTATTGTTTTATTACTCATATGTGCATACAGGCTTCGGTCATTTCTCCTCCCTGCCCCCACCCCCTCCCTTATCACCCATTCCAACCCCTCCCTCTCCCCCCCACCAACTCAATACCAGGCAGAAACTATTTTGCCCTTATTTCTAATTTTGTTGAAGAGAGAGTATAAGCAATAATAGGAAGGAACACGGGTTTTTGCTCGTTGAGATAAGGATAGCTATACAGGGAGTTGACTCACATTAATTTCCTGTGCTTGTGTGTTACCTTCTAGGTGAATTCTTTCTGATTTAACCTTTTCTCTAGTTCCTGGTCTCCTTCTCCTATTGGCCTCAGTTGCTTTAAGGTATCTGCTTTAGTTTCTCTGCGTTGAGGACAACAAATGCTAGCTAATTTTTTAGGTGTCTTACCTATCCTCACCCCTCCCTTGTGTGCTCTCTCTTTTATCATGTACTCAAAGTCCAATCCCCTTGTTGTGTTTGCCCTTGATCTAATGTCCACATATGAGGGAGAACATATGATTTTTGGTCTTTTGGGCCAGGCTAACCTCACTCAGAATGATGTTCTCCAATTCCATCCATTTACCAGTGAATGATAACATTTTGTTCCTCTTCATGGCTGCATAAAATTCCATTGTATATAGACACCACATTTTCTTAACCCATTCATCAGTAGTGGGGCATCTTGGCTGTTTCCATAACTTGGCTAAGGTGAATAGTGCTGCAATAAACATGGATGTGCAGGTGCCTCTGGAGTAACAGTCTTTTGGGTATATTCCCAAGAGTGGTATTGCTGGATCAAATGGTAGATCAATGTTTAGCTTTTTAAGTAGCCTCCAAATTTTTTTCCAGAGTGGTTGTACTAGTTTACATTCCCACCAACAGTGTAAGAAGGTTCCTTTTTCCCCGCATCCTCGCCAACACCTATTGTTGGTGGTGTTGCTGATGATGGCTATTCTAACAGGGGTGAGGTGGAATCTTAGTGTGGTTTTAATTTGCATTTCCTTTATTGCTACAGAGCATTTTTTCATGTGTCTTTTGGCCATTTGAATTTCTTCTTTTGAGAAAGTTCTGTTTAGTTCACTTGCCCATCTCTTTATTGGTTCATTAGTTTTGGGAGAATTTAGTTTTTTAAGTTCCCTATATGTTCTGGTTATCAGTCCTTTGTCTGATGTGTAGCTGGCAAATATTTTCTCCCACTCTGTGGGTGTTCTTTTCAGTTTAGAGACCATTTCTTTTGATGAACAGAAGCTTTTTAGTTTTATGAAGTCCCATTTATCTATGCTATCTCTTAGTTGCTGTGCTGCTGGGGTTTCGTTGAGAAAGTTCTTGCCTATACCTACTAACTCCAGAGTATTTCCTACTCTTTCCTGTATCAACTTCAGAGTTTGTGGTCTGATATTAAGATCCTTGATCCATTTTGAGTTAATCTTGGTATAGGATGATATACATGGATCTAGTTTCAGTTTTTTGCAGACTGCTAACCAGTTCTCCCAACAGTTTTTGTTGAAGAGACTGCTATTTCTCTATTGTATATTTTTAGCTCCTTTGTCAAAGACAAGTTGGTTATAGTTGTGTAGCTTCATGTCTGGGTCCTCTATTCTGTTCCACTGGTCTTCATGTCTGTTTTTGTGCCAGTACCATGCTGTTTTTATTGTTATTGCTTTGTAATATAGTTTGAAGTCAGGTATTGTGATACCTCCAGCATTGTTCTTTTCACTGAGTATTGCCTTGGCTATTTGTGGCCTCTTGTGTTTCCATATAAATTTCACAGTAGATTTTTCAATCTCTTTAATGAATGTCATTGGAATTTTGATGGGAATTACATTAAACATGTAGATTACTTTGGGGAGTATCGACATTTTTACTATGTTGATTCTACCAATCCATGAGCATGGGAGATCTCTCCACTTTCTATAGTCTTCCTCAATCTCTTTCTTCAGAAGTGTATAGTTTTCCTTGTAGAGTCATTTACATCTTTTGTTAGGTTTACACCTAGGTATTTGATTTTTTTTGAGGCTATTGTAAATGGAATTGTTTTCATACATTCTTTTTCAGTCTGCTCATTGTTAAGTGCATAGAAATGCTAATGATTTTTCTATGTTGATTTTATATCCTGCTACCTTGCTGTAGCTATTGATGATGTCTAGAAGCTTCTGAGTAGAGTTTTTTGGGTCTTTAAGGTATAGGATCATGTCATCTGCAAATAGGGATATTTTGAGAGTTTCTTTAACTATTTGTATTCCTTTTATTCCTTCTTCTTGCCTAATTGCTCTGGCTAGGAATTCCATTACTATGTTGAATAGCAGTGGAGATAGTGGGCATCCTTGTGTGGTTCCTGATTTTAGAGGGAATGGTTTCAGTTTTTCTCCGTTAAGTATAATAATGGTTGTAGGTTTGTCATACATAGCTTTTATTATGTTGAGGTACTTTCCTTCTATTCCTAGTTTTCTTAGAGTTTTTATCATGAAATGGTGTTGTATCTTATCAAACGCTTTTTCTGCATCAATTGAGATGATCAAGTGGTTTTTGTCTTTGCTTCTATTAATGTGGTTTATTACGTTTATTGATTTTTGTATGTTGAACCACCCTGCATTCCTGGGATGAAGCCTACTTGGTTGTGGTGAATAATCTTTTTGATGTGTTGTTGAATTCGGTTTGCCATTATTTTGTTGAGGATTTTTGCATCAATGTTCATTGAGGAGATTGGCCTATAGTTCTCCTTTATGGAGGTGTCCTTGCCTGGTTTTGGGATAAGTGTAATACTGGCTTCATAAAATGTGTTTGGCAGTTTTCCTTCCTTTCTATTTCACGGAACAGTTTAAGGAGGGTTGGTATCAGTTCTTCTTTAAAGGTCTGATAGAATTCAGCAGAGAATCCATCAGGTCCTGGACGTTTCTTTTTAGGGAGACTCTTGATTGCTGCTTCAATTTCATTTTGTGTTATAGATCTATTCAGGTGATTAATTTCCTCTTGGCTCAGTTTTGGATGATCGTATGTATCTAGAAATCTGTCCATTTCTTTAAGATTTTCAAATTTATTTGAATATAGTTTCTCAAAGTAGTCTCTGATGATTTCCTGATCTTCCATGTTGTTTGTTGTTATCTCTACTTTTGCATTTCTGATTCTACTAATTTGGGTTTTTTTCTCTCCTCATTTTAGTCAGGTTTGCCAGGGGTCTATCGATCTTTTTTATTTTTTCAAAGAACGAACTTTTTGTTTCATTAATTCTTTCTATGGTTTTTTGGTTTCTATTTTGTTGATTTCAGCTCTTATTTTTATTATTTCTCTCCTTGTATTTGTTTTGGGATTTGCTTGTTTTTGTTTTTCTAGGAGTTTGAGATGTATCATTAGGTCATTGATTCGTGATCTTTCAGTCTTTTTAATATATGCACTCATGGCTATAAATTTTCCTCTCAGGACTGCCTTAGCTGTGTCCCATAGGTTCCGGTAGGTTGTGTTTTCATTTTCATTGACTTCCAGGAACTTTTTAATTTCCTCTTTTATTTCATCGATGATCCATTGTTCATTAAGTAATGAGTTATTTAGTTTCCAGCTGTTTGCATGTTTTTGTCTTTACTTTTGTTGTTGAGTTCTACTTTTACTGCATTGTGATCAGATAGTATGCATGGTATAATTTCTATTTTCTTACATTTGCTGAGGCTTGCTTTGTGCCCTAGGATATGATCTATTTTGGAGAAGGTTCCATGGGCTGCTGAGAAAAATGTATATTGTGTAGAAGCTGGATGAAATGTTCTGTAGATATCAAGTAGGTCCATTTAATCTATTTTATATTTTAGGACTTGGATTTCTTTATTGATTTTTTGTTTGGATGACCTATCTATTGATGATAATGGGGTGTTAAAGTCTCTCACAACCACTGTGTTGGAGTTAATATATGCTTTTAGGTCTTTCAGTGTATGTTTGATAAAATTGGGTGCATTGACATTGGGTGCATACAGTTTGATGATTGTTATTTCCTTTTGGTCTATTTCCCCTTTTATTAGTATGGAATGTCCTTCTTTATCTCGTTTGATCAATGTAGGTTTGAAGTCTACTTTGTCAGAGATAAGTATTGCTACTCCTGTCTGTTTTCGGGGGCCATTGGCTTAGTAAATCTTCCAGCCTTTCATCCTAAGCCTATGCTTATTTCTGTCGGTGAGATTGGTCTCCTGTAAGCAACAAATTGTTGGATCTTCCTTTTTAATCCATTTCATCAAGCAGTGCCTTTTGATGGGTGAATTAAGTCCATTAACATTAAGCATTAGTACTGATAGGTATGTGGTGATTCCTGTCATTTAGTTGTCTTAGTTGTTTGAAGGTTTGATTGTGTGTACCTAAGTTGAGGTTACTCTCTCCTTTCTTGCTTTTTCTTTTCCTGTAATTTGGTGCTGCCTGTCTTTTTATGGTTAAGTTGGGTTTCACTTTCTGAGTGCAGAATCCCTTGAAGAATCTTTTTTAGTGGTGGCTTTGTGGTCACATATTGTTTTAGTTTCTGCTTGTCATGGAAGACTTTTATTGCTCCATCTATTTTGAATGATAGTTTTGCTGGGTAGAGTATCGTGGGGTTGAAGTTATTTTCATTTAGTGCCCAGAAGATCTCACCCTATGCTCTTTTTGCTTTTAATGTTTCTGTTGAGAAGTCTGGTGTGATTTTAATGGGTTTACCTTTTTATGTTATTTGTTTTTTCTCTCTTACAGACTTCTATATTCTTTCCCTAGTTTCTGAACTTGTTTTAATGATGATATGTTGTGGGGTAGTTCTATTTTGATCTGGTCTATTTGGTGTCCTGGAGGCCTCTTGCATCTGTATGGGAATATCTTTCTCTAGATTTGGGAATTTTTCTGTTATTATTTTGTTGAATATATTACACATTCCCTTTGCTTGCACCTCTTCTCCTTCTTCAATGGCCATGATTCTCAAATTTGGTCTTTTCATGGAGTCTGAGAGTTCCTGCATTTTCTTTTCACAGGTCTTGAGTTGTTTAATTAATAGTTGTTTGGTTTTTCCTTTAATTACCATTTCATCTTCAAGTTCTGAGATTCTGTCTTCTGTTTGTTCTATTCTGCTGGATTGGCCTTCCGTTTTGTTTTGCAGTTCTGTTTCGTTCTTTTTTCTGAGGTTTTCCATATCCTGAGTTGATTCCTCTTTAATGTTGTCTATTTTTGTCCTGAGTTCATTTCTCTGTTTATTGTGTTCTCTTTTTCACTTTGGTGTTTATACAGTACTTCTATGGTTTCCTTTATTTCTTCTTTTGCTTTTTCAAATTCTCTATTTTTGTTGTCTTGGAATTTCTTGAGTGTCTCCTGTACATTTTGGTTGACCCTATCCAGTAACATCTCTATGAAATTCTCATTGAGTACCTGTAGTATGTCTTCTTTTAAATTATTCTTCTGGGCTTCATTGCGTCCTTTGGCATAGTTTATCTTCATTTTGTTGGAGTCTGGATCTGAGTATCTGTTTTCTTCATTTCCCTCTGGTTCCTGTACTAATTTTTTGCTGTGGGAAAACTGGTTTCCCTGTTTTTTCTGTCTTCCCGTCATTGTCCTTGGTGTTGTTACTGTCCCTGTACTGTGTGCAAGTAAGTATTTTCTAGCTTATAATAATAACAATGGTAATATTTAGAATGGAAAGGTGAGAGGAAATGGAAAGCAAGAAGTTAAAGAAAAAGAGAAAAACAAATAAACAGGCAAGTAGGAAAAAACAAAAGAAGGAATCACAAAAAAGTTTCAAATGTATAAACAGGGAGCATTGGTGTACTAATCGACAGTAAGCTGAACAGGCATTAGAGAGACAGAGGATTGAAAATAAAAAATAAAAAGAATAAAGATAAGAATAAAAATAAAAAATAAGTAAATGAAAGAAAAAAAAAATATATAAAATAAAACAAAATGAAAAATTGAAGAAAAAAAAACCTCCACATTAAAATGCAATGAAATTTCAGTCTTAATAATTTTGGTGTCTGTCTCAGTCTCCAGTCCTGGAGATGGTGCCTCAGATGTTGTTCTGTAGTTGTCTCATCAAAGGGGATGCATAAAGTAGAACAAAACTTGTCCGTATCTTCCTAAGCCATCTGGTCATGGGCGGCTGGCAGCCCAGGGGCCCTCCTGGTTTCTCCATTTAACATGAAGTAGAGATTCTCTGTGCCAACTGGATGTGTCGAGGGGGTCAAAGTTTTGCCTCTTCTCCGTGGTTTTGCCTGCAAGGTGTGTCTCCAGAGTCTCTCCAAGATTTCACTATAGGAGGCATGCTTTCTGCTTCCTCTCTCTAGCTGCCATCTTGGAGTCTCCCTCTCATTCTCTTTTTCATGATTTCACAGATTTGGATTCTGCCAACAGATTATCTACTCTAAACAGTCAATCTGCTAACACTCCTTGAGGGTCTGTATATGAAAAGCATTTTGCGGCTTACTCTGGAGGATGCAAAATGAAGACATGAATGCCTTACAAAGTTCTTTAATTATTAGAGATGATCTATGGAAAGTGATCAGAATTTAGGACAAAATAAGCACTTCATAAGTGGCTGCTATTGTCATTGCTTTATCATCGTGACTCCAGCTCAAACACTCCTGACTGCTTGACTTTGAATGAGTTAATCACCTTCCCTGAGTCTCAGTTTCCTCTTTAGGAAAAATGGAGTGATATAGTAGCTCCTGTTTTATAAATCTGTGGTGAGTCCTTGATAAGATTATATATGTAAAACTACTTTGAAATTATGAAACACTGAGCAAAATACAAGGAACTCTCATTTGTCTGTTGGTGAGAAGGATGAGAGTTTAGTTCCAAATGAGGTGAGGAAATCAAGTGTTCTTGTTATGTCTCCTGCTCCCTCAAACAGGCCTGGGAAGAGGTCTTGGAACATTTCTACTCAACTGTCCACTTATCCACTGCCAGGGATAGAAGTCCAGCTGTGCATTTGATTGGGTTCTAACATCTGTAGGATGCACTAGAAGGTGAGTATGAAATTGATCTCAATTCTCACCTCCCATTGCATCATCCATTTGTTCATTCATTCAACAATTATTTCTTCGTAGCTGAGAGAGAGAGAGAGAGAGAGAGAGAGAGAGAGACTGTTTTCCTGACCTTCTGAGTCTTCTGAGAATCTAGCCAAAAGAATCTTGTCTTTAGCTTTGTATTTCAAAGCAAGTTGGGCAGACACACATGGCTCCATGATAACGGGATCATAGTCAGCTCTGGAAGTAACTCAGGCCTCTGACCTTGGGCTGCCCTTAATCTTGGGCTGCCCTTAATCTTGGGCTGCCCTTGATGCCGTCCAAGGACTGTGGGGGCTGGGTTGCTGCTGATGTTACAGAAAACCTCTTCAGGGGGCTTGGAAGGGTTGTTTGTTGAGTTTCTGAATCTATGCTGCTATGGAACACTGTGTAGAAGGTGTTTCATAATGAGATTTTGGTTCACTATTATGCATGCATACATTTTTATGATCTATCTAGGGGAATTGAAGTCCCTTATTAAAATAAAATGCAGACTCCACAAAGTTTTAGTCTTCATAGGAAACTATCCAAGTAAGGCAAGGTATTTGAACCAAGTGCATCTGCTTCTGTTCTCCTAAGTGTTATCTGTCCCCTGGGTCCCCTCATTTTAATTATTGTGCCACCACTCCATTGGCTTCCTCTCTAACACTGTCCAACAGTGGACACAAATTTTCACTTGCAATGAAATTAAAAGTTTTTGAATTTTGAGGACTAGAATTTTCTAAAAGGCTTTACTTATCATAATAGAGGATAAATGAGGTGAAAACAAAGATGATGTGAAATACAGACCATTGGTTTATTATGGTCACAGCCACTGTCTGTTCTGACCCATTCTCCTTCTATGTGAACCAAAAGGTATATACCTTTATGTGTCCTTAACCCCAAGTATGACAGATTTTCCTGTGTTTCTAGGTTCCCACCTACTAGTATTCCCTGTCGTTTCCTGTCCCTACTGGTCATATCTTAGGTACTTTCTACATTTTCAACCAAAGTCAATACACAGACAGCTTTGGAAGTCCTACCACAGTTGTTATTTTAGCTTGAGGTTTGGACCTTTCCCCAAGTGATTGGCAGGTCTATCATGATATATATGATGAATGTTCTCTCACTTCTCACACATCTACACAAGGCAGCCTGTCTTTATGGCATTAAAACTGAAAAAAAAAAAGCCACTTCAATGACAGCAGCTTTTGCACAAGGATAATGGACAGCATGATTGGCCATGGGACTGTGTCCCTGAGATCTGCCTTGGGAGCTCTGTACCCACCATCATGCTCACTTTAAGACCCTGTTCCCTGGGTGCTGCTCTCAGCCAGACTGAGTGTGGCAATGGTCTTGAGGCAGGTCCATTCTGGTGAAACACAGGTATTCTATGGGTGACTTTGACCAGAAGGCTCACCAATAATAGTTTGGCCAAACTTTCCTTAGAACCAAGTTGGAAGGCCCATCCTGCTTACTTCTCCTCCATTACCTTTCACCTTCCACAGTTGTCAGACTTTCACTGTGGTCTAAAGATGCCCCAGTATGCTCTAGATGCCTTGCCCAATAGGTCTCCTGGGCATCTAATCCCATCCTGGCATTTGTTTCTTAGCAGACACAGATTAAATAGCCAAGAATACAGTAGATGCTGGACTCAAATTGGAGCTGCATTTCTCAGGATAACCCACATGCATTTGTGGTCCATGTTTCCAGTCCTGAATTCATCTGCTGCCTCTGGGTGGCCCTGATGGCTCACAGTACTGCAAGAGCTGAGTGGAATCAGAGCAGAATGGAGTTTGGTTTCTTCTTATTGGACTTTTTCCTCTGCATTCAGTGGCAGCTGCATCACCATAGGAGACATTAACACTTGGTGCTTCAGATTGGGTGCCTGACTCTAGGAATTCAGCCAAGGCAACTCATCTGGTCCTGTCCATGATACATTATTCATGCCATTTAGTACTCTTTGGCAACCTCAGTTGTCAGGAACTTCAGAGTGTAGTAAAACAAACACAAAATAAAACAAAAATGCCACAAATATCTTGCTTTGGAAACCTTGGAAAAGGTAAAACTGTGGTCACTGGTTAGTCAACAGTATGCTAGTTGTTTGAAAAAGAAAAGTGAAATTCCACCTGTGTCCACAGCTGTGCTGGAGACTAAACACATAAAGTGCAAGTGCAGAGAACAACCACCACAATGGCACAGAATGGTTATGTGGAGCTCGGCTTCCATAAACCTTTTCAGAATTTTGCAAGCAAAAATGATAAAGAAGTCTTTAAATGTGGCATATGTGTGGTTTTTGTTTTATGATTTTGCATAGTTTTTATTTTGCAATAAAAACTATTTTTTTACTAGGCATGGCCCCTGGACAACTGGTCCAGGCACAACTTGAAAACTCACAATGAGTTGTGTGTTGGTCAATGCTTAACCACTGCACCTCTAAGACCAGGGCCCTGATTTGTCCTGTTGGCTGTTTTTCCCAATCTATTTCAAGTTGCCAGCACAATATCACCGAATACTGTTGTAAAGACATGCACCCAATTGGCTCCCATGAACAGTAAGCAATGACCTCTCTGGGAATGAAAGGACCAGTTTTACAAATTTTACCTCAGGAACCTCCTTATGAAATTAGTGTCATTGCCAATGCTGCCTAAAGCCCAGCTTTCCTAAGAGTTTTTTTTTCTAAGAGTTTTTATAAATAATTTGTGATATTATTTGTACTTGGAGTGTCTTCTAAAGGCCCAGGTGTTAAGGACTTGTTTCTCAGGGTGGCACTATTGGGAGGTGGTGGAACCTTTAGAAGGTGGGGCCTAGTCAAAGGAAGATAGATCATTGTGGGGGTGGCTTCCTTGGAGGGAATAATGGACCTCCAGCTCCTCCTTTCCCTGACTCTCTGCTTTCTGCCACCATGAGGTGAGAAGGCTCCTCTATCACATGTTCCTGTCATGATGAGGCTGTGCTGCCACTGGTCCAAAAGCAATATGGCCAACTGACCATGAATGGACTGAAACCTCTGAAAGAAACTGTGAGCCAAAACAAACCTTTGTTCCTGTACGTGGCTTATTATTGTAAGTTGCCTACAATTTTGTTATGAAGACAGAGAGCTGACTAACACCAAATGCTTTATTGCCCAGTGTAAAACATCCATGAACACACAAGAAAATTATTATAGTAACATTGAGAAATGTAATAACATAAGAAATGCTTTTATCCTCCAAAAAATTGCAATCTTACTCCTCTGCCACAAGGAGCTGTTTCCATGTCCAAGACATTTGGACCAATCAAGTTATAGATTAGCTCTGTGCTTAACTCATTAGCCCAATAATAGCAAGTAGATTTTTTTATTCATTTATTCACATGTGCATACATTGTTTGGGTCATCTCTCCCCCTTGCCTCCACTCCCACTCTCTCTCCCCTTCCCCCCCACTTCCAGGCAGATCCTCCTCTGCCCTTATCTCTAATTTTCTTGAAGAGAAGACATAATCATTAATAAGAAAGACAAAGCATTTTTGCTAGTTGAGTTAAGGATAGCTATACAGAGAGATTCCTAGCATTGCTTCCATGTATGAATGTGTTACAACCCATGTTGATTCATCTCTAACTGATCTTTACACTGGTTCCTGATTCCCTTCTCATGTTGACCTCTGTCACTCTGTCACTTTAAGGTTTCTGTATTATTTCCTCTAGAGTGGGGACATCAAACGCTTTGATGTTTTGGGTTTACTACCTATCCCCATACCTCCCATATGTGCTCTCCCCTTGTCTTGTGACCCAAGACCAACCACATTGCTGTATTTGCCCTAGATCTTAAGTCCACATATGAGGGAGAACATATGATTTTTGGTCTTCTGAGCCTGGCTAACCTTGCTCAGGATGATGTTCTACAGTTCCATCCATTTACCTGCAAATGATAAGATTTCATTCTTCTTCATGGCTGAATAACATTCCATTGTGTATAAATACCACACTTTCTTGATCCATTCACCAGTAGTGGGGCATCTTGGCTGTTTCCATAACTTGGCTACTGTGAATAGCATCTCAATAAACATGGGTGTGCAGCTGCCTCTGGAGTAACTTGTGTCTCATTCCTTCAGGTATATCCCCAGGAGTGGGATTGCTGGATCACATGGCAGATCTATGTTTAGGTTTTTAAGAAGCCTCCATATTTTTTTCCAGACTGGTTGCACTAGCTTGCATTCCCACCAGCAGTGTATGAGGGTTCCTTTTTCTCCACATCCTCACCAACACCTATTGTTGGTAATGTTTTGATAATGGTTGTTTTAACAGGGGTGAGGTGGAATCTTAGTGTGGTTTTGATTTGCATTTCCTTTATGGCTAGAGATGGTGAGCATTTTTTCATGTATTTTTTTGGCTATTTGAATTTCTTCTTTTGAGAAAGTTCTGTTTAGTTCAGTTGCCCATTTCTTTATTGGTTCATTGATTTGGGGAGAGTTTAGTTTCTTAAGTTCCCTGTATATTCTGGTTATCAGTCCTTTGTTTGATGTATAGCTGGTAAATATTTTCTCCCACTCTGTGGGTAGTCTCTTCAGTTTAGAGACCATTTCTTTTGTTGTACAGAAGCTTTTTAATTTTATGAAGTCCCATTTGTCCATTCTTTCTCTTAGTTGCTGGACTGCTGGGGTTCTATTGAGGAAGTCCTTGCCTATACCTATTACTTTCAGAGTGTTTCCTGCTCCTTCCTGTACTAACTTTGGAGTTTTGGGTCTGATATTAAGGTCCTTGACCCATTTTGAGTTGATACTAGTACAGGGTGATAAACATGGATCTAGTTTGAATTTCTTGCAAACAGATAACCACTTTTCCCAGCAACATTTATTGAAGAGGCTGTGTTTTCTCCATCATATATTTTTGGCACCTTTGTCAAAAAAAGGTGGGTTTGTAGTTCTCCTTATAGAGGTCATTCACATCCTTTGTTAAGTTTACTCCTAGGTATTTGATTTTTTTTGAGGCTATTGTAAATGGAATTGTTTCCATAATTCCTTCTCAGGTTGTTCATTGTTGGTGTATAGAAAAGCTAATGATTTATGTAAGTTGATTATGTATCCTGCCACTTTGCAATAGCTGTTTATGGTGTCTAGGAGTTTTTGGGTAGAGTTTTGGGTCTTTTAAGGTATAGGCTCATATTGTCTGCAAATAGGGATATTTTGACAGTTTCTTCACCTATTTGTATTTCTTTTATTTTTTTCTTCTTGCCTAATTGCTGTGGCTAGGAATTCCAGGAATGTTGAATAGGAGTGGGGAGAGTGGGCACCCTTGTCTCGTTCCTGATTTTAGGGGAAGTGGTTTCAGTTTTGCACTGTTAAATATGATGTTGGCTGTAGGTTTGTCATATATAGCCTTTACAATGTTGATGTACTTTCCTTCTATTCCTAGTTTTCTTAGAGCTTTTATCATGAAGTGGTGTTGGATCTTGTTGAAGGATTTTTCTGCATCTATTGAGATGATCAACTGGTTTTTGCCTTTGCTTCTGTTAATGTGCTGTATTACGTTTATAGATTTGCATATGTTGAACCACCCCTGCATCCCTGGAATGAAGCCGACTTGGTCGTGGTATATGATCTTTCTGAAGTGTTGTTGGATTTGGTTTGCCATTATTTTATTGAGGGTTGTTGCATCTATGTTCATTAAGGAAATTGGCCTGTAGTTCTCCTTTTTGGAGGTGTCTTTGTCTGGTTTTGGGATGAGAGTAATATTGGCTTCATAAAATGAGTTAGGTAGTACTTCTTCCTTTTCTATTTCATGGAACAGTTTGAGGAGAGTTGGTATTAGTTCTTCTTTAAAGGTCTGATAGAATTCAGCAGAGAATCCATCAGGTCCTGGACTTTTCTTTTTTTGGGAGACTATTGCTGCTTCAAATTCATTTTGTGTTATAGATCTATTCAGGTGATTAATATTCTCTTGGTTCAGTTTTGGATGGTCATAAGTATCTAGAAATCTGCCCATTTCTTCAAGATTTTCAAATTTATTAGAATATAGGTTCTCAAAGTAGTCTCTGATGATTTCCTGACTTTATATGGTGTTTGTTGTTATCTCCCCTTTTGCATTTCTGATTTTACTGATTTTGGTTTTTTCTCTCCCATTTTAGTTAGGTTTACCAGGGGTCTGTCAATCTTATTTATTTTTTTCAAAGAACCAGCTTTTTGTTTCATTGATTCTTTGTATGATTTTTTTTGTTTCTATTTCATTGATTTCAGACCTTATTTTTATTATTTCTCTCCTTCTGCTTGTTTTGGGATTTGCTTGTTCTTGTTTTTCTAGGAGTTTGAGATGCAGCATTAGGTCATTGATTTGAGATCTTTCTGACCCTTTAATATATGCACTCATGGCTATAAACTTTCCTCTTAGGACTGCCTTTGTTGTGCCCCATAGGTTCTGGTTGGTCGTGTTTTCATTTTCATTAACTTCCAGGAAACTTTTAATTTCCTCTTTTATTTCATCAAGGGCCCATTGATCATTGAGCAATGTGTTGTTCAGCTTCCAATTGTTTGCATGTTTTTTACTGTTTTTTTGTTGTTGATTTCTAGTATTAATGCATTATGATCAGATGGAATGCATGGAATTATTTCTATTTTCTTATATTTGCTGAGGCTTGCTTTGTGCCCTAAGATATGATCAGTTTTGGAGAAGGTTCCATGAGATGCTGAGAAGAATGTAAATTGTGCAGAAGTTGGATGAAATATTCTGTAGACATCAGCTGGATTCATTTGATTGATGCTATGATTTAGTTCTAGAATTTCTTTATTGATTTTTTTTGTTTGTATGACCTATCTATTGGTGATAAGAGGGTATTAAAGTCTCCCACCACCACTGTGTTGAAGTCTATATATGCTTTTAGGTCCTTCAGAGTATGTTTGATGAAATTGAGTACATTGACATTGGGTGCATTTAGGTTGATAATTGTTATTTCCTGTTGGTGTATTTCCCTTTATTAATATGGAGTGTCCTTCTTTATCTCATTTGAGCAATGTAAGTTTGAAGTCTATTTTGTCTGAGATAAGTTTTGCTATCCCTGCCTGTTTTCGGGGGCCATTGGCTTGGTAAATCTTCTTCCAGCCTTTCACCTTCAGCCAGTGCTTGTTTCTGTCAATGAGATGGGTCTCCTGTAGGCAGCAGATTGTTGGATCTTCATTTTTAATCCAGTTTGCCAAGCAGTGTCTTTTGATGGTGGAATTAAGTCCGTTAACATTCCATGTTAGTACTGATAGGTATGTGGTGATTCCTGCCATTTAGTTGTCTTTGTTGTTTAAGGGTTTGATTGTGTGCAGCTCAATCAATGTTACTCTCTACTGTCTTGCCTTTTCTTCTCCTGTGGTTTGGTACTGCCTGCCCTTTCATGGTTTTGTTTGCTTTCACTTTCTGTGTTCACAATTCCTTGAAGAGTCTTTTGTAGTGGTGGCTTGGTGGTCATATATTGTTTTAGTTTCTGCTTATCATGGAAGACTTTTATTGCTCCACCTATTTTGAATGATAGTTTTGCTAGGTAGAATATCCTAGGGTTGCAGTTATTTTCATTTAGTGCCTGGAAGACCTCACTCCATGCTCTTCTTGCTTTTAAGGTTTCCATTGAGAAATCTGCTGTGATTTAGATGGGTTTACCTTTGTATGTTATTTGTTTTTTCTCTTATAGCCTTCAATATTCTTTCTCTATTCTTTGTTTGTGCTTGTTGTTTTAATGATAATATGTCATGGGGTCATTCTATTTTGATCAAGTCTGTTTGGTGTCCTGGAGACTTCCTGTACCTAAATGGGCACTGTTTTCTTTAGATTTGGGAAATTTTCTGTTATTATTTTGCTGAATGTATTACTAATTCCTTTTGCTTGCACCTCTTCTCCTTCTTCAATGCCCATGATTCACAGGTTTGGTCTTTTGATAGAGTCAGTGAGTTCTTGCATATTCCTTTCGCAGGACTTGAGTTGTCTAATAGTTCTTCAGTTTTTCTTTTAATTACCATTTCATCTTCAAATTCTGAGATTCTGTCTTCTGCTTGTTCTAGTCTGCTGGAGTGACCTTCCATTTTGTTTTGTATTTCTGTTTCATTCTTTTTCCTGAGGTTTTCCGTATCATGGCCCATTTCCTGTTTAATATTGTCAGTTTTCATCCTTAATTCATTTATCTCTCTATTTATGATGTTTTTTGTTTCACTCTGGTGTTTATTTAGGGCTCCTATGATTTCATTTATTTGTTTTTGTTTTTTCTCATATTCTTTATTTTTGTTTCTTGGAATTTCTTGAGTGTTTCCTGTATGCTGTGGTTGACCATGTCTAGTAACATCTCTATGAAATTTTCATTGATTACTTGCAGAATTTCTTATTTCAGGGTGTTCTTGTGGGCTTCATTGGGTTCCTTGGTATAGTTTATCTTTGTTTTGTTGGAGTTTGGATTTGGATATCCATTTTCTTCATTTCCCTCTGAATTCTGTACTAATTTATTTTGGGGGGAAGAATGGTTTCCATCTCTTTTTCATCTTTCCATCATTCCACTTGGTACTGTTTCTGTCCCTAGTCTATGTATAATTTAGTATTACCTAACTTACAATAGTAAAATTAACAAAAGCAATAAAGAAGGAGAAAAAAGAAGAAAAAGAAAGAGAAAAAAATAGAGAACCAAAGAAATCAACAGGGAGAGATGGTGGACAATCAAACAGTGAACAAGACAAACAAACACTTAAAAAAAGAAAAAAAAAGAACAAAATTCCCTGGTTCAACAACAGTAAAATTTCAGTCTTAGTAGTTCTGATGTTACTCCTTTAGCATCCAGTCCTGTTTGTCTGCATCTCCTAGGCAGGTTTGGAGCCCTCCTGTGGCATGTGCAGCCAGTGTGCAGGTGGGCTGCTGGGTGGGCAGTGTCCCACCTGTCCTTTCAGTGTATTGTGAAGTGGAGCTTTCCACAGGCTAGGGGTTCAGGGTGCTGAAGTTTCAGCTCTCCCTGGTGCTTTACCTCAGCCAAGCGTGTCTCCAGTGTCCCAGCAAGGTCCCTGATTCCCAGAGCTCACGCAGTCTGTGTCTGTGCTCCAGTCACCATTTTGGATTATAGCAAGTAGATTTGAGAACATTCTTGTTAGGGCTCTGAACTGCTTAGAAGATTTAATAAATGCTATCATTCTTGCTACAGAAAAACATGTTAGCACTTAAAATATGTCTACAATTTCATGGAGGTCATGGATTCTCCCTCCTTCCCACGCCAGTTCATTCAGAAGCCTTAAATCAAGAACATGAACTCTAAAGTGACTCTATAGAAATGTTTCATTTGTATCACTCTGGTTTGAACATGTCCCCCCGACTCTTTATGTATTGGAAACTTAAACCCAAATTTCATATGTTAATAGTGTTTAGAAGTGTGTGTGGCCTCTGGAAGGTAATTAACATTATATGACATAATAAGGGCAGAGTCTCCATCTTGGCACCAGTGACTTTATTTGAAGATTTCTTGAGCTAGCATGCTCGCTTTGTCTCACCATGTGATTCCCACTGCCATGTTGAACCTGCAGGAAGGCCCTCCCAAAATGCTGAGCATCTTCTGGTGACATGCTTTTGGATTTTCCAGTCTTGAGAACAGACAAATAAACTTCACTTTTTACAAATTACCTGGTCTTATGTATTCTGTTATAGCAACAGAAAATTGATTAAGAAAATACCTAAATGTTCCCAATCTAAGGTGGAAGAACCCAAGAGAATTTTGCATAGGAAAATTTTGCTCTGTATGTGAAAACATTCTTTATAAGATTTATTCAGACCAGTCCTGTGGGATCCCACAAATAGATTTTCTTCTTTTTTTTTCTCTAAAACTCTAATATTATACTCTGCAGAGGGATTTCTGCACATGGAGGTTTCTGATCCCCTTAGGATTCTGTAAACTGTCCAAGTCATTAACATGCACTAAGGTTACAATATTCTTGAGCTGCTTATAACACAGGGGTGAGTGCTGATTAATGAGCTGACATGCATTGAAGTGTTGAGCAGCAATGGGCAGGGAGACAGAGCTGGGAGGGACTGGAGAGATGAGGTCCTAGGGTGAGAAGGGCTATAAAGTACAAAGTAGTCTCATTAAAAATGCATGCAGTTGAGCAGGAAACCTTTAAGTGGCCTCATTTTTGTTCTCTCCTAAAAGATTTCCTACTCCAGTGGGTCTCTGATGACTGTATTAGGTCACTTCCATTTCTTTTCACTTCTGCTGGAATCATCCTCATCCCTGGGTGGTGTGAGGATGCCTGAGCCATCATTTCGCAGAACCAAACTTCAAAATCTGTAAAGCAGGCTTCAGCAGAAGGAACATTAACGTCTTCCTTAGTACTGTGTGGGACAATGCCATCACACTGATCTTTGGGGATCTGTGGGCATGGTTTTCATTAGTCATTGCTGGTATTTGGTGTTATAAGGATTTAAAATTTTTACTTTTTATTTAATTTGTTTTGCAATCTATCGCAAGAGGGCTTTCATTGTGAAAATGGTTGTGAGAGTTTCCCAAATTGCCCAACATTAAGGAAAGTTTTATCCCATCAATTCAATTGGGATCAGTTGCCTTCTGTATACTAGTCCCAGAGCGCAGAGCCCAGTGCCAGGGATGGAGCATTCAGTGAAAACTGACATGGTTTTCACCTTCAGGAGAATAGTGGAGGTATCTATTCCTACAAGAATCACAAAAAATAAGATACCTGGCACAAAGGAGAGATGTGAGGTGCCACAAAAGCCTGCAATGCACTGTCCAGTGACCGTGGACCAAGGATGCTTCCCTGAGAAAGTGATGATGTGATGCAGTTCCCAGATGAAAAAGAAATAGCAGGGAACAGGGTTGAGAGAGGTAGTGAAGCAGAGAAGAGAATTTATGCCAAAGGAATCAGCAGTGGTGGGAGAAGAGGATGAATGCTCAAGAGATGTTAAAGAATAGAGATGAAGGCCAGAGGGCTGGCTCACCTCCGTAACCCCAGTTACTATGTGGGAGGTTGTAGACAGGAAGATCACCCTCTGATGCCAACCCAGGCAAAAATCCAAGACCCTCTCTGACAGGTAACTAAAAATTCCAGATCTTACCTGGCTGTAGTGGTAAGGGTCTCCCTGGAAAGATCAAGGCCCTGGGTTCAAACCCTAGTACTGCAAAAAAAAAAAAAAAGAAGAAGAAGAAGAAGAATAGGAATAACAAAATAATGAAAATGATACACATAAAATCTGTCTGGGGTTGTGTCTCTCATTGGATGAGGAATAATTCCATGTGAAAGGGGAGCACTGGAGCCTTGAAATATCTGGCTATAGATTTGTCCCTCAGTATTCTCAGATTGGCTCCAGGACCCAAAACATCAAAATTCTTCTACAAAATATCATAGCATTTGCACAGAACCTAAGATTTATGTTCTATATACTTTAAATCAGTTCTAGATTACTTATAATACTGAATATAATGTAGATAGCTGTTATACGTTTTATTTAGGGACAAATACAAGAAATAAAGCATGTACGTGTTCAGCACACACACCATTTTTTTCACAAATATTTTCTCTGTGAGGTTAGTTGGATCCTTCAATGCAAAAGCCATGGATATGGAAGGCCAACTATATCTTCACTTGAGACTGGTAAATGGGTACATAGCTGTTCATTGTGATAGTATCTATTTATACTTCAAAATATTTTATATTAATTGCTTCTAAAGATGGTTAGTAAGCCTGAGTAAAGAGAAGAGTGACAGAGATAAAGCTGGAGGGTTAGAAAAGGTATCAAGTACAATATGTTTAGTTTAACTTAGCTAAATTAAAGTAGTACAATGGATTTTTTGAGGTGTAACTTGAGTAGCAGAATACTGAGTATTTTATCTTTAGGATTTAGGGTGACCTAAATGGTCACTTATGAATAATTTTGACCAGGCACTTCTAACACATGACTATTCTACCAGGAGGTGATGGCGATACCCTATTGATAGATAAAGGCTGCAGGTGTGTGAGATAATAGAACAGCAATGACAGCTGAAACCATGCAAAATGACCTTAATCACTAATGGGAAAAATTACGATAGTTCATAATACATTAAATATTTTCAAATTATTATTATTTTCAAATTAAAAACTCTATTCCCATTGGATATAAATATTACAGGAAAATGAAAAACAGTAAAACTCACACTCATTATGTAAAGTATAATTTAAAATACTTGGAGTCTATTTTATGTGAAAAACGTGCCAAAAGTAGTTCAACAGTACTCACCTTCTTCTTGTCCTAGAACTTACTCTTTGGAGTGGGCATCTTCCTTTTGCCCTGGCAAATCCTTGTACATCTTTCTCAATTTGTATCAGCTTCCAACATATTATCCCTTGAACTTCAAAATTATGAAAAATCTCTAAGGATTCCTTTAATTTTTAATTTTTTTTTCTGATGTCACTTCCTTTGGACATCTTCCTTTTCCTCATAACCACTCTCGTGGGTCATGTGTGTGTGAACTCACTTTCCTAGTTCCTCTCACTGCATATGTAGATTTCCCAGTGAGGGCAACATCCACATCCACACAGTCAGCTATTTCTTTTATAACTTCCTTTACTTTCAATTTGAATTTCCTTTCCAGTGACAGACTTTTTCTGTCTTTCTTATGCTTCCATCTTTGCTGATGAATTCTCCTGTTGAGTATCCATTTGTGTAAAATGTCACATGGGTTGGTCCTGCTTGAGCAACTTGAACCCAGAAGACTACACAACAACACCCTTTGCTGTGTGAACTCAAAACCAAGGTGCAGGGCTCAGACACCACTGACAGACTTTGAAGGCAATGACATGGTCAGTAACCGATCGTGATGCAAATCTGTTATTTAGGTGGCAATTTGTATCCTGAAGAATTTTCACTTTATGGAATTTTTCACCAGTTAATGCACCCTGATAACTGAATTTGAAACCAGAGACTGGTGTTATTTAACTGAACTGAAATTCATGCATATGGGAACTTTGCAGACTGCTTCTATCACCAGATGAGCCAAAGATAATCTTTCAATTTGGAGAGAGTGGTAGAACAGAAAGCAGAGCTCTGAGGAAATGAAACACAGTGTGACTTAGGTGGGAAGAAGGGAAAATTTGGGAATCGGGGCTTCTTAGTAATGAAAGGCATCACTGAAAATAGTACCAGGTATCTATCTAGAGCATGCAGGAAGTGGGGAATGGGCAGTCAGACACTAACAGGCATGTCTGAAAGAAGAGGATCCCAAGGGAAAGTCATGATAACCAAAGCCAGCTACTTTTTTCTTTCTGAGTCAGGGTTTCTCTATGTAGCCCAGGCTGGCCTCAAACTCATGATCCAGCCTCAATCTCCCAAGTGCTGGAATTATAGATATGCACCACCAGGGTCTGCAAGACTAACTACTCTTGCTTTAACTAGGCTGGCTAAATATCTGATTCATTTTGTGTTTCTAGGTATACACAATGAGTATTTTCCCTTGCGTTTCAAGAGAAGAAGTAATTATAAAAAATATTAGCATCATCAGACAAGCACAGTTGAGTGGCCACTCTCAGGTACTTGCACACGTAGTTTATATGTGTATCCTGCCCATTGGACTGCAAGCTTGCCAGATGCAGTCATTCCTATAGAGCAGTCAGGAGATTGGGATTTTTCTGTGGAACAATGATAGAAAACATCTGGACGAGAGTCAGTGAGCAGGCTTAGAAGATGGCAAAGAGAACTAAGAGTGCACACGAAGCCCTTCAATCTGTCAATGGAACCAACTCTAATTCTCTTTTTAACCAGACAGAAAACTTTAATGTTTTCACTTTTTCCTGATACTGTAGATGAGTCAAATTCTCTTAGCAGGTCCTCTGGGCTTAAAGGTCTCCAAGTGACCTCTCTAACTGTTCACAACAAATGACATAATGTTGTGGGAACAGAGTGTCATGAGAAATCAGGACGGATCTGCAGCCACCAACCTAAGTGCATTCCAGATCACATGAAAATAAATTCTTGCACGCAGGTGAAAGATCTAGGCTTGGAACTTCTTGGAAATTGCTGTTGCTTAGATACTAAATCACCAAAATATTTTGGTATGAAAAATATTCCTACAGATCTCAGGGTAACATCCTGTATTTGGTAGCTGATAAACAGAGAAATGTCATCAAGGCGGGCACAAATCATGATTGGTAATTTCATTATTTTGGTCTGCCAAGCTTTAGCCTAATGGTGCAATACTCTTGATAAAACAGAACGTTTTTAGATTCAAAAATAAAATGGATCCAGATCTTTCTTCCTGGGCAGACCTTGGGAATAAACTCAACTACCTTCTGTGTCTTCACCGGGGTGCTCCTTTCTGTGAACTCACTGGCCTTTGGAATAGTTTACAATTTTTAACTGAGCATATTTCTGCTCCTCTGGGGTTCTACTGATTTTATTTTGATTTTTAAGAAAAGCAAAATGAAATCCTGAAGTTTGACCACCCTTATTAACAGAAGGAAAAACCACCCAGCAATATGGGAAATGTATATTTTAAGTGGTTACTTACAAGTCCTTTAATATGTTTATGACAATAAGATTGAGTCTTTTTGTTAAAAAATTTTCCTACTATTTAAGAAGCCTAAAGCAAATCCTTAAAGTAAACAGAGAAGGATAAGTTCAGAATATAGTAGACTATAGTAATTTCAACATAGGATCCATTCCTGAAAAACAGCCAAAATGCCACTGTGGTGAGAGAAATGATGATAAGGTATCTTTTATGGAGAAATATTGTATTAAAATCTTTTTTTTGCTTAATGTTCATAAGAAAAGGGTAGGATGGAATTATTATAATTATATTACCATTTTGCAGATGAGTTAGTGAAATTTGAGACATGTAATATATTTTCCATGAAGATTATCTGCTTTTGGTAATGGCGAGTGAGACAATTTGAACAAACTCTCATTGAGAACAAGCAGAAAATCTAGATGAAAGAGGGAGAAAAAAATCTTTAAAACTTTTGCTATGAGAAAACAGCTGTAAAATGGAACTGTGTTTTTTTGGCAGAATCCTAGGGAAAGGAGAACAAAAGTCCACCCAGTGTGAGAGTCTGAAATTTAAAGGTAGGATCCCAGAGGTCTTCAGCCTCAGTTGAGAGTGAAGAACAAGTAAAGCAGCATTCATGTTGACCTTCAGCCCATGGTCTGGGGAACCTCAAGTGTCCACTGGGATTGAGGTGGTCTTATGTCAGAGATCACACTCACAACTGGTAGAGAAACAAATAAGCATTGTCTCTAAAGGAAGTTAACATAGTCCTAGGCCTCATATTATACCTATAAGCTTTTTAAAAAAAATATTAATGATACATAGGAATTTGCACAGGGAAATAAGATACCATAATCAATTATCAGCAAAAGCAACAGAATAGAGAAAAAAATCCACAATGACTTCAGATATTAGAATAATCAAACACAGATCAGAAATGGCTTTACTTGATAGTGTTTTCATTTCTTTGTTAGATTACATCGGCTAATGTTTTATGATTTTTTCTCTTAGTATAACCCTCATTGAATTTTGGTATCAAGATTTTGCTAGAATAATAAAATATATTGGGAAATATACCCACTTTTGCTTATCTAGAGAGTTTGAGAAATTTCTAAGTAGTTTTTGAATATTTTGCAGAACCATCTAGGGAAGAAAGCTAAATGACCTTGACTATCTTTGTGGGAGAGTGAAGATTACTCAGTCAAGTTTGTTGATGGTTACAGTACTGTGTATACCTTTTATTTCTTCAGAAGGTGTATTTTTCTAGCAACTTTTTTTCAGTGCTGGATTGAACCTACATTCTCATGCATGCTAGGAAAACACTCTGCTCTGCCACTGGGATGTGTTCCTGGACCATTTTTCTAGAAATTCGCCTATTTCATTTAAGTTTTCAGAAGTATTGACATAGCGTTGTTGAGACTATTCTCAGATGTTAAATATCTGTAGACCATCTAACAGCACGTATTTTTTTACATTGATTATCTTGGTATTCACAGTTAGATCTGTGAGATACTGTTATTGTTTCCGCTCTATAAACGAGAGAACTGAGGCATGTTAAAATCACTGTCTATGTAGAGCTGGATCCAGGCAACCAGGCTTCACTGCCTTGACTCTTAATTAACCATTTTATTTTTCTCTCTCCATCATAGTGATGAGAACAGTACTTCAAAGACCTGAGAAACTATAGTTTTGGTAGTACAGGCTTTATGTAATTTATAATTTTATCTTTCCATTAATGTTCCATAAATTGTTAGCTTGACTAGTCAGAACTGGTTCTAAAGAGGTCAACATTTCAAAATCCATCTCTGGGTGGGCAAGTTTGTCCTACCCCATTCCTTTGGCTCAAGACTGCAGCACCTAGACAGCCTTGCCAGATAAAACTGCAAGCCTCTGTTTACAAGAGGACTGTAGAGAACCCAAATTCACTGCTAGAATTAGAAATGTATCTAACATATACAAGAAATATATCTCCATTGCTAAAATCCTGGACCAAGCCACTGTCATTGCTTGCCTAAACTACGCAATAACTTATAAGAAGTCCCCTTTGATCAATTCTCTATGGAGAAAAATCACTATCTACTTTAAAAATATAAATCATATTATGCCATGTCATTCCCTTAATTATAAACCTTGTTTTGGGGATAATGGTTTAAAATTTATTATAATGCTTTCTTTTTTTTCATCTTATTACCAAGGAAACAATTTTTGCTTTGTGAAATGCTCAAGATACCTGACTCTGGAAGAGACATTAGGACTTATTACAGAGGAGCCAGTGGGACTGAGAAAGTGAGAGGAGAAAGTCACTATGGGAACTGCTGAGGCTCTGTCCCTCTGAAGTTGTTCCATCTGAGGGTGACATAGAGACTGGTTATTTATTCACTCACTCTCAACTTACATTGGTTGAGGACTTTTTCTGACGGAATCAACTTCCTGGCACCTCTTCCACTGCTGTCCATGAACCAAGCACAGACGAGGGTAAAAGGAGCTGGCAGCAAAATGCCTTCTGCATGTGAGGGAACAGTGCATGCCAAGGGAACATGGGTAAAACACCAACTCCTGCACAGCTGTGATCAACTTTTTTCCAATCCCAAGTTCACTCCATCTGGTAATTGGTGCTTCAAGGTGTCAACCAGTCATAATTTCTTTAAAACACAACAAAATGAGCTTCAACAGGAGGATTAATGGTACAAACCACAGTTCTTGCAGCTTTGGTTGACCCCAAGGACATTAATCTCCCTGTTCTACTATCCACTCTGGATTCCTCTCTTGCTTTCCAGTACTTCTGCTAACTTAGGTTTCTTGCACAAGGGAACCCAGATATTTACCCTGGAGTAGTGTGAGCCACTGATTACTCTGCCTTAACTGTGCCATGATTGCAGCAACTTTCCATTCATGGCTACTACTGGGCTCAGAGCCCAAAAAAAATCCTTGAGTTTATGACATACTCTTCTCTGTCCCCTTTACCAAGCAGTAGCCCATCATCCTAGTGATAATCAAGGTTGGCTGTACTTATTAATATACCAATTCTTTTTTCTGCCTCCTTGCATATTGGCACAAGGAGCACAGAATAAGTCAGCAACCATAGCTTGAGATTGAAAATGTTTAAAGGAATTCTTCCTGTGAGCTCTTGGTCCCATCCCCAAGGAATCAGAACTTCCAGTCAAGACAATTCTGAAATTACAGGGGTAGGAAATGCAAGTTTACCCACATGGGTCACTGGAAATAATTATGGGAATGGCTACTCCATCCTGAGCTCCAGGTTTCTGGACTCATGCAGTCTAACCCTCATGAATATGCATCATATAATCACCATACAGTGGGTTACCACTTAAGCTGCAGTGAGCATGCTCTGCTTTAATCCCATAGTGTGTCTTAGTTGCTATGCCAGGTTTGTACCTCTGCTATGCCTCAGCAGGCCACCCAACATGCAGCAAGCCTGGTAGTTCAGGGGATGGCTGATGGATGTCACAGTCATTATCACGTTTACTTTGCTGTCTCTGAGTGACCAAGTGGTTGAGTTGGTGGCATTCCCAACGGTCCTTCCAATATCTTTACCCCAAACCTCTTTGTCTTTGATCTTTTAACCTTGTACTTCTTTACTTCTGATCCATCAGTGCTTGTGAGACCTTACCCAGACCACTTTGTCCACACAGTGCTACAACCACCAGAATGTCCCTGTTCATAGAGAGGATTTCCCCTCTTCACTGTATGTCAGGGCAACCCCTGAGGAAGGCTATGGTTTGCAAGCAATCCACTTTTTGAGCCCCCACAGCTGTGAGTAGCTACTACAATGGAGATAACATGGCAGTGGTGTCCAGACTACCTGTAACATACTTGCATTTTCCAGACCTGCTTGGGTTTAGTCTCAAATGTACAGTTTTCATTGAATGATGAATTGCTCTGTCACATAATTTCTTTTTGTTTTTTCAAATAAATTTTTTATTAGTGTAAATTAATTGTATAAGGGTTTTACAACAAGGTTTTTAACGTATGCATGTATTGTACATTGATCACTCCTCTATTCTCTCTTTTCTCCATCTCTCCTCCTCCCCATTTTTCAACGGTTTTCAAGGTGTTGCCTTGTGCAACACCTTGCCAATGTATTTTGGCATTGTTTCCCCCCATCACTCTCTTTTCCCCTCTGCTCTTCCCCTCCTTTCCCAATAGTCTCTTCATTACAGTCATGTCACGTACTTTCTTGATGTTCCACAGCATACACTCAGTCTCTATCAGGGACTGGTAGCAGGCCAGGGGCTGCTTTTTGAGTAGCAAATAGCTCTCTCCTGCAGATAACATTTGCTCTGAACCCTTGGATTCTGCACTGTACCTCTATTATTGAGATGTGTCTGAGATTCAGTGTCCTTTCCTACTAACGATAGGACTAGCACTATCGGATCTTCTGAGTCATGTGGCCCAAGTAGTAGAGATATTCATAATGCAGAGCAAGATCTCCAAGTGTGATGTATGATATCTCCAAGTTCCAAAGATTCTTATCGAACACTGTGCCTCTTTCTTAGTGGTAGGAGGTGCAAAGTATAATTGCTTGCCTTTATCTTGGAGATATTCTGGCGTGTTCTAGACTTCGTTATTCTAGAACTTCATTAAATCTCTGTAGAGTTTTTCTTCCTCTTGCTTCTGGTGTGTACATGTTTCCTTGGAGAAGTGAATTACCATTCCTCTTCACAGGTCTGATTAACATTATAATCATATAATCATGATAATATTATCATGATTATAATTATATAAATTATATATTATATATTATTATAATCATATAAACATGATAATATTATCAATACAGTAAACAGTCTGATTTTGTGTAGAATTTCTCAGTTATAAAAGTCCTTTCAGGCTAGATTAAGACAAAGATCAGAAAAGATAGAGAAAGCAAATGTGTAAAGGTATCTGTACCTGGTTATGGTGAACTGCCTTTCATCCCTCTTCTGGGAAGGCACAGAAAATAATGTACTTGCCAAATTAGTAACCACATATCTACAGCAAGAGTCTACATTGATCTAGTTCTGAATCCAGTGGAAATATCATGTCCATACAACTATAAAGGGGATAATCACCTAGTTAGTTTATTAAATTTCCTATCAGCTACCATGATTCATCTTATTTTGGACAAGCCATGTGGTTGAATTGAGTGGAGATAGAGCAAGAACCACTGTTTCTGCATGTTTAAGTCTTTAGGGGCTCTATTCTCAGATGTCCTTGCTTGGATGCAGCATCACTTCTGATTTATCATCCTTGTTGAGGAAGGAGGCAGTTTCACGGAATTCCTTTTCACCCCATCCATCATTGTATGGATCTTATTACATCAGGAAACCAATATGAAGGTTCTGCCAGATACTGCCAGATATCTGTTCCTATTATGCAATCTGGGACCAAGGAAATGACCACAGAGTGGATCCATAAACCCTTTGAACTTACTGTGAGATGAGTTTTTGAAATAAGACTCCCCTCATTTCCAATTCTAATGAGGTGCTGTAAAATCCTAAACCTCAAACATCTGTTTGGGGTTTCATGGCATCCTGATCAATTCAGAATCTTATCTGGTACTTGTTAAAAAATCTGAGCTGTCTCTTTACCCAGTTTATATTTACTCATGATAAACAGCCATCAGCCTTTTAGGGAAGAATTGTGACAGTATCTACTGATATTCTTGCTGTTAGGTTTCTGTATCTTTACTCAAGGTGACCTTTCTGAAATCAATAGGCCTTGGTCTTTCACCTTCAATATGAATTCCCAGGTATATGTTCTTCTGGTGCTCGCATTTTTCAGATGCTTCAACTCTTTGGATAAATGATATTTTTCTTCCCAAAGAAGCATCACTATTTCCCTCTTATTCTGTACAGACAGTTAACACTAGTTGTTGATCTAGAACCAATGAAGGGAAGTGGACCAGGTCTTCAGGAAGATGAGTATCATCTTGTGAGACATGCACCTCAAGTGAGGCATGCTTGTGGTCTCCAGATAACAAGAGGCTGCCCTCCTCTATCAAGGGGAAAGTAGACATTTGTGCATATTCAAGCAAGTCAGGGAGATTTAAAGTTCTCGAGTTTACCCAATGCTACACATTTCAGGACTCATGTTCCACCTTATTCCATATCAAGGACTTGACTTTAGTGTAGGTAACTTGTAACTCTACAATAGTTAAAATGAAATATTGTGCCCAATTATTCAGTACAGTCTGCCCTAAGACTATGGGAGATGGGTTGCTCTCCAAACATTGCCTTATAGACTTCACACCTGATCTTAGAGTTGATTGCTGTCATTTAATTCTTTTAGGTTTTATTAATAATTCCACCATCCTTCTTAATTATCATTGCCTACATAAATTTCTAGTGTAAGAGCTATTGCAGAAGTCAGTGTGTTGCCTTCTACCAATACCCCATTCCAGCCCACTAAAAGTGGGTCTTAGTATCTGTGGTGCTTCATGTCACCAGAAATGGGGAACTTGCTATTATCTGATAGGTAAGCAAGCCAATTCTAGAATCTCATTCTGAGCATATTCTTCCTAGGACAACTCTGTACCAAATATTTTAGAGAGGTGTAACAAATGGCTTTTGTTGCATTCTGAGTCAAAGCATAGTGGCTTTGAAACATAACTTTCTCATTAGCTCATGATTGTGTAAGTCAGCAATTCCAGCTGGGCTTAGCTGGGTGGTTCCTGTGGCTTGGGCTGGCCCACCTATGTCTATGGTCAGGGATGAGTCAGTTGCAACTAGCTCTACTGATCTTGGCTAAGCTCAACACCTATGGGAACTCAAATGACTTACTCTGGCCCACACACTAACTCAGCTAGAGGCTGAGACCATGAGAACAAGCAGAAGCGTGAAATGATCATTTAGGCCTTGGCTCAGAACTAGCACACTATCACTCTTGAACATGCTTGGCATAGCACACTGCTGTTTCAGTCCTTCAGGTGAAAGAACTTACAAGATGAGACCCAAATCAATGAGTGGGGAAGTTGTCTTTATCACTGAATGGAGAAGCTGTAAGTTCACATTGCAAAGGTTGTGCAGTGAGGGGGGACAGTGAGGGGGAAATTGCAGCCATTTTTGCCAACAGTCTATCAGAATTGGACTCCTTCAGAAACATATTCAGACAAGGAATTGATTGCAAACAGCTGATCCTAAGGAGGAAAGAAAAGGAGTAAGGAAGTGAGACTGAGAGGATGGTACCTGCACACAAAGCATGTTCATGAGAAGCTTATCGCTATGGAGAGCCTCCTACAGGCTCTGGGAGGCCATAGGGAAACTGAGTCAGATAACTCAGCAGAAGGGGAGGACACTAAGGCATAGGCACCACCTCCTATCGACGGTTAGTTGAGGACTTCTCCTGGAGGCGTTGACTCCCCAGGACTTTCAGCCTGCCCTCAGCTGGCCAAGTTTTCTTCTATGAGAGAGCATCCTGTGTTTACAGAAAAGACTTCTGTGTGTAAGGGAGCATGATGAGTTCGGAGATAGATGCCGAGCACTGACAGTGATGTGAGAATGGAGAAATTACCACAGGGTTTGGCCATGAGAGGTCAGGGGGCATCCTGACAAGAGCACCTTTGTGGTAGTATGAATCAAAGCCTTTTTGAAACAAGTTCAAGAGATAACGGAGGAACTTTGGTGGAAAAAAGATAAAAACTCTTTTAGCAGATTTGTATAGGGAAGGATAGTAGAGCAATGAAATAGGGGCAGAAGGTCAAGGAAGATAAGGTCAAGGGAAGGTTAATTCTTTTATTGGCTATTTTATAGGTCATTGTATGCAAATGGGAATGATTTGGTAGAGATAGACAATGTGAGAAGAGAGAGAGAAAGAGAGACAAAGACAGAGAGAGACAGAAAGACAGAGACAGACAGAAAAAGGGAAATTCTGGGACTGTTGTCACTGGGAACATGGACAGGTGGTGGCTTTAGACCAAGCATGCAGAAGTCTTTCATACCACTCAATATCACCTATCGAAAGAGGTTTTTTCTGATACCCAGTGTAATATAGGTCTCCTTTACATCACCCTCCCCTATGCTGTTCTTAGTGCTTAGTATTATCTGAAATTATTTTATTCAAATGTTTCAAAATTTGCTTTACTGAAATATAAAACCCACAAAAGTGAGATTAGTGTTTGTTTTATTCAAATACTTGTTTCCTCATTGCTTGGTATTAAACCGGACATGTTAAAGACAGTATTTGTTGAATGAATGAAATGATGAATGAATGGAAGAAAATAGCTTAATGGTGTCTTCTTCAAGTGATAGAAAAGTTCTTCTGTGACAGATTCAATTTTGTCAGCCTTGGTCCTTGCCTAAGTACAGCAAGTGTCAGTGCATAGTATCCCTGAGTGATAATGAATGCCTTATATGTGCATGCTATAGGGTCAACCACTTTTTCTAATTGGGAAATTTGACTTTTTAAGTTGGGATCTTGGAAAGAGAAGTTTCAGTGGTGTGGTGGCCACAGAAGCCTCTTTGAAGTGAAAGGAAATGGTCAGAGGATTTTGTCATCTAGTGCAGCAGGTCAGCCTAGTATCTCTAATTCTACACACTTTCTTCCATTTCCTAACTCTCCCCAGCATAGCTTCAACAAGCAGTCAGAATTCTGACATAAGTAAAAATGAAGTTAGTAATCTGATTGATTGATTGGTTGGTTGGTTGGTTGGTTTGTTGATTGATTATCTCCCTCTGACTTTTCCTGGTTACTGTGTTTGCTAGTCTTCCTTATCAGCAATTCAAATGCCTGTCTCTCAAGGGTGGTGGGACAAAAGGGAGAAGCAGGCTTTCCTCCAGCTAGTTTGCCTGTGAACTCTCTGTGGGCGTGTGACATTACAAAAATAGATGTGGCAGAGCAGCACTCTCTGTTACTTAGGATTGCAACAGAGTGAAACGTGAAATTTGCTTTTGCAGCTGTTCTTTACAAAATGGATCCCATTCAAAGCATGAGTGTTTTTTCTTTCTTCTATCCTTGTTTTTTTTTTTTTTTCAACCCATATTGGATTCCCAAGAACAAAGTCAAGTTTGTTGGCTTTGGTGAACTCAGCTGCAACATTGGCTAGTACTTGCTAGCATGTGAGCAGGTGTCTTTCCTCCTATTGAGAACCTGGTCAGTTACAGGGGTGAAAATAATAGAATGTTAGAATTGCATTAAGGGAATTATTAAGGACATTACATTAAATGAATTATTTTGACTTTCAGTGATTTTGTGGAATGTAGTTTCTGATTCTGGTGTAAGAATCAGTACTTGCTCTCAGTTCAGGACTCAGTGCAATGTTGCTTTTAACTTTGATGAGGGGTCATTATTCAAATCTAAGCAGTAGTATTGAAATTGCATTGCCTAACTAATGTGATAGTCAAAATGCTAGTAGTCACACAGGAAAAGCTTGATATAATATTTATTACATCCTGGAGATTAATGCTGTTAATTCTTGATTGTTTATATGTGGATTATAAATATTATCAAATCCTCCCTTTTCAGATTCTGGGCAGTAAACCCTAGTAGAAAAACAAAGTTCACAGTAAATGAATTATTGGATGAGCACAAAGTCTTTTTGTCCAATATACATATTTTGGAAGATTTGTTATGGTTCACAAACACTGGAACATTGTCTCATCTAAATAAAGAAGAAAAGAGGTAGCTTGTGGAGAACAAGTCTTGTAATTCAAGATACAGTTCCCCTACTGATCGCTGTTTGCTCTTGACAAGTAATCTTCCATTTTGAGAAAGCTTTGGTCTGCTCATTCTCAATCAGGGTATAATCTAAATATGTGTCCTCTAGGCTTTTTAGGATTTTTGTTAACAGAGGTCAGAAACTGAATCTTATTCAACTTGTAGCCCTGTCATTGCTACAAATGCTATGTAGTCTTTTAATAAAATATACTGTTGAAACCACCTTGCAAACTGTAAAGAAATATACATATATAAGGGGACTGCAGAAAGTGTTTCATGGTCTTAGTCCTTCCTTTTTTCCTCTTCCTCCTATTTTCCCTCTTCTTCCTCATCCTCTTCCTTCTCTTCCTCTTTCTTCTTAACTTTCTTAATGAATTTTCCTCCTCTTCCTCCTCTTCTTCCCCTTCTGCTTCTTTTTTCAATAGAGAATGACAGTGTTTATCCAGAGAAGCCTAAGAGTTTGTTCCCTAACATACAGCCCTGGTGAGATTCATGGCAAATACACCTTACTCAGCTAGCTTTCTTGATTATTGATTCACTCATTCATTTTCACTCACCATGCATTTCTGAGCATCTCTGAGGCATAGAGTTGGCTCCATGGGTGATGTTAAGGAATCAAGACATGGCCCACATGTGTGAACAAGTTTGTTTTGGAGAAAAGTAGAGGACAGCCACTTAACTCGGGTGGTGTACCACAGCCGTGCCATTTAAGCACTTCAAGAAAATGTGAAATAGATTCCTTCCCTGATCCACATGTCCTGCAGCAGTACAAGATTAGAAGGGAGTGATTTTTTTTCTGTTTCCATAGAAATGGACCTGATTAGAAAGACAAGAGACATGCATAGTAATTACCTGGATGGTGGAATACTGTCCTCCTACAGGCACACGTTGCTATGGAGTGGAAGGGACACCAGTGTGGTGGCTGGACACCGGGGAGGTGAAAAAGGCAAACATTTAGAATTGTTTGTTCCTAAGACACTGAGATATGATTGAATATTTGTAGAAACATTATTGGTATATTGGAATAAATAATTTTTTGATTTTTTTCCAAATATCTCTATCCACATTCAGACACACATCCACAAATGCTATCAGAGTTACTAAAATATTCTGCCCTGGAGATCCTTAGAACTGGGAGTGGTGTGTCAGAGAATGCTAACAAGAGGATGGGAGGGATGGCTTCCTAAGAATGAAAGTAAGAACCATAAAAACCTGAACTTGGGCACTTCCTAATGCCAGAGATGGTGGGGGCTAACTGCTTAATATGCATTATCTCTTTTTTTCCTCAGAACAAATATGTAAAGAGCACTAAGTTTATAAAGGAGAAGAAAAAGAGTCCAGCGAAGTTAAGAAAGTAGCTTAAGATAAAGTAGTTAATAAGAAGCACAGCTGAGAGTTGAACCTGTGTCTATGGAAGTCCAAAGTTTTATTTATTTCTCAATCATATTACACAGATATAGGCTGATATGGGCTACTTATGAAGAAAAGAGGTTTATTCAGCACAGAATTTTGGAAGGTCTCAGGTAGGATATCCACATTGGCTCAGTTTTGGAGAGGTCCTGATGGTGGTGGTGGATGGCAATGGTAGAAGTGCACAGTAGAGCAAGTAGTCACATATGGAGCCAGGAAGCAGAAGGAGATGGGTGAGGCCAGGTTTGCTACTTTTAAAACAACTTTCTTTCAAGAACTCAAAGGGTTGTGTGTGAACTACCTTCAAAGACTATGTTCCAAGTGACTTAAGGACCTCCCATTAGGCCCCATCTTTTAAAGGCTCTGTAGCACCTCCCAATACCACACCCATGGGGACCATGCCTCTCATCACATGAAGCTTTGGGGGGACACAATTAACCCATATCCAAGCAATAGTAATTATATTACATTCATTGTGGTCGTAGATATTACAACCATTCCAAATGGGTAACATTGCTTATTTGTGGGACCTGGTTCTGCCATTTGACTAAGACATCTCCAAACACCAAATCCAAGTGAGTAGTGAAGGAATATTGTAATAAAGGAGTATGTGAACAAAATTACTAATGGCTGTGATACTTTCCCTGCATCTAGTTGTGTAATGGCCAACACCAAGGCAGCATCTAACATGAGGATATGCAGTTCCACTGGAGGAGTGGGATTATGGTGGTCCTTTTGTGGTGATAGGTTGTTTAGAGAAAGCAGAAAATATGCATGCTACAGATGAGTTCCTAATTCCATTCATTCATTTGTTCAAGAAATGCTTATGGAGGCTATGCGGTATACTAAAGCAATGAAAGATATGGCTTCCACCACAAATGGATGGATTTATAGAAGGAAACAGACCAGAGAATTGGTGTCACTCTGATTCAGGGTGCTGGAATAGAGGCATACTCTGGGTGCCATTAGCCTCCCAAGAAGGAACTTGGAATTCAGCCTTGAATCTACGAGAAGGGAATTGAAGAATTGCCAGGAAGTGCTTTGAAGAGTTGTGTGGGCTTCAACTGATTCTTAAGAAACAAGGGGAGTTAGCCAGGAAAACTCAAGAAACATCTGTGGGACACCCTGTGGAAATGTCTCATCTAATGAGCCATAAGAACCGACCACTTTCAAAACCTTCTCAGTTATTTGATGATGCATTGGATTAAAATAAGACTGCTGTAAAAGCGTGGAGCTTCTATTCAGGCAGGTCCTCCAAAGCACTAAAATGAGACACTCACAACTGCCTTTACACCATCATCTCATTCAATTCCCTTTGAGACAGGCTCAGTTATCTCATTGTTTAGAAAATGCTGTGTGGTTTGCCAAGGCTCAAAAACTCTGATAGGTAATTCCATAAGGGACACTCTCACCCCCCACTCCAGGGCTATGTATCTGTACCATGAGCTAAATCCTGAAGGATTTATCAACTGCAACCCTCCTCAACAGCAAGGTTGAATTCTCTTCTCACCAATCCCAATGAGCCTTAAGTAGAAATATCCAGATGAGCTTTGATGGTGCCAGGGTTCTGGGAATGAGCCTTACCCAAGTCACCCCCAACAAAGAAGGTGTCATGGAGTATTACAATTGCCTATCAGCGTCTTCATTCCTCAGGTTCTCCTAGTTTGGTAGCTGGCATGCTCGGAAAGCAAATATTCAATGAATAGCTGAAAGGAAGACTAGCTGTGCTGTATTTTATCCCTGACTATGATGGGAACAAAGAAGTCCAACCTCATATATTGATTCTGCTGTGCTTCACAAACAGGCATTGCAAATTCTAGGTGGTGAAGACAGCAGGGGAGAATAAACATGGCACCCATCTTCACAGAGCAGAGCATCGGATATGGATCTTAGAGTAGATCATCCATACAAATGGAAAAAAAGTCGGCAAACAACTGGTCTCTGAGTGTTGTGAGTGTTCTTCAGAGACTGCAAAACTAGAGCATGTAGACATTCATGGAACCAAAGCACAGCAGGAGTAAATAAGTGTCCTCTCTATGTGCAGCCCCCAAACAGAGCCAAGCTGAACTTTGACTAACTCCTAGGAAAGAGACTCATTGATAATTGCAGGGTTCCCTAACAATGGTCATGGTCTGATCCCTTTAAGGTATGGATATATATACCTTAAGGTTCCCAAAAGATTTTTGAAGTTTTTTGAAACTAAAGAATAAAACTACAATAGTATAACTATAAGCCATATATTTCACTTTTTGTATGGGAAATACCCTCTGAAGTCATCCTGCTGAAGTGGCTGCCCAGCTAACAACTAAGGGGGTCTGAGGGCATGGGTGGCCAAAATGCAAGTTAATATCTTTCTGAATCCTTATGGAATGTGGGTTGTAGGAGACAGAGTGATTTCGTGGCCTTGTTGGGAAGAAAACTCTCCAGAACAGAATAATCAGTCAAGGAGTCCTCTGAGGGAGCTTACCCTATAGGGAGAGGGGAGGCTAGGGACTCCCCAAACCAGGGAAAATGTCAGTGCCCTTCTGGCTTCTTTCTCTTGGGCCCACAATGAATCTCAGACCTGATTCTTTCCTTGTGTTTGGGACAAGGTGCTTATTACTCCACCTCTCTAAAGCCACAATGTGACTCTTCTTAGATAGTGCATTCTCTCTGTAGTGAGGTGGGGCAGCCCTTCTCAATCCCTCCTGGAGGCTCCCTGGCTCCTTCCCAAGTGCAAGAGGCAGGCAGTACAGAGACTGGAGACTCCATGAAGCAGGAAGCAGCCTCCACCCTCCTAGAGTCTCATAAGCTACCTCCCCCTCACTGTGGAGACAGTTTGTGACAATGCTGTGAAGCGAATGCTTTGCAAAGCTCTGAGGTGCCAAATAGCTGAAGAGAACTGGTAAGAGACTAAGGGAAGATCTGAGGACTGCCTGTGGGGTTTGCAGGGTTGTTCTGGGGATAGGAAGAGGACAGAAATGGAGGGTTCCTTGATGGTTAAACAAGGAGAGGGCCCCAGGATCACCTAGCTCAGCAGCCTCATTTAACCCAGGAAGTTACTGGGATGGGAGTGGGGGTTTGTTTGAGATTGACTGATGTAAATGATAGAAAAACAAATTTCACTTTAATATCCTTTTAACTAGGATGCTACCCTATAATGGAACAGGTACCCCAGGGTAAAAGAACTCTTTCAATCTTGATGTGGGAATTAGAGCTCAATATTACCCATAGAAGAATTCATAGTCTTGATGCCCAAACATGTGAGCTAGACTGGGCACCTTGGTTCATGCCTGTTAATCCTAGCTACTTGGGAGGAAGAGATAGACAGGATTGTGGTTCAAAGCCAGCACATGAGAAAAGCTCATAAGATCAAGATCAATAAAAGCTAGGCATAGCATGGTTGTGTGCACTGTGCAGGAAGTATAAATAAGAGGATCATGGTCCAGGCCTACCCAAGCATAAATGCAAAGCCCTATCTCAAAAATAAGCAATGCAAAAAAGGAAAGCATTTGTGTAGCAAGTGTGAGGCCCTGAGTTCCAGTCCCAGTACCATGGGGGGGAGAAGAGGAATATGCAAGCTTGCATATAACTTTAAAGTTTCTACAAATCACATTAAAAATCAAAGTTAGTTTCAATAATGTATTTTACTTTATAGAGCCAAAATATTATCACTTCAACGTGGAACCAATACTCTATAAAAATTTATAATAAAATATTTTATGTTCTATAACCTTGGAATTCAACTTTTTTTTAAACTTTAGGGTATTTCTCCATTCATACTAATCATATTTCAAAGGCTTAATAGTTTCAGTGCTATGCCAAAAGAGGCATAGGGCTAAATGAATTCTAACGTTGTTTTATTCTCTAAAAATGTGTTTATTTTTACTAATTCCACAATTACTTATTAAGAATCTAATCTATTTGGGCACCATGGGAGGCTCTTCATGACAGCAAGACTGGGGTTTAAGAGTGGCTTAATGATTGGGAAGAGAGAACCCTACTTCAGATAGAGCTAGCTTACATGCCTTTACCTCATTTCATTGCTATGGATCAGGAGAAGATGATAGTTACTAATTAACTCATTAAATGAACGTAGAAATTCATATTTGATGAAAATTAGCTTTTCAGTCACCTTCTAGTATGATAGACCAAGCCCACTCCTTGGGTCTGTCCAAGCCTTACTGAGCAGTTCCTATTGGTCCTATTTTGACCAATCACAAGCTATCTTCTGGGTTTCTTGTTCAGATGCCAGAGTGTCTGCCGTGCAGTGCCATTGAGAAGCTGGCTGACTGCAAAAGTGAGTGTGTCAGTGCTGAACCAGGGAAATGAGAGAGCAGGCTTGTCTAGAGAGTAAGGCTTAGTAATACTGCGGTTGAAGAGACAGTGACATTTGCAATTGAAAATATCTAGCAAGAAATTGGAACTATGAGACTAAGAAGTATCAGACTTGGAGATGCCTTTCTTGTAAAGAAGGGAAGGTCCAAACAGTAAGAATAAGTGAGGTATCAGAGGGAAAGAGTAGTAAGAGTGATGCTCAGATGTGCGAGGGCTGAACTGTGGGGAATGTGTGTTGAGAGAAATAACCTTCAATTAAACTCCACACAGCACTTCTTGAAAGCTTACCATGTGGAAAGAACCGTGTTAGATATGACCATCAGGGGTGTGAAGAGTTTCAACCTCTTTTCTCATGGAACTTTTGGTCTAAACTTTAATGAAAAGATCAGGACATCTTAGAGGTGGAAGAAGGTCCAAAGGTAACTCATCCTGCCTTAATATTCCTACTCCAGTGGAAGTGCCACCACAGAATACCCCCTCCAGGGGGACAGCCATCTTTGAAATTCTGGGGAGGCAGGAAATGAGAAAGTCGTTTGATAGCCCTTGGAGCAATGCGGACAAACCCTTCCCCTCCCCTAGTGCTACATCCACACAGAGAATGATACAGATTTTCATCACCTAACTATTGGGGTCACTCCCTTCTAAGAGCTCTCCATATCTATGCCTGACTTCACACCCCAGCTCTGGCTTTGATCTGGCCAGCAAAGGAAAAGAAGACAACTGCCTGGTACTGTGCACATCATATGTGTGGGTCATACTCTCTACTGCATATTTAATAGCAGCTAAATAAATCATTATTTCATTAATCAAGGAGCAGAGTTAGATACCCTTATTCTATAACACAAAAACATACTCCACTTTTGGTGCTAAATTTTCTCTAATGAGCTTATAACCATTTTACTTTGCTTTATTTTATTTTGTTTTACTTTATCATAAGAACATTTAACATGAGATATACTCTTTCAGTAAATTTTTAGCATAGATACAAAGGTGAATATCAGATCTCTAGAGCTTATTCATCTTGCTTGACTGAAACTTTATGCTTGTTGATTATAACTCTGGATTTCTCCCTCCCCTTGGTCTTGGAAACCACCATTGCACTCTTTGATTTGAATTTGGATCTTCTTAAGTAATTTAAATAGGTACAATCTGTGGTATTTGTTTTTTATACTCAAGATTCATACATATTGTCACATATTTCAGAATTTCCTTTTTATTTAAGGCTGAATAATATCCATTTTATATACATATCACATTTCTTTATTCATTCATCTGTTGATGAACATTTATGACTTGGCTATTGTGAAAATGCTATAAAGAACACGGAGTGGTAATATCTCATTGAGATTTTAATTATAGTTTTTTGAATAAATATCCAAAAGTAGGATTTCTGGATGTTAATAAGGTAGCTATATTTTTTGAGGAACCACAATATTATTTTTTATAGTTGCTGCACTATTTTGCACTTCCACCTGCAGTGTGAAAGGGTTCCAATTTGTTCACATGCTTGCCAACACTCGCTGACAACACTTGTTTAATTCAACAAATGGTGATGGGAAAACTGAATATCCACATGCAAAAGAATAGAATTAGCCACTTCTTTAATATAATATTTAAAATCAACTCAAAATAGTTTACAGACTTAAACACCTAAAATGGTAAAACTCCTAGAAGATGCTCTAGACAAAAAGCTTCATGACATTGGTCTTGGCAATCATATTTCATGGACATGACACCAAAAGCACATGCAACAAAAAATAAAAAATAATAAGTGGAAGTACATCCAACTATTGCTTTTCTGCACAGTGAAGAAAACAACCAAGAGAGTAAAAAAGCAGCCTACGGAATGAGAGAATATATTTGCAAACCATGTTTCTGATAAGGGTTTAATCTGTAAAATATATAAGGAACTCCTACAATACAACTCAGAAGTAAAATTTTAAAAATAATATGGTTAAAAATGGGCTAAAGACTTAAACAAGCATATCTCCAAAGATGACATACAAATGGTCAACAGCTATATTTACAAATGCTCAACATCACTGATCATCAGAAAATGCAAATCAAAACCATGAGAAAACACCTCACACCCTTCAGGGTGGCAGGTCAAAAAAAAAAAAAAAGGCATCTTCCATTTCTCATAACCCCTCTCCCCTTTTCCCCATCCTAAATCTGGGTATTGTTTTAGATACCAAAGACAGAACTATCAGTTCATTGTTTTAATTTGTGGATTTATTTTCTTCTTTTTGAATATCTTACTTTAGCTTCTCTCTCTTTTTTTACTGTATGTTGATTGTGCAAAGGGATTTCATTGTGGTATACATAATGTGCTTTGATCAAATCCATCCCCTCTGAATTTATTCTTTGCTACCCCACTCCCTTTTGAACAATTTTTAATGGGTTTCATTATTCTATTTTCATATATGGGTGTGAAGTACTTTGCCTTGCTCCGTTCATCCTCCCTCCTCATTGGTTCCTACCCTCAAACAGTCCCTCTGTTTTATACTTGTGTCTTTTTTTTTTTAGGTCTAGTCAATCTGTTGATGTTTTATTGCTGTCTTTGTGTGATCCATCATTTTAAGTAATGTTCTCAGCTTCATAGCATCTAAAATTGTGAATTTCATTCTATCAAGGCCTTTATCGGAGACACGATCACATTTTAACAGGACAGCATCCATATATACTGCAATCTAGAGAGTTTTAAGGGCCAGGCACAGAAACAAAACTGTGAATATTGGGGGTAAATTTTTAAGGAGGCAGGAGATGGTAGGCAAAGCCAAGAGAAAGAGGAAGTCCAATTGTGAGATTCTGAGGAAGGTGTAAAGGGTCCTTGCACTAAGGTGGGTGAACAGAAGCCAGACTGTAGGGGGTAAAGGCAAGAACACATAGAGAGGTGAAGGCAACCTTAACGCACCAAAGACTTCCCTAAATGTGAACCACCCCATTAACCCTGACTTCCTGCTATGGATGAGAATGAGCTTAAGAATCTATTTCTTTGAGTGCTTCAAATTCTTTGAAAGACTTCCTACTAAATTCAAACTGCTCCCAGGTAATAAAAATGGTGTTAAGTTTTTATCATCAATTTTATTCTTGTTACAATGAAACCACTCAAAAGAGAAATGAAAGAGATGAAGGGGACCAGGTAAATTCAATTATCTTCATTCTGGGGGTGGGGTGGTGTTCACAAGAGGTTCTGTTCTTTTGTAAAAGAAGAGCAAGCATTTTCAAAATTGAATTTCTTGTTTGCTTGCTTGCTGGTATTCAGCTTACTCATAGTTTTTTATCCACAGAAAAAAAGCAGTGAAACAAAGAACAGGAAATTTCACCACACTGCAGGAACTGTCGAAATGGTTGTTCTGGCAAGAAACCGCACTTTCACACAAACCACAGTCCCAGTCTTGCATCTTCATTTCCTTTGTAGAATGATTGGTCAGAAAAGAGTTGGCTTTAAATATTACCCCTTTCAACAATAATGAAAGAAAATAGGTTGACTATTAAAATAGTAAACTTATTTTGTTAAGAATTGCGCATATTATAACCCATTTGATTTTTAACTCTAAGTATCTATCTTTATTTTACAGGAGAGAAAACAAGGGTTAGAGCTAGAAGGTGACAAAGATGAACAGAGGACATCAAAGCCTCAGATCTCAATAAATGTCATGTGTCCTATACTGCACACATCATAGCTTCTAACTATGGAAAACACACTCTTCTTCCCAAGTGTGTCTAGTGAATGAATGAAGAAGAATTGAGTGGATTTCAAGAAAAGAGAAGCACTGGAGAAGCAGAATACAGCTTAGAAATTCCATAAATTCTATTAATCACACAGGCAAATTAAATCTGTGCTATTATAACTAAAGAAATAAGTAAAAAAAACCCAGCGGATATATTATTACAAATCATAAATTTTAAACCATTACAATTATAACAATAATATAAATTAAATCTTTCCTGCAACCGATACCCTTGTTTTTAGACTACATCCAGGTATCCAGGTGTTGGTTGGAGGGTTACATGGACAAGAAGCAGTTGGATTTCACAGTCAAGGTTCATAAATGGAATATTGGTCAGTGCCAACTAATGGAACTTTCTGTGCAGATAATGTTGTTTCTTTGCTGTCATTCAACACCTACTAGCCACACATGGTCATTGAGTACTTAAAATATGAGTAGCATGACTGATGAAATGAATTTTTATTTAATTTTAATTAATTTAAATTTAAACTGCTACATGAGGCTAGTTACTACTGTATCAGACAATGCAGACACTGAGGATACAATAATCTTTTTCCAGAATTATGTTGTCAGAAAAAAGTCAATAATGACAATAAGCAAATACTTCAGTTAATGTAGCATCAAACGTAAGCTTGACAGCCCTAGGATCTTCTCATTCTTTCTAAAAAGTGTAGGCCTATCTTCACATAAATGTCCCATATAAACATGGACAGAAAGGGGGAAGCAATGATCCCAACCCACTCAGTTACCAAAAATCAAGAAAAAAGATATTAGACACTGGGCTGGCTGGCCAGGGAAAAGCCAAGTGGCTGAGGACCACTGACCACTTGGGAACTCAGTGGAAGTGGCTGCTATCATTTCACTGAAAACAAGCCACAGCTGAAAAGAAGTGAGCTTGCAAATGCAGATCCCCAGGCAGCAAGTCAGAAGGTAGAGTGACAAAAGGAGCAGTCACTCCCACTAGCTGTGGGGTGAGGAATGTCAGGAATGCAGTTTATGAGAGAAAAAGAAAGAGGCACCAGAGAGAAAGACAGAGCAGGTCTTCCTGGACCTGTCTTTTCCTTAATCCAGGCATTTGGGTAGCCCAGTGCACATGAGCAGTTTATAATGTCTTTTCTTCCTGCAGAGGATGGGTGAAGGTCAGGGAGGCTGTGGGTGTCCATCTTCAACTACATTTGAGCATTTCGCCCATGTCCTGTTCTCTCAGAATGCTCCCTCTTCTTCCTCTCTGATTAAGAAGTCGAAGTGTATCTCTGCCTGAGTTCAGTGCTTCATCCTGTGGGAGGAGGACATTCTTTGGAGTGCCCAAGGGAAATGTAGGTGACTGTTACATGTGTGAGTTGGTAACTTGCTGACTAAGGAAGAGAGGGTGCTATGGTGGGAGTATGAGGAAATCTGGCACCCCTCTTCAATGATGGACCCAGGAGTTGAGAGGCAGCCTAGGGTCTCATCTGTGCCACACAAGTCAAAGAGAGTGGAGACCCAGAAAAAGAGCCTGAGAAAAGAAATTAGTATTTGGGTGGGAATGTGTGCATTTCTTCCCCAAACCATGGAACTTGACAAGCTTGAAGCAGAGAGGTATTCATTTCCTTGTAGTGACTTTTTGCAACCTAAAATTCAACAGACTTTGGCCCACAGCTCATCCTGGGGAGAAAACCATTCTAGAGAACTCTTCAGTGGTAAACAGAGAGAAAAATCAGACATAAAGATGGCTGGGGGCTTGGCTGGGGTGTTTCCCCAGAGTAAAGGGCTGCTGGCAAACTACTACTGCCAGAGAGTCAAGATTGGAGCCCAACCAAGTGGAGGGGTATCTGCATGTGGGAGGAGAGAACTTGGGAGCATGTGGACCTAGGACCCAAAGATAGGGGGATGAATGTGACAAGAGGTGGAAAGACATCAGTGACAGACTTTTCAACTCAAAAGTTTGCTGTTAGCCAGCGTTAATTTTTAAAATGTGACTCTTGATGATGCCCAAGCTTGGGACCAGTATTTCCACCTGCTTTTATGATATCTCCATGCTGGTGTCAGACATGCATCCTTAAAGTCTGCCATGTCCTAAACTGAACTTGGCCTCCTCCACATCATCCCTTCTCAGTAAATGCCATTTCATCACCTACCTGGTTTCCAAAACCTTGGCAATGCCTTCACCTCCTCCCTCATCCTCCCTCACTTCTATATCAGATTAGTCACAAGTCCTGGTTCTTCTATCTGGAAAGTGTCTCTTGGATTTAATGTCCTACTCCATTTGCTATTTACATTTCTATTGCTACTGCTGTAATTCAGATCATCATTACCTCTTGCCTACACAAAAGCAGGAGTCACCTTCGGGTTTCAGGGCTGCTAATGCATCCCACACAGTGGCAACAGAGGGCCAACCTGCTGAAAAATAATAACTCTGACCATGCAGGGAAAACCCTGCTCAAAAGGCTCTGCTCTTTCCTCACTGCATAGAGAATAAAATGTGAACCCCCTGCCCTAGATTTTAAGATGCTTCCTGGGATGGGCTGAATTGTGTCCCTGCCCCTCTGACCTCCAAATTCATTTTGAAGGACTAACTGCCAATACCTCAGTATGTGACCATATTTAAGACAGGCCTTTGCAGTAGTACTTTGTTAAAGTGAGATTATGGGTTGCCCTTAATTCAGTTTGATAGTGCCCTTATCAGGAGATGTGGATATATAGAGACACCAGGGATGCATAGACAGAAGACCATATGAGGACACAGCCAGAAGGCAGCCATGTTGTGCAAGCTAAGGAGAGAGGCCCAAGGAGAAACTAACAGTGCCAATACCTTGACTGTGGACTTCCAGACTCCATAACTATGAGAAAACAAATCTGTTATTTAAGCCATCTAGTCTGCAGTGTTTGTTACAGAACCTAGCAAACAAATAAACTTACCCATCAGCCCCACCTGCATGATCCAACTGATCTTCTTGTACTTTCCCTCACCTTCCCATAAAGCCAAAGCCCCAGCCTTGGTGGTTCTCTTATGGTTGATGGTCTCTGTCTTTGTGCTGGTGACAAGTCTGCATAGATTGCCCTTGCCCCCAGGCTAGGTTAGGGATCTAGCTCCCATCACATACCTTCAAAGAAGATCTAATAGGCTGTCCCAGGCAGATATATCTCCCTTTGCCTTCTACTGGTACTGCCTGCCCAAATCCATCCTCCTTTCCTCTCCTCAGTGCTGGAGCGAGCAGCAAATGGTGTAGAAAATTCTTTTCTCAGCTTCTCTCTAGTGAAATATTAGTGAATATTATTGGGTGAAATTCAAGAAGAAAGTCCCCCAAATGGCCTGCAGATGTAGCAGGCATTCATTTCTCTGCTTTTCAGTCCTTTCCTCCTGCATTCTTCTTTGTCCCTGGAACAAACATAGTGGCCAGAGCAGCCACCTGGAAACCACAAGGGACCATCAAGACTGTTACAAATCTTAAAATGTTCTCACAACATAAAAATAAATATGTGAGGTGTGTCAGTCACCTTGATCTATTCATCTCGTAGCATATACGGCCACATGTTGGTTGACGATACATGACATATATGAAGGTGGTCCATAAGATTACAAATGAGCTGGTGACATCATAATTATAGTGACATCACAGAGCTATACTTTAGTCACAGGGTTGTGGTAATGCTGGTATAAACAAACATATGCTGCCAGTTGTATAAAACTATAACATGGTTATATGCAGTGCATAATACTTGTTTCTGGTTTACATATTTACTATACCATACCTTTTATCATTATTTTAGATTGTGCTCTTTGTATTTATTTTCCAAAAAGTTTACCATGAACCAGTAAAACACAAGAGCCACTTCAACAGCCTCATCCATTGCACATTTACTGAGTATCTTGATTTCAAGAGACCAAGTTGAATGCCTAACCTGTTTCACTGAGGCTCGTGTACAGACATGCCGTGATACTTGCACAATGACAGAAATGCCCAACTACATGTATCAGAATGTGCCCCTCTCATTAAGCAGCATTGTATGTATCAAAACATTATTCTATGCACTGTAAATATCGACAATTTTTATTTGTTGATTATTCCTCAGTAAAACAGGAGGAAAACAGTTGCTGCAGAAACTTTGATTCTAGCCTCTTCAAAGCCTTGAAGAAAAACTGTCAGCCAACCATGCACTTCTGAAATTCTTGGTCTATGAAAAGAACAAAGACTTAACTTGGTTAATCCACCTTTTACCAGAATTCCCTTCATTAGGAATAAAATGTAACTCCTTATGGGTTCACAGCATTCTGTTCCCTAGTGTGTCACGGGCTAGCTTACATTGGAGTCCTTGTATATCTTCATTGTTCTCCTCTGAGGGCAGGAAGCCCTGGGCTTATTTATCTTGTCTCTCCAGCCATGTCCAGCTTATAGAAAGTGCTCATTAAATACTCATGTAATCTGAAATTTTGTGAATCCCAGCTAAGGGCAGAAGCTCACTTTAGCCACATTACTGCCTTTATGTGATTCATTCTACTGAGGAGTTCAAGGTCAGCCCTACACCACATTTGTATGAATTTTCTTGTTGAGTGGTTATTTTTATTTCATTCTCAACTACCTGGATGATGATACCCAGTGAAAGTGAGAGCATTGACAGAGATCTTACTTACTAGAGATGAGGCATATATGTAACTTAATCTCAGAAAGACTCTTACCTTGTATCGGTCGGCATGGACCCCCATAACATAATGCCACAGACTGGGTGACTTACATAACATAAATTTATTTCTCAGAGTTCTGCAGGCTAGAAGTCCCAGATCAAGGTGGGCAGGGTTGATTTCTCATGAGGCCTCTCTTTGCCTTGCAGATGGCTGTCTTCTTCTTGTGTCTTCATGAGGTTGTTCCACTTTGCACATGCATCCTTCATGTCTTTCCCTTCTAATAAGCACACCAGTCAGAATGAATTAGAGTCCTATCTTAATGGACTCATTTTAATTTAATCAACTCTGATCTCCAAATAAGGTCTCATTCTAAGTACTTCAGAGGTACATTCTGAGGGTTGGGACTTCAATCTGAGCCCCTGTGTGTCTATATGTGTGTGCCAAACATGATTAGAACTCAAGGGACACCAAAGAATACCTCTTCCCAAACTCCCACCTATAGGAAAAGAGATAAGATATCCAGCTGTATTTTAGTGGGCAAATTAGGCCTGGAATTCATGAATTTCCCCATGAAGCATTCCATTAAGGAATAAGGTAAGAATACAAGTGGAGAACATTCCATTGAAGTTAGTTACACAGTCATTTAATGACCCCCATTCAGTGTCTAAAACAGTGTTCCTAAGTTGTTTTCTAAAGGAACACTATTCATTGGCATTTTATGGTAGGAATTTTCCCAGTCACATGAGTTTGGGAAAGAAAGAAAGAGAGAGAGAGAGAGAGGCAGGAGGGAAGAAAGAAGGGAGGGAGGGAGGGAGGAAGAAAGAAGGGAGGGAAGAAGGAAAGAAGGAAGGAAGGAAGGAAGGAAGGAAGGAAGGAAGGAAGGAAGGAAGGAAGGAAGGAAGATAAACTTGTGTCTGGTTCTTATTTAAACTTGGTAAAACCACAGAAAAGCACATAGCATGGATAAACTACTCCCTTTTTCAGGGTGGACCTGCAGTGAAATAGCTGTGTAGGTGGCATTTACACCTGTGATTCCTGTTTATAAGGAAATAAATTTGCCTGTTATGTGAGAAACAGTGGGAAATGAGCAGCTTTTATTGCATGCCGAGATCTCACCTTGTAGTCACGAAAGGTAATGGCTAATAAATCTTTGGAGAGGGAGAGACTGAGCCAGGGTGGCACTTCCTGATGAGCTAGCTGGGAAAAGTCTGAGTGCAATGGCATGTTGCTGTCACCATGATGGCTTATTAAGCTTGAGGTCGTGAGAAGGAGCTGCCTTTAACTACGGAACACAAATGCAGCTTGTTTGGGCTCGTGGGTTTGTGTGGAGGGGATGATGCATAGATAATGTAGCTCCTGTTGGCCATTTAGAGCCAGGGGAGTGAGCACAGCAAAGCGGACGTGTGCCTCGTTACTTTTATCTTGAAGGATGTCATAGTCTTGGTTTTGTGACTGTCCCAAAGCCATCAGTTTTTTTTTTAAACATCAGATTTTCAAAATTTGTTTTCCAAAACTCATTTTCATCCCACCTACATGACTGAATGAAAGTTAAAGTAAAACAAGAATAAATACTCTGACATTTTTCTCTAAAAATCCTAAAATAAAGATATTACATACTGAATCTTTATGTGGATTTAAAATATTTTAATACTTGAACTTAAATCACCTGATTTTTAATGATTATACTTGGAAATAACCTTGTGCATGAAAGTCTCCTTTTTTGTTTCTACATGAAAAAAAAAGCCTCAGAGAGAACATTTTTATGGGACCATTTCTTCATCCACACAGAAGATGTGTATTAAGAATCTGCAGGATACCACTGTATTAGAGGGAAGGCAGTCAGCTGTCTTGGCTAATGAGACAGAGGATTTCATGCTAAAGCTATGCTGAGTGGCTCACCCAGTTAGAGCGAGGGAGTCGATGATGATAAAATAGCAACACTATGGGACCTTAGAAGAACTGTCTCTGCGCATAGGAACACAAGAGAAGCAAGTCATATAACAAATTTCAATTTTAAAGATCCTTGAGTTTTGTTTTGTTTTTGTTTTTAAAGTTGTCTTCCAGAATTAGTTGGTTGTGAGGAATATTAAAATAACAATTTTTAAAGCAGAGGTAGTATAAGAGCTTAGGTGTGATCACACAAAAACAATGAGAGAAACAAAGACACAGACAGATACAGAGATAGTTAAAGACAGAGATGAGAACTGCCAAGCTTTGGTGAGCAGAAGTTATGGGTCACAGCTTAGAATTTTCTGCTCTTAGGAAAACACCAGCATCCAGGGACAATTCTGTGTTGCTAAACTCTAGAATCTAGTGGTGTTGTAGAAATGAAACCAAAATGTAGCTGGCCACATCTTCAGCCATTTAAGTGGCACAAGATCTCTTCTGTTTTGTTCAGCTCCTGGCACACGATATGGGTTCTGTGAATGTTAGTTAATTAAATGAATGAGTAAGATGAATCCTGTCATTGTATAATTGATGATTATTCCATGTTAGAAGCCACAAACTTATTAACCTCACAAAACTTAGGACTTCTTGAAACAGTTACTTCTTCCTTGTCCACAGTTAACAGCACATTTATTTTAATTTACACACATTACAAAATTTGTGTTGCATCTGATTTCCTCAGAATTATGTAGGCTTATTTCTTATTCTGAGAGTTACCTGAAATCGGTTGCAGTTTTTGGAATAGTGATGCTTTGGTTTCAGTATGCTCTGACTCACACTTGAGTCTGCAAAGAAGAAAGTTACCTTCTCAGACACATAAATTTATTTAGGTGCCTGCTTGCCCACAGAAACCATGGCTGCATGCATCATGGTCAGAGCCTGCAGAAGTTATGCTGTATACAAAGATATCATCATATACAGTTTTAGTTTGGGAACTGAAGGGGAGAAATTTTGCTGGCCTGTGAATCAAGGTGCCCATCTACCGACTCCATCTATTCCACTTTGACCTTCATCTTCACTTCTGGTTCGTGGTGCTTCCTTATTTTCTGACTCTTTCCCCAGAGACAGTGTTCTCAAGATGGGTTTAGGGTCCCTGCAAAAGAATATCCTGGGACAGTTTTATAAGATGCAGGTTTCAGAACCCCAAGACCTATTGTGCTGGTTATTCTGTTTGCCTCTCCCAGCTCCATACCCCGGGAGGCTGGCTGGTGTTCACTGCATCACTGGCTCTTTTGCTATCTAGTTTATGTTGGCTTCCATGAATGGAAAGCCCAAGGGGAAGACTGGAGAGCATTAACAAGTTTCTTCCAGCTCCCCATGAGGCATGTTTCTACAGTAGTTTCAAGCACACCCCAGCTCCCATATCCCCAATCCTGCTTCTGCTGTAGGTCCTTCTGGACCAGGATTTAACTCTTTCTCACTGCTCTTTGGTAATAGTCTCCTTCCTTTGCCTCTTCATCTCCAAAGGCAATAAAGTCTCCCTGTCATCACTGGTTTCTGGATGCTTCAACACTCCTGTTGGGTTTCTTATCCACATCCACATCTAAGGGAATAGTCCCTACTTAGTCTCTGCGTGTTACCTGACAGATGTGTTTGCTAAGTCAGTCTCCTTTATGGACCCAAGAACATGATTCAGTTTTCCCCTTTCCTTTTTTATTATTATTTTTAATTGTGGTAAAATACAGGTAACATAGTATTTACCATCTTAACTATTTTTAAGTGTACAGCCTAGTGGTGTTAAGTACACTGACATTTTTCTTCAGCCACCACCACTATCCATCTGCAGAACACTTTCTATCTTTTCAAACTGAACTCTTCCCCCATTAAGCACTAGCTCTCCATTCTCCTGGTAATCACCGTTCTCCTGTTTGTCTCTATGCATTTGGCTACTCTAGAAACTTCATGTAAGTGGAGCTAGATAGCATTTTTGTAAATTGACTTGGCCTCAGAAGAACTGATTAGAACCACAACAAGTTAGCCATAGCTGTGGTTCCAGAAAGTATCCATCTACATTTAATGTGCTCTTTTCAGAAGGCCTGGATCCTAATGTCAGCTGTGCCATTATCTGAATTACCTGGAGCAAGTCTTGCCTTTGGTGCCTTCATCCATGAAATAGGTGACTACATAAATGATCACCATACTCTCTTTTTTTTATTTATGTATTTTTAATTTTAATTTATTCATGTGTGCATACAATGTTTGGGTCATTTCTCCCCCCTTCCCCCCACCCTCTCCCTTACCCCTTCAACCCCTCACTACCAGGCAGAAACTATTTTGCCCTTATCTCTAATTTTGTTGAAGAGAGAGTATAAGCAATAATAGGAAGGAACAAGGGTTTTTGCTACTTGAGATAAGGATAGCTATATAAGGAGTTGACTCGCATTGCTTTCTTGTACATGTGTGTTACCTTCTAAGTTAATTCTTCTTGAACTAACCTTTTCTCTAGTTCCTGGTTCCCTTCTCCTATTTGCCTCAGTTGCTTTAAAGTATTTGCATTAGTTTCTCTGCATTGAGGGCAGCAAATGCCATCTAATTTTTTGGGTGTCTTACCTATCCTCACCCCTCCCTTGTGTGCTCTCGCTTTATCATGTGATCAAAGTCCAATCCCCTTGTTGTGTTTGCCCTTGATCTGTAGTCTGCATATGAGGGAGAACATACGATTTTTGGTCTTTCGGGTCAGGCTAACCTCACTCAAAATGATGTTCTCTAGTTCCATCTATTTATCTGTGAATGATAACATTTTGTTCTTCTTCATGGCTGCATAAAATCCCATTGTGTATAAATACCATGTTTTCTTAATCCATTCATTGGTAGTGGGGCATCTTGGCTGTTTCCATAACTTGGCTATTGTGAATAGTGCTATAATAAACATGGATGTGCAGGTGCCTCTGGAGTAACCTCTGTCACTTTCTTTTGGGTATATCCCCAAGAGTGGTATTGCTGGATCATATGGTAGATCAATGTTTAGATTTTTAAGAAGCCTCCAAATTTTTTTCCAGAGTGGTTGTACTAGTTTACATTCCCACCAACAGTGTAAGAGGGTTCCTTTTTCCCCACATCCTCGCCAACACCTGTTGTTGGTGGTGTTGCTGATGATGGCTATTCTAACAGGGGTGAGGTGGAATCCCAGTGTGGTTTTAATTTGCATTTCCTTTATTGCTAGAGATGGTGAGCATTTTTTTTTGGCCATTTGAATTTCTTCTTTTGAGAAAGTTCTGTTTAGTTCACTTGCCCATTTCTTTATTGATTCATTAATTTTGGGAGAATTTAGTTTTTTGAGTTCCCTATATATTCTGGTTATCAGTCCTTTGTCTGATGTGTAGCCGCCAAATATTTTCTCCCACTCTGTGGGTGTTCTCTTCAGTTTAGAGACCATTTCTTTTGTTGAGCAGAAGCTTTTTAGTTTTATGAAGTCCCATTTGTCTATGCTATCTCTTAGTTGCTGAGCTGCTGGGGTTCCATATCACCACACTCTCTAGACCTTGTAACTGAAACATGCCATGTAGTTCAGTTATAATCCATCTTCTAAGGCAGTGGTTCTCAATCTGGGTGACTTTCCCCCAGCAGACCATTAGCAGTGTCTGGAGATATTTTTGGTGTTGTATCTGGGTTGGGGGGGTGGCATCTAGTGGTGAAGGTCAGGGACAATGCTAAACATTCCTTCAATGCATAGGATGGCCCCACATCAAAGATTTATCCAGATCCTAAGCAATAGTGCCGAGTATGAGAAACCCTGTTTAAGGTGGAGACCCTGATACTCAAAAGAGGAAACAGCACTATGTTCTTCTCTGTAAGTATAGCTGGGGAAAGTTATGGCTGTGGGCTATGGAAGAGTGACAGGAAGAGTGAACAGGTAGCATGGGATGAAATGTTTTCCCCTCTTTGTTGTGTGTGCACTATTATTGTGAACTATCAGTTAGTTCCCTGTAGGTTTCATTTACAATGATGAAATAAACCGTAATCGAGTGTGCCTTCTGGGAACGCTGAACTACATGGAGACAGCAGGAGCCTCAACTCCTAACTTCCTCCAAAGTCCCACTGGGTAAGTTGTGAGTGTGAAATGCCCATTTATTTACTCTGGTCATGCCATGCATTTTTGTAACACTTTTCCTTAAAGAAGCTCTGAGTGCAGAGCTATCTTTAACATGGCAGCATCAATCCTCTGCTTACCTTAGTGTTATCTGCTGTGCTTTAAAAGAAAGGATGCACAGTTGACCCTGTTGAGGGCATATCCCAAGGGTAGTGGTGAGTCTCTTATCAGGACTTGGCTTCATTGGCTCTTGGCTCTGGGTTCAATTTATCAGCACATTTGGCCCATCGGCAATGTTTTTACCATATGTACGTATAAGGTGCGCCTCTCAGGAAAGGCTAGAAATCCTACTTGTGAGGATTAAGTGAGACCTTATACAGAAAGCAGACCCCCGTGAGCAATTCATGTTCTTTGAAAGGACTCAGCTAATGTGGAGCAGCAACTCTGGGGAGATCTTGGAATCAAATGTCACCTCCATGCTGTTCCCTCTTCTCAGTCCATTTCCTAATTTGAAGCAGGTGGTGATTGAAAGTTAAGGAGGTTTGTTCCATGCCAATCTGGATGTGTTGCGTGTTTGGATAATACAGGGGAGCAAGACAAGTGACACCAAAGTTGCCTTGTTCCAATGCTCCAGAGACCACAAGGACTAATTGCTGTGCTAACAAGAACCAGGATTTATTCAGACTTCCCGGATCAATGGACACATTCAATTTTCTGCATGCCCAGCTCAGTTCTGTTCTTTTCTCTGTTTGTGCATTCCAAAGAGGCACCGATCAAGGGAACCCTCCAGATGGCTGCAAGTCCCTACTCCACAGCTTGTGATACCCCTCTTACAGGGGAGAGCCCCACAGGCTGGTGACAGCCGCTGTCGTCTTTGTCTGTTCACCTCTCTATCGACTCTGCTGTGTCCCCCTACATAAAGGGTTTTGAATTTTTTCAAATTTAAAATAGATATACTTTTAGTAGGATAAATCCTTAGAGGCTGCATAAAAACCCAGTCTGTTTGTGCTGGATATCTAAAGGAAACAAGAACAGGAAGGGTGACTAGAAAGTAATACAAGAATGAGCAACCAGCATGCAACTTAAAAACAGACGTCTTCTTTCCTTTATAGAGATGGATTTCATTTGGGCTCCAGATGGGTGGTCCAGTTCTTCTGCAGGTAGTACTTATGTGACAAGCTTTTGTTATTGGATTGATTTAAGGAAGAGCCCTCAGCATTTCATCCAGTGCAGATGTTGCCAAAGAAGTACCTGTGGGACTCCCCGTCTTGAAGATTGACTTTATGGGTGTTCAGATATCAACACCTACTCACCATCAATATAAATTGATACATAAAAATCCATTTTATACTCCTAACCACCCAGTTAGGATACTCGTGCAAGTAAAAGTTCTTAAAGGAGATGATCTGAATTGCCAGTATTAAGTTTAAACTATGTTTTCCTGTATTTGGATATACCTAGGTGTGTTTGGGAGAATGGCAGATTGCCTTCAACTGGGATCTACTTAAATAAGGAAGATATTAATCTGTACTCTTTTGACTATAAATTTCAGAAATTTAACTTAAAAATTTTAAAGGGAGTGGGGGAAGAGTGTGATGGTTGTTCATATTAACTGAGCTTTAGTCTTGGTAGGATCTAAGTGCTCAATATTACTAGGAATTTCCACCTGAACTCTGCTTAATCCCCTATTGACTTTTCTCTTTGACCTCAAGTTAATAGCAAAATAGGCATCAATCATATTCACCCTTCTGCCAGCTTCAAGTCTAGTGGGAAAAGATGAGAAAGAGTGCTCATTTTAATCAGGTAATTAGTCAAAAGTTAGGGCTTCAATTTCACTGGTATAGTTCTCATCTCTCTCCCTCTATTCCCCTCAAACCACTCTGCTCAAATACTAAAGTCTAGGGTGACTGTACATCTTAGTTTGCCTGAGGTGGTCCCAGTTACAAACATTGATAACAGCCTGGTGTAGGCATGGACATCCCACAATTATCCTATTTTCTAATTGTTTATAGTTTTCTGTGCTCACTGATCAGATTGAGTAGGGCTGACTGTGTGATCACTTCAACTTTGCTCTCTTGGTTCACCTGACTTGAGGACTACATCTTTTTAGTTCTCTTTAATCTGTCACTACATCCCAGCCAGAGTGATGATTCTAAAACCCAAGTCATATCTTGTTACTTCTCTGTGCACCCTCCTAACAATGGTGACTTACCTGACTCAGAAGAATAGTCAAAGCCCTTCCCAAGGTCCACCAGACTGGCTTCATCTCTATCTGACCTCATTTCCTCTGCATTTAGTCTACCATAACTACACACATTTCCTTGGTGTTGCTTCAAGATGTCAGGTGCAGTCCTACCTCAGGGTCTTTGCACTTGTAGGTCCCTCTGCCTGGGATTTTCTTCCCAAAAAATAAGAAGTTGGCCAACATAGGTACCAGCAACTGCAAGCACAAGAAGTATCTGCAACTGTGTCAGCATCCTCAGCCAATCGTGGCCTGAACATGGTCCTCCACATCTTTACCAGTTACATTGCCAGTCTTGGAATGGTTTGGTGCACACGATCAGAGAGGCAGAGTGAGTACTGGGCAAGGACAGTAGAGCTGGCTGGGTGTAGCTAATTGGAGGTGTCATCCCCAAGAAAAATGGCAGGGGGGAAAGGGGCCAGAAGAACTCACACTTAGAATATAGTGAAAAAAAGCCCCAAGAACCCTTCTCTAGATTAGCAGGTCTTCAGAACAGGGCTTAGGACTATTGTTCACAGCTATGTCTTCATGTCATGATTGATACAAATGAGTGGCTCCGTCAATACTTGTTGAATTTATCAATGGTTTTGTATGAAAAGTTTGGGAATGGCCAGGAGTTTCATCAGAGAATGAAAGAATAAAGACCCAAGAATGTAATTACTGAAATTTTATTTTTATCCCCAGATAGACTTGATCAAGGGCATACAGGTACATTAGGGAGATTATTTTACCATGTCCTTTTAATTTAAAATCTCTCCCTTTGAGGAGGCATGAACTGTAAAGTTCCTGACCTGCTATGACATTTTGTGGGTCTGCCTTCACCTCTCAGAGCTAGGGGTTCTCGCCCATTAAACTAGCTGCTCTTATCCTTAACATTTTGTATTCCTTCTTTCTCTGCTGTTGGCACCTTGGGTTTTCCTGGCAGGAGAAATGGGTCTACCCCAACCCTTTTCTGTTTTCTCACACTTTCAGAAGGTATACTGAATTTCAAATTCATGTAATAATACCAAAACATATGTATGAACTTTTCTCTTTTTTTTTGGCAGCATTGGGGTTTGAACTCAAGGCCTCAACACTTGCTAGGCAGGCACTCTTACGGCTTGAGCTACACCACCAGCCCCCAACCCTTTTCTTTAATCACTGAAATGCTCTAGTCTCACTGGGTTGCTTACTGACTCATTGCTGTAGGAAATCTGGGAATGAAAGATAAGACTGGATAGTTAAGTCTCAACTCTCTCAAATAAATGTCTTCCCCGTTTACATTATTAGTTCCTCCCTAATTATTTATTGTCATCTCTATGCCAAGTACTATGTAACACATTGAGATTATTGTGATAAAAGATACATAATTTGTTTTAGGGGTTTCTTTGATAAAAAATTAAATACCAAACTATAATGCTTGAGAAAAATGAGTTGTTATTTAACTTAGACTCTGAAAATATTCTTTATTGTTTGCCTGTGCTTGTCTAAGACTGAATCTTAGTATGGGAGGCAGACTTGTGAATGAAATAGGAATAAGATCCTTGAAGAGGTTTCTATCCAGATGTTTTATCAGAGATTATCATTCATTCACCTGAGGAGCTAGACTTTTGAAGGCCTATTCAAGTCTTGGTGCCTTTGAGGTTTATCTATTAGTATTCAAAACTTGCTATGTGTTATTCCATATAAATCTCATGCAGTGATTTGAAAATGAATACCATGTTGAAATATGTCATAACAGGGTCTTGTTCTACTGAGCTCTACCTTTGTAAGCAGAGGTTACCCAAGAGACCACAGTGTGTGACCAAGAGCCCACAGACTAGACTGTGTACATAACTAGGCTAAATTTTGCTGCTATTCCAGAACTTGATGCTATTCAAAGCTCTCATTGGGTCCAACCAGGCTGCCATACTTTCCCCATTTATTTCCTATGACTGCTTCATTTATTGCTCTTTTCTCTGATTATTCATAGTAGGCTGTTGTTTAAGGTGGCATTTCTGTTTGGAGTGGCATCTCTATTGAGTATTTCTGAGAATCCTATTTTCTCTCCTCTAAAGTATTATAACCAACACAAGGTCCAGTATCCTTTTGACAACTTTCCAGAACTAGACATTCATCAGCCAGTTTTTACCATTTCGTCATAGGAGTGACTGGTGTGACTTTTTTCCAAACCAAAATTAGGCTGAGCCTCGGTAAGATACAAGGCAAATTTAATGCCCAGAAGTAATCACAAAAAGTCAGAGGGTGACACCATTCTAGATCCTGCTCAAAAGACACCAGAAAAGGTGTGGATATCCAGGCCCTGCAGGTGCGGAGAGCATGAATGTCTCCCTTCTTAGAAGTTTCATTTTCCGCTGGAGCTTCAGAGCTTCACTTGTGTCTGCCCCACACACTACAGGGTGGATGCCTAGTTTTTTTGTCAATTAGTGCTTTTGCAGACAGTGTATACTCCTCTGGGGCTGAGCACAGTAATTGCATTTAGCTCATCTTTTTCACCATCATATCATACCTAAGTTATTTCTAGAGAACCTGATTCTTCAAGCTTGGCTGTGATAAATCTGTCCTTAAATGGACCTTGACTAAGCAGGGATGACACCTCAGCAGACACTCAATGTTAATTCTTTTTCCAAATGAGTTAGAGTTGAATAACAATTATTTAAACTTAATAGTACAGGAACATTTTAGGTAGTAATGTTCATTTATGTTTTCTCTTTCTATAACATTCAGCATGTGATAGAGGAATTGAAGAAAAGATTAATTAAATTTAGAACCATTTTCACACAACTTCCATGGGTTTGATATTTCAGAATTTTCTGGAACATGTTCGATTGAGGTCCTTGTGCATTGTTAACTAAGTTCCAGGTAACAATGTACAATAACCTCAAAGTAACATGTCTTCAATGGATTACTTAGTTTCCTACTTGTAACATCTTGAGTCTGCTTATCAATTGTTTTCCTAAATTGCTGGCCTGTTCACAGATCTATATATGTACAGTGGCACCCAAGGAGCTACTAGTATGCTGACTTCAGGATCCTCTTTCTTGCAAAGGCTCATCACTGAACCACTCAAAAGACAGATGTTGCAATGAAAAGCCATGCATGGTGACATACATTGAATCAAAAATAAAATAGAGAAACTGATTTTCTCATCAAAAAATATAATACTGCCCACTTATATCCTTTCGAATGATTTGCATTGCTTTCCATTATACGTATGTGCCATAACTTATTCCAGGGAGTCTCCACTAATTGACATGTGGGCTGGTGCTCTTTTTGCAATTTGCAAACAGTGATACAATTAATATCTAGGGAAACAGATCTTTGCATGCTTGAACAAATATTTCTATAGAATGTATTCAAGTTTTGATTCAAAGAAAATATGCAGTTGAGCTATGATAGCTATTGATAAAATATGGTTCATTCCACATTCTTGACAGAGCATATTCTTAGCCAAAACATATTGTTGTTTTGATTTGCACTCATTTGATTAGTAAAGAGGCTGAATATCTTTTTATATATTTAGTAGCTACTTTTGTTTCTTCACTTGAAAGCTAGTTATTCATGGACTTAGTTCATGATTCTGTGGCATTGCTTTTTTTCTCAAATTATACGAGATCCTTTTGTATTATAGAAAAATCCTCTGTTCTGACACATATGTTGCATCATTTGCATACTGATCAAATATTGATTATAGTAAGTGTTTTTCATTTTCACTACATTATTAAAGTTACCTTTACTTGATTCTCTGGACAACTCCCATAAATTTTTGAGAAATTTTAATAAAGACATTTGTTTTTAACACCATTGTCAAAAAAGGAGCAAAAATGTAATACTGCCCACTTACATCCTTTTGAATGATTTGCATGGCTTTCCATTATATGTGTGTGCCATAACTTATTTCTGGGAGTGTTTCCTAAGTATAGAATAAATGAAATGTAAAGAACATTTTATGAAGCATGCAAGGCTGTAGAAATGTCTATAAGGATAAAATCTTTTATTTTTCCAGAAGATTCTTAAAGACTGAATGTTCTTGGAAACTGAAAGTCTTGCACTACTAATGGGGACACTTTGGGCACAAGGGAAAGACCTATCTGTATCCACTTGGAACATAACCATTATGTTCCTACACATATCTGAACAGTGTTTCTTAAAAGTGTCAGGCATCAAAACCAAGAAAGTCTAAGAAACTCTCGCAACCCCGGAGTGCCAAAAAAGATACAACACCTAATTGTGGTATGGCATTATCATGCTTAATCTTGACTACTTGGTTGGATTGAGAAGTGCCCAGGAGAAAAAAAAAAAGCACACCTCTGGGTGTGTCTGTGAGGGCATTTTCAGAGAGGATCAACCAAGAGAAGATCTGCCCTGGAAGTGGGAGACACCTTCCCATAGGCTGGTGACCCAGACAGAATAAAAGGGGGGAAATGGAGAATGACCAGAAGCACAAGCATTTCCTTTCTCTGCCACTGTGATGTGAGCTGCTCTGCTTTGCCACACCCTCCCTGCTATGATGGTCTGAAACTGTGACCAAAATAAATCCTTCCTCCCTTAAGTTGTTTATTTCAGGCATTTTGTCACAGCAACAGTGAAACTAATACAGATACCCTGTAAGGGATCCTGGGCAGTAAGCAGAAACCAAGGTAATATGAATAAAGTATGGGCTTTAGTTAATACTGATGCATCGCTATTGATTCATTAATTGCAACAAATGTTGCAATAGAGTAATATAAGGTGTTGGTAATAGGGTAAAGTGGGTGTGTGTGGGGGTATATGAGAACTCTGTAATACCTTCCCCATTTTTCTGTAAATCTAAAAGTGTTCTAAAATTTAAAGTTTTTTTTTAAAATGGTTCCCTCAATCATATTCTATTCCACTCCCAATTACTACCTCAAAAAATAAAAATCAAAACTTATTCAATATGCCTGACAAAACACTGTGTTTTCAAGAAGGTGAAATTCTCCACTCCACATGTCAGCATTTTATTTTCTTCAAATGTATCTCAGATTCTGATCGAATCCAACCTTCATGGTCCACTATTTGGGGAGACTATGTTGATGAAAAGCACTAGTGGATACTCAAAAAATACTTGCTGATCATCAGAGTGATGTAATAATTATGTCTTTCTTAAGTGAATTCTGAATTCTGGCCCAATCAGAGTCCTTGCATTAAGTTGTTTCATTTTGCAAGAAGCCAGTCTGCAGACATGGTGAGGGGTAACACTGATGGTCAGCCTGCATATGCAACCGCAGCCAGCTCTGCTCGTACCAGTTCACATCTGTCCTGGATAGGAAACCGAGAGGTCAGTCTTTTAATAGTTCATGGCTGCCTGACTCTCCTGTCCTGAAACTGTTGGTCGGATATTACATAGTCTTACATAGTGCTAATCCAGGCAGAAACCCCTAATTTTAAACCAGACAAAATTTGTTAGCCAGATAATGCACTTGGAAACCACCAGCATTTTATTTAAATTAATGAACCAAAGCATTTATCTGAGTAATTTATTAAATGTAATTTTGCACATTCAAGTGAATGCATATTTCAAGTTCCAAGCTGATTTGGCATCTATACTCCCCATGCAACTGGACTATTTGCGGAGCTTGTGAAATGCAGAAATATACAAAGTTTGTATCTTGTGTATGTGTGTGCACATGTGTGAGACAGCATGCTAGAGAATGTGGGTATGTGTTGGTTACTAACAAGGTTGATCCAGATGAAGAAAGGGAGTGAAATATCTTATATTTAGCGGTCTTTCCAAATCAATTTTAAATGAAATTATTGTTTAAGGTTTACTTTTATGTTTATTATAAAAACTAGTGGGAGTGAGGAATGAGTCCTGAATTACAGGTCCTGAGGATGGTAAGTAACAGAAGGAACCCAGCAGGTCTGCCCACTCCTGTTGTTAATTAAAGTACTTTCATGTTCTCCAGGGTGCAATGCACTCTGGGCACTGAGCCCCAGAGAGACTTGTGCCATCTAATGTTCACATATTCAAGGAAACACAGTTGGGGGGCCACCAGGGAACAGAACAGATCACTTCCCCCACCTCATTAAGGGCTGCAACAATCTGCAAATGTCTGCAGTGCACGGGTTTCCTTCTTATGAATAATAAATATTAGTCAGGCTCCCACTTGCTCAGCAGTTCAAGGTAAGGTGGACACCTATTTGCTTGACTGAGGCCTACTCGGGGCAGACAGTGACATTTACAGCTCAGAGCTTGCTTTATTGCATTCACCAAGAGATTCTTGTCAAAGCCAGTATCCTTGGACTCGTTACAACCCTTTGTCTGTGTTGCACTGTAATTCTCATCTGCTGGCACTGTTGACAAATTTGTCTGTGTATGAGAGGTGGAGCGCTTTCCAAAGCTGATTTTAAGTTGTCGAGGGGCATGCATTAAAATCATGGAGAGGACCTCATAGCCTTAGAAAAGCAGGATGTGTTTTCAGTATTCAGCATCCTTCCGGGCTGCTAGGAATAATTGCATGGAAGTCTCTTGAATACTTGGAATTTCAGTTGAGAGCAAGCAGGGCAGGTTTACTGGAGAGGAATATAGCTAAAAAAAAAAATTAGGGCAGGAACTAGAATACAGAAATAGGGCCAGGATATTTGACATTTTGGGGGTGTTTGTAGAAGATTTAATCCTCTATTTCAGTTATAATAAGACAACAAAGGAGAGGTTATCGCATCTTAACAACTTGCATCTTCTATATTTCTATGAATACATACAAAGCATATTTAATCCTCACAATAGCATCTATGAAAGAGAAGCCCATTATTTTTGGTACTTGTGTGGCCTGGAACATGTTACTTAACTAGCCTGGACTTCAGTTTTCTATCTGGAAAGTGGAGATAAAACAGGCAGCTGCAAAGGTGAGTCATTTGGATGATATGGAGAGTTATCACTTATGAAATAGCACAGTTAGGCAGGACCATGCTTCTTAATTAAATAAAAAATATCTACATATACACAATGATATAATACATATAATGTATGCATACACTAAATATACATATGCAGTAATCTCCTTTGTTACACTGGATTCTGAGTTTCATTAAACTATATATACATGCATATATATGTAAAATAAAGTATAACATAAGATGCAATGTATGTATATAAATATATATACACATTTCATATATGTATAACATATATATTAAAATACATAATTTAATATAATGTATAACACATTTAACATTGATAAATTAATTAAAATGTATTGTACATTTTATATTTTATCATACATTACAGCATAATATATATTACAAATGGACATAAACATATATATATTTTCTTTCGGTGGTACTGGGGGGTTGAACTCAGGGCCTAGTGCTTGCAAGGTAGGTGCTTTACCACTTGAGCACACCCCCCAGCCCAACATACATTTTTTTTTTTATTATTCATATGTGCATTCAAGGCTTGGGTCATTTCTCCTCCCTGCCCCCACCCCCTCCCTTACCACCCACTCCACCCCCTCCCTCTCCCCCCCACCCCCTCAATACCGGCAGAAACTATTTTGCCCTTATTTCTAATTTTCTTGTAGAGAGAGTATAAGTAATAATAGGAAGGAACAAGGGTTTTTGCTGGTTGAGATAAGGATAGCTATACAGGGAGTTGACTCACATTAATTTCCTGTGCGTGGGTGTTACCTTCTAGGTTAATTCTTTTTGATCTCACCTTTTCTCTAGTTCCTGGTCCCCTTCTCCTATCAGGCTCAGTTGCTTTTAAGGTATCTGCTTTAGTTTCTCTACGTTAAGGGCAACAAATGCTAGCTAATTTTTTAGGTGTCTTACCTATCCTCACCCCTCCTTTGTGTGCTCTCGCTTTTATCACCAACATACATTTTTAATGAAATCCAGAGGCCAGGGCAACAAGGGAGAGTCCTGGATTCCTTGCCCCTGCCTGTCCACAGTGTCTTCACCAGGGCAGGACACATGCATTTGCTCAGCAGGGCACTGCGTCTCCTCGCTGGTGGGCCTTCATGAATCTCCAGACTCACAGCTCACCAGAAACTCCAGCTGGGTGCTGGCAAACAGCAGGTTCCTGGGGCACCTGACAAGGGCTCCTCTCACCTGGTCCCAGGGGCCCCTGCCATGCAAAACAGCCCGGTGACTTCACCCTCACAGGTCTGTAAGCCCTCCCACCACTCCTGCACAAGACCCCTTTCCAGACATGAATTCGTGCTGTCATTCTATGCCAGGAAGGGCATGTGCACTGCTGGTGAAACCAGGGTTGCTGTGTGTGGCATGTGTGTGCATGGAGTGTGTGTGGTGGAAGGTGTGTGTATATGTGGCATGTATGTGGTGGGTGGGGTGGATGGATGGATGTGCTGTGTATGTGGTATGTGAGAGTGATGTGTATGTTGTGATATGTATGTGTGGTGTATATAGTTGGCGTGTGTGTCTGCATGTGTGTGGGTTTCCTTTGCAGGTATTTCTGTGTCTTTCTCAGTTGCATGCACAACATGGCCTTTGCCTAGCTGAGGTTTCAGCTTCTAGAGGCTTCTCCCACGTTCCTTTCAAGCACCTGGTGGGAAAGATGACCAGGGCCACAGCCTCTCATCTATTTGGGGCCCACGATGTGGATGGCAGGCTTTGAATGATTCATGTAGTCTGCAGTATGCATATGGCTCAGCACACTGGCCCAGGGCCGTGTTAAAAGGCACTCAGATGGCAGAGCGCCTGCCTAGCAAGCAGGAGGCCATGAGTTCAAACCCCAGTGCTGCCAAAAAAAAAGGCTCTCAGGATTCTCTCAAAGGAAACAGGACTCTCTGTCACTATTTTGCTGATGGACATCTGCACAGTTGCAACAATGCTCTGCAAGCTGTTCTCCCCCACAAACCAAGCACTGCCTACCATTCAAAGAGCCTGCACCCCCACATTATCCAGCCATAGGGAATGGCTTCCTGTGCAGCTGGGAGAAAAGGCTTCCTACCCTTTGTGACAGGACAGTTTGGCTCTGTGAACAAAGACTGTGCTCTGCCAGCATTTAGATATCAACCTAGCTGGGGTTAGGGTATGCTCTCAGCTGGAAGCTTGGAGACAAAACAGTGCTGACATCTGTCCATCCACACCAATACAGATAGGAGTGAGCTCTGAGCCACCTGGCCCTGTGCCCACTGCACCCCAAACCCATGCAAGCTCCTGTGCACTCTCCTGCCTCTCTTGGAGTGGGCCATGAAGGTGGCGTCCCTTTCTCCTGTCTCAAGTGTGTGGTCCCACCCCAATCAGTCCCCAAGTTTTGCACCCCTTCTTCCTCTGAGTTGTGACTTCAGGGATTCACTTTCCTGTCAGGGACTTCATCAGGTTGAAAAATCATGCTGACAGCATTTGGGGAAGGAAATCCCCTGGGCCCCAGCCACCTCTGCACCCATTTCCTTAGGACAGATGGTATTTTGTGACAGCTGCCAGATTTACCAAGACCTTCTGAGTATAGGGAAAGATTCGAGGAAGCTTACCAGGTCACAATTTTCTTTCACTTGACCTGAAGAGCCCTGTGATTTGCTGCCTGTTTGCCCCTCCTGTGCCCCTCCATTTCCATCCATATGCTCTTGGGGGAAGAGCTTTGAAAATTTGAAGAATTTTTTAAATTGAGAACAATTTCTTTCATCATGTTTACTGTGCATTTCCAGTTTGACTACTTTATTTGCTTGTCTCATGAACCATCCTAACATTTATTTCTGGAAAAGAATGGGCCTCTTCTAATTTCATTTTTTTTCCTGAATAAAAATGATCCTTCAGTTTGCATCTTGTCATATACTATATTAGAAATCACAACCATTTCTCACTCTGACCATCTTCTCTTATGGGTTATATCCACAGCCCCCTTTGGGAGTTTGGGAGACCATATAGTACTGTTATTATAACAAGATACTTGGAGCTCTGTACATTATAAAAAATAGAGGGGAGAGTAAGAGAAAGAGGCAGAGACAGAGAGACAGAGAGGTCATATAGTGAGAGAGGTAGCCCGAGTGGGAAGAAGCCAGGTTTCCTCTTTTAGAACAACCTACTCTTGTAGAAACTAACCCAGATCTGCAAGAACTACATTAATTCCTTCTCAATGTGGTGCCATTAGGGCTCAATTATCTCCTTTAAAGACCCACCACCTCAATACTATCACACTGGGGACAATACTTTGAGCACATGAATCTTTGGGGGATAAGCCAGATCCAAACCACAGAACTGTGTGGCATCACCTCTTTACTCTTAAGGCACATATGACCAGTCCAAGGGTGGCTATTCTGAAGTTCTTCTTTGCAGGTTTGGCCAATTGATTTGCTTTCATGGAAGTGTGAGTGGGACAATCCCATGTGAGCTGAGATGTAAGGAGCGCTAGTAGTACAAAATGGACCTGCTGTGCCGTGTCGAGTGGAGAACAGGGAGTGGCAGTGGAGTCACTCGTGAGGCTGTAAGTGGAGGAAATCAGTGAGAGTGACATAAAGCAAGGAGAAGAAGGAGACTGAGTAGCTCCTCCAAATGAGTCAGGGAGTGCCATCCTCATTCATGAGATTACCTGCTATTGCTTTTTGTGACTTTGTCTTTTTATAGCAACTTTCTCAGGAAAATGCACTCCATGACATGACATAGTTTTATTCTTATATCTGTTCCCTCCCTCGTCTTGGGTAGTAGAACCCTGAATTTTAACCAGCCCACTATACTTGGCCTATGAACTGAATTCCCCCATTTTTTTCCTATAGCTAGTAGGTGTTAGCCAACTGCACTAGTTAGACATTCTTTTATATAACCACAGCACAAATATTAAAATCAGAAAATTAACATTGCTCCAATTCTAATCTGCAGAACTTTTTCTGATTTTGCCCATTGTTCTGAGAATATGCTTCACAAGGAAAGAAAGTCCCAAATGCTGTATCGTCTTCTTTTTCTCTAAGTCTAGAGTGGTTGTCCCTCAACTTGACCATCATGACCTGGCGTTTTTGAAGAATAGGCTAGCTCTGTTGTAGTGTGTCCTTCCCTTTGATGTGCTTTGTTTAATGTTTCCTCATGAGATGAATCAGGAGCTGTCATGTGTGCTGTGCAGCGCAAGGAGGATCAGGATGTAGGTCCTGTGGCCATCGCTGACTTAGTGTGACCATGAAGTTAAGGAGGCATCTGCCAGCCTCTTCTACTTCCACTTTTTTGTTTTGCAGTTCTTTTCACGAGGGCTTGTTGGCAGCTGTTCCTTGTGTGTGACTGACAGGTTGTGGAGAAAAGGTCATGCAAGGATGGCTGGCTCTGCGAGGCTCTCCTAGCTCATTTTCATGAGTTGGCAGCAATCACTTGAAGACTTTGACTACTTTGTTAAATTGTCCTTTTCAATGCAGTGTTGTCAGTCATAAAACAAGCAAGGAGCTGTCAGACCTTTGCTAAATGGCTCTTTACTTTTATAAAAATTACTCTGAGGTGATTCAGTGAGACAAATACAAATGCATAGAAGTAGAAGAGAAGCAGTTATGAGAGGGCGTGCCAGTTACCCAGATGATCAAAACGACTAACACGGACTGCTCATAACCCTAGATTACAGCATCTTTCCACTGTGAAGGGGCCTCTCGATGGGAGCTTTCCTGGAAAACAAGAGGGTGTAAGAACACTCAAGGATCAGTACTAGGCCCAGTCGTGGAGGATTGGTTTTTAAAGGATTGTTTCAGCTCTTAAAGTCTGGACCTTTTAAGACCTAAGCTCTATGACAGTAAAAGAACCATTTACTCTAGCTCTCAACTCCTAGTCAATGGGGATTCCTCTGATTAATGGGGACAGAGCCCTTGCAAAAACAGTGCCACAAGTCTTTTTTGTGTACAATGTCTTCAACTGAGTCAGAATGGATAGAGAGGCATGTGAGAAGGATCCCTACACTTCCTGTGCATCAAGTCTGACTTCTGCAGAGAAATGTGAGGGGAAATGGTGGAATCCACTTTGACATCTGTTTAGTGACTTCTTCCCACCTACAGTGCTCAGAGGCTGCTGTCATCCTCAGCATTTTCAGCCTGTCCAATTGTTTGAAGATGACGAGAGATTGAAAGTCCAGAAAATACACAATTCTCAAATTCATAAAACCCAAGGCAAGTGAGAAAATTTCATTGTCAGAAAGGATAGGGTGTTGTAATCCATGTGCAACACTAACCAGACAAAAGCAGTGGTTGTTAAATGACTTTCATGTTAGAATGAGGTGAATTTTGAGCTATTTTGGGAAAACTTCTTTCCGACACTATCACAAATTTATTTCTCTATAATGATTGTGCAAGATATACACAGAATCAGTAAAGCCTTTTAAAAATGTTTATCAGATTCATTTCCTATAATCAATTACTGAACACAAACTCTGGCTGAGGGATTAATTAGTCAGATGTTCCCATACAGTGCTGCTGTCATGTCTTTAGATGGCAAATTGGCAATGTGAACCACGAGTGATTAAATTTCCTTATCTGTTGATGCTGTTTTTCTGCTTCTTGACCTCTGTTTTAGTAACATAAAGATTTTCGCCATTGTTACTATTCAACATTGTTCTGGAGGTTGTGGACAAAGCAATAAAACAAGAAAAATATGAATTTTGAATATATTGGGGAAAAGAATTTTTTTGCTGGTGGTAAGCCAGTATATTTTGAAAGTCTAAAAATATAAAGCAATCAATTAAAAATGATTTGAGCTGATGAAAGAATTGGAAGAACAATGTCCAAAAATGAGCATCTGTTGATATGATTAACAACCAATTGAACACTCAAAAAGAAATGGAAATTTATGGCAAGATTACACACTAAGAAATATTTTTCAAGGTGGGCACAGTAGTTCATGCATGCAATTTCAGCTACTTAGGAGACTGAGGTTAGGAGGATTGTGGTTCAAAGCCAGTCTGGTCAAAAAGTAGTGAGATTCCATCTTAACAAACAAGCCAGGCATGGTGGTTTGTATCTGTAATCACAGCTATGCTTGAGGCATAAGTAGGGAAAAATCTTGGTCCAAGTCCAGATCCATGCAAAAAAGTATGAGACTGTATCTGAAAAATAACTAAAGCAAAAAGGGCTAGGGGTATGGCTTAAGTGGTAGAGTTCCTGCCTAGCACACACAAGTCCCTAAATTCAAAACCCCAGCACCACCAAAAAATTTTATCAAAAATGTTTAAAACTTAATGAAGTACGTAAAAAGAAAACCTGAACAAATAGAAGGACCAGTCATGATTGTGTATGGAAATACTCAGCATTTTAAAGGCAATTCATGTCCAAAGTCAATAGATAAGCAATGCAATAGAATAGCATGTTTCACGGAAAGTGGTGAACTGATCTTAAAAACCTCCTGGAGGAGTTAGAAATTGAGAAAAAAGGGGAAAAGAGGATAGGAAAGCGTGATAGAGGGGGTGAGTGTGATTAGAGTATGTTGTACGCATATATGGAGACACTTACTACACTCTAATAGTCATCGGGGAGGGTACCTGGATAAGGATAGAGATGCTGACTTTACAAGAATGATGAGGGAGAACTGCTGGCATATGCACATCACCCTACAGTGACTGATCATGGATGGGGGCATGGGAACATGCAACAGATCAGTGGAAAAGAAAATTGGCTATGCCCACATTGTTAAGTCCGTACAGAACTTGACCTATGAGAACAGTAGGCTTTAAGTCATCAGATATTGAAGAAATAGGCAACAAAGTATGATGGGACACTTGAAATTTACATTTGAGGAAAACATCTTAAATATTATCTTTACCTCCTATTATATCTAAAGCAAATTTCAGTTTTTTTATAAGCTAAACAAAACTATAAAATATTAGAATAAAATACAAAAGGAATTTTTTTGTAATTGAGATAGGAAAGTCCTTTAAAACAAAACATGAAAGATTTACAGATTTGAGCTTATAAGAATTATCTTCTGTATTAAAAATACACTTAGAAAGTCCAATGACAAATTATGGTTAGACAAAAAATATTTGCAGCATATAACTACTAAGGAATGAGTAACTACAAAATGTGAAGTTACACTAATTAATAAATAAATGCAAATGACCAACAACACTTGTACAATGAATAAGAAATTCTCAGTTGTCTAATAAAAGACATTAGTTGTCTAATAAAATACATTAGCTTTTTCTCAACATCATTAAAATAAAGAGGAATTAAAGCAATGAGATTTGATTTTTATAAGAATGAATATAATGAAAAATAAATTTAAGTATTATGGTATGTTCTGATGAAACACAGGGGCTACCAATATTCTTGTGCAGTGCTTCTGGAAGATATGTCAGTGTGACAATCTTCATGGGCATTTTGGCAAGAGCTATTAAATTGAGAAATATGCATTCTCTCTGATCCTACACTTCCTGTTTTCAGTAACTATACCAGGAAAATTTGCCTTCTAAGGCAATTTTAAGCACAGAGTGGAGTGCAGTACCCATAGCGAACACTCGACAAGCATGGGTTATGGAGGGTTATCAATTTCACTTTTAGAAAGATGAAAACTCTTTCTCTCTATTACTGATATCATGAGATCCTAATTTTTATCAATGGAAAGAAAAGTCTAGCCAATTCCAATTGACCAGGAGAGTTCCAGATTAAATTCAATGGATTTTGGGCGAACGCTCAGTGGATTTAGTTTCTCCATCTCCCTTTACTGTCCTCTCTCCATGGACAAGGCTTATTCATCACCTGGACATGAAAGAACTTCAGATCAGACCTCCCTAACTCATGCCCTCTCTGGGTCTTTGGTCCTCAGCATTGTCCATCTCAGCTGTATCTCATAGAACACTATTTCTGATTTGGCTCTCTGTGGCTCTTCTCACCTATTCTGTATATGATTGGTGCAACACCACCGAGGTTACTGGTCTTTATCTTAAGAAGTGACTTTTACACATGGGAACCAACCCCAGGCAAAGGCCAATAAGATAAGAAGCTTGGTCCATCTGGCCTCTAATCTTGGGAAGAAGGGCTTGCTTCCCAGCACTGGTCTTATTGTTTTTGCATGCTTCTTTTTCCCACGGCAGGACGGTGTGAGAGAGGGGACAAACAGCTGGCTACTATGTTTCTCATCTATGCCTTAAAATGAAGATGTAGAAGCCATGTTTGAGGCATATCTATTATTCAGCTTAGTTCCCTAGGACAGGAAATCAAATGGGGATTTGAAAAAGAGTGTCTTAGCTGTGCAGAGTGTATGTTTTCATAGATTATTCTTGATGTGGTAGCTGATTAAAGGCTCTAGAAACTTCTATCCTGACTATCTCTGCACAGGGAATGAAAGACAAGCCAACAGGCTCTAGGCTATGATCAAGGACTCCTTGTTTAGTTAGATACCAAAGCAAATCTCTGTTTTTGACCTTAGTTTCCAGGTCCACAAATAATAGGGACTTGATTATGTGATCTGTAGACTTTTCTTTAGTTCTGTGTGCTACAACCTGAATTTTACATGAAATGGATTATTTTAGGTGATTTTTTACAGCTGACAAGTTCAGTGGTTTCCATTTGTCAGTTTCTAGAGTGGTGAACTCTAGAGGTGTAAATTGCTCTCTCTCTCTGGGGATTCTGTATTTTTCTTTGCATAGATGAATAGAAACTTCTCTAGAAAGAAGCACAACTACTTAATTTCCAGCAAAATTCAGTGTTAGTTAATTACAATTCTTAAAGACTTTTTTTTTTTACAATGAATAAAGCTTTTATACAGTGACTTGTGACTAGCTATTTTCCAATGTGGCCTTCTTGAACTAGAGACAAGCTGGGCATAGCTTCCAATTATGGTCATCTGTTTTTAATAAATGCAGTTAAGAATTGATCTATTTTGGAGTCATGCCTGTAAAATATGTTATGCCAGACTTTTAAGAACTATGAATAATGGAAACTTCAGAATCCTATCTCCAGATGTTTCTTTCTCTTGTAAAATGACTTCATCCTGAAAGCTCCCAGCAGAGCACCAGGACAGCTACAGCACGAGCAGGAGCTAGTCACATCTGAGCAGTCTACCCAGAACATACATTACTATTTAAAATAATTCCCATTGGATCTACTTCCTATAGTCTTCCACCCTGTGTGATGGAGACCAATTTTCTGGAAATCTGTGCTTTTGTTTTCTGTGATAGATACAATAATGAGTAATGTCATTTTATTAACTGGAGCCTTTTCTCAGAGGTTAAACTTGATTCATCAGAGAAATACCAGTCATTTAAGAAAATGTCATCTAAAAGTCCTGTGAATGATGGTCAGTTATCTACCCAATAACTACTGAAATGGTGGACATGGATGCTTTCATGATCTGACAAATGTGTCAACTCCCTTAGTTTTGGAAAACAGAAAAGCTATCAGAGATTTGTATTAGGATTAGCATTATTTGAGGCAGGGTCTGTACAAACTCAAGACCCCTGCACACTTTAATTCAGGACCCTCTAGTTGCTTTAAGATAAGAGATACTCCTTCAGCTTACTTAGTCAAAAGAAGTGACTGGTTCATATTAAGTTCTTCACAAGAAGTCATTTAATATAGAGCTTAAGAACTGTACTCTTGTAGTGGAGGGTGTAGGGATTATGTAAAACTATTATTTTTAAAATAATGATTAGAAAATGCAAAATAAAAATTATCTAAAGTCCTTGGAAAGTGATTAAAAGCAAAATCTTGAAGAGACTCCATGCAGTTTGCAGTTTTAAAAGCTTCTTATTTAGGGCATACCCATCAGTGACTAGGAGGACAGCTAAAACCAGGAAGGGACTAGCCATTTGATGATGGAGGAACCAGAAGACAGAGTTTAGGGCTACTGTAGCAACTCGAAAGTTAGGGGAGAAATCTTGCAAAGGAGAGAGCATAGAGAAAAGTTCTAAATTCTTAAATAAAATCTACCCTTGAAGCATACATGCATAGAATTCACTCCAAAACTCTAGGAAGTTTATATAAAACTAAAATAAATAGAATTTTCAACCTCTTCCCACTGCAGAGAAGACAGAATTTAGATTGTGAGTTCAATCAAGTGAAAAGACTGCTAAAACAAATCAACATCATTTGGAGAACATAACAGAATTCATTATCTCTACAAAATAACATTCATAACATCCAGTACACAATGCAGGATTACTATCCATATAAAGACACAGGCAAACATGTCCCATAATGGAAAGAAAGGAAACTAATGGAAAACAAATTTTAGATGATTCAGGCATTAAAATAACCAAACAAGTATTTTAAAGTAGTTATTGTAGCATGCTCAATAACATAAAAGAACAGCCACAATGAATAAATATATAGGAAATTTCACATAAGAACATATAGGAAATCACAATCAGGAAAAGAAAGCATGCAAAAGTAACTAATGGAAATTATAGAACAAAAATAATGCATAAAATAAAATAATAAAGTCACTGATGGGCTTAATGGTCAGTTGGAGGTGATATAACAGAAACAGATTAACAGCAACTATTGTCTTAAAAACAGAGAGAAAATCAGTGAAGAACAAACAGAGCTTTGGTGGAACAATCCCACAGCCTATATGTAATTGAAATCTCAGGAGGAAAGCAAAGAAAATGAAGAGGAAAATTTTTTTTTGAAGCAATAGAGGTTGCAAACTTCCCATATTTGGTGAAAAATGTGAATTTTTTAACTGTATTCCATGAGGAAGACCATTGTTAGTTGCTTTCTAAGAGAAATAAGCAGACTTATTTGGAAGACTTCTTTGTGAGACTTCTTTGTAGTATTTTGATAAAAACAGGTGGTGTTTTATTTAGATAGCAGAAAAACAGGCAAAATAAAAGTTCTTCAAAATGTAATTGGTAAAATTTAAACTGAATGTTAGTAAGCAATCAGAAAAAAATTAACAACAACAAAAAAAACACAAAAAAAACCTAACAGATACAGAACAGTTTACAATGACAAGAACAAGAACCTAGTACTATTGAACTATAATGATCTGTGGGCTGTGTCACAATTTTTACCAGTTTACATTTCAAATTATCCTCAGAGAACCACATTATAGTAGAATAAAGTCAACTGGGAGGATGTGGTTTGATAGTGAATTTCTATAGTATCTATAGTAAACTCAAAATTTAAGAAATGGAAAGGGTTTTTAGAGATCAACAAAGTTGGTAAAGACATTCAAGCCAATGAAGTCGGGAACTGTATTAATCTGTGTTTCATTGCTATAATGAAAAATTGAGGCATAGTTACTTCATAAAGAAAAGAGGTTTATTGTGATTCCCAATTCTAAAGGTGGAAGACCAGGAGCACATCTAGCGGTGATTTTTTAGGTGGCAGAGTTCTCAGATGGTGCAGGACATCTCATGGCAAGAGAGAGGTGTGTGTATTCTGCTTTCTCCCTTTCTTCTTATTTTGTTATAGGGCTGGGAATGGGAATGGAACCTAAGGCCTTGCACAGGGTAGGCAAGTGCTCTTCTTGTGAGCTATATCCCCACTTTTTCTTTTTCCCTCTTCCCATAAAGTCGTAAGGATTCAGTCATGGTGTGTGTGGGGGGAGGGGGCTCTACCATGATGATGTTATCTAATCCTAATCACCTTCCAAAGGCTCACCTCTAAACAGCACAGACAGATTAACTTTCCATTCTCAGTGCCTCACAACAGGTATTAAATTTCAACACACAAACCCTTAGAGTATATAGTCAGATCATATCCAAACAAAAGCATAGCCAAATTCTACTTCCCATTTATGTAGCCTTGGGAAAGTTAATGTTTCCTTATCCGAGAAACAGACATTTAAGGAAACCTATGAGGCATTAGGACACCTATAGGATGTCCAACATTGTCCACAAAGTTAGTGTCCATCCCTAGTAATCCAACCAAGACCACATGCTCTTTAGATGTGGATCTGCCTGACCTGGGCTTGGCCTGTGCTACACAGTGCTCGTCTCCTCTATATTCCCTGCCTTAAAAGTTTCCTTCATTTCTTTGTTCCTAGAACCCAAACCTGGCACACTGCTTTTGCTTAGAAACCCAGAAGGAAATCCCTGAAGAAATGGCTGAATCCAACCTGAGGCTGCATTCTAATTATAATATTGATTTAATTATGACATTCATTCTAGAGTCTCCCTTAATTATCTGAAAAGAGGGTTTGATCCCAACAGGAGGTATTCAGGGAGAATACATCAACGGATGGCAACAGAGCATAGGAGAACTAGGTTCACCCTTACTAGTGTGTGACTCTGTCAGAGCCCTTCACCTGCCTGAGCCTAGCTTTCCTCATATAAAAACATGTGGGTATGAGACCCTGTCATATCTCTCTCACAGAAATCTTATGAAGGACAGATTGAATCGTGCATACAGAGGGGTTCTGAAGATGATATGATAAAATGTAATCAAAATGATTCCATTTACTCATTAATGAAAGTTCCTTATAGAGTTAACAGTGCACATCAAATTGTGATTACTCTTGAAACTAAATTTGTTTGTTTCTTTCATGTGGGCCTTCTCAACACCTTTGGTTTCTGCAATGATAAACCATAAATGTGGCATCTGATGTTCCTTTGTCCCCACGTTCTGGGAAACATGTCAGAAAATGTCAGAGGTGACCACTGCATGACATTCAGGCTGACCTAGCAAAGCTCTCAGTGTCTAACACTTATAGCCAACAAGGCAAATGAGTTTAACTATTTAGTGCTTCATTTATAAGTTGATTGATATTCAACCCAATGTATTCATTTGCCTGTCTATATTAAGATATAGGACTTTCTAAATAAATACTTTTAAATTCTTACATAATAATCTAAACTCATGTCCACAAAAATAACATGAACTTTCATTCAATTGAGATATGTTGTATATTGTCCTCCTTTCTTGGAAAGTATGTTTGAACAGTTAATTTTCTTATTTTTTTGAGAATTACACACATGGGTCTCTCTTACTATAGCTTATTAAGTGATGTAACTCCCAAGGGAGAAGCAAAAGGAAGAATGAAGTCTAAGAACAGAACTGTGACATGGAACCCATTATTTCTGAATAAATTAAGAGATTTCTTTTATTTTTTAAAAGAAAATTCATCTCCTACAGAACTCCAAATTACATGATGACAAGAGCTAAATTCCAAATTGACATATCTCTCAGGTTTTATTTGACTCGAAGTATAGGTCCTCTTCATTTTTCTATCTCCAAATGAAATTCAAATCTTCTACCTTCTTTCTCTAACTCACTTACAAAAAGACATGTATTGACTAAAGTAAGGAATCTGATATCTTCTCCTATTTTTTAAACATCCCTTTCGACGCACTTTGTAAAAGAGGAATTTTGCACTTAAGTGATAGATGAGTGCTTGTCCAACACTAGGGGTCCCAGGTGTCATTCACAGGAGATATGGTGTTCATTATTATGCAGCGTGCTGGGGACACAAGTACACCTGAAGCTGTACCTGTGGAAATGTACCTTCTTTCATCTTTGGGTAGAATTATTAGCACAATAATTCCCAAGGCACTTCCATAATAAGTAGTCCATATGATTACAGAGAAGTAACATTGTTTGGTTTGTCTGTCTGTCTTAGAGATGACCCACTCTGAGGAACCTGAAGGACCTAAGGACTTCTCCTTGAAAGTAAATGTCTTCCTGGGATGGACCTAGGACTCTGGGAGCTCGACAGAGGCCAGGAAAGAATGAGGAGTGTATGAGGAAATGAGCAGAGGAGTTAAGAGGAAACCCAAAGTGGCTTCTGTGTGGGCTAAATAACTTGAAATGAACAGCAAGAAAGAAAAAATGTTGTGTGCCATTATACAAACTCTGCATAGAGGTAGTTATCATCATCGTAAGTGAGTTTTCTTTCAGGCAATGAGTGAATTTGCACACTATCCCAAACACTGCATTGTTAGTGAAAGTTTGGTAACTATTGTTTCTTTCAGAAGGCTAGCCTTTGTGTAGAGGAAACGTGTGCTTCCTTCATTGGGAAAGTTTAACCAGGAAAAAAATGTCAGCTGAACTAGTTTACAGACCTGTGACTGGTATCTGGATCACATTGAGTAGCACTGGACTAGAAAACCACTGAAGTAGTTGAAATTAAACATGGAGACTTTGGGTTCTGAAATTGAGCAAGTCTACATCTTGGATCTTTCCCAGATGAATGCTTCTGAGAAAAATCACTTCATTTTCAGCTTTATCTGACCAATGGACATAATCATTCTGGTATTTCATCAGGTTGTGCAGATTTAAAAAAAATAATTCCCACAGTATGCCTTAAGAAGCACTCAATAAATGTTAGCTAATACTATTTTCTCTTATTTGCTAATTGCACATTTACTGAGTATCTTCTCTTTATGGGGCCATGTGCTAACTGTTAAAGGCCCCAAATGAATGAAATGCAGCTTCTCTTACCTGAGATTCTTTCCACTTTACAGATTGTGGACCAAGTGGACACATTGAGGTCAATCATTCTTATGACTTCCTTCATAGCATGCAGATGAGAAATTAGCACGAATGAATATTTCAAGTACAATGAAATGCAAATTCAAATAGCTTTCACAGGAGGCAGCAGAAAACACCAAGTGCTGGGAGCAACAGGAATCTAGAATTGAAGTCCAGAGCAGGTGTGGGCTCAGTCCTGACTTCATTCTGTGGCTCTGGATCCAGTTTTTTGGAAGTCCTTTGATGCAGTCATTCTCAAAGCACTGGCTTCACCTCTAGAGGGCCAGGGAAATTGTGATAACATTTCTCATTTCACAGTTTATGCCAACCAGGTCCAAAGAAGAAAATTGCTTCTATTGCTTCTAGAAATTTTCCTGGAAAGATAAGAATGAACCCTTCCTCGATCGTCGCCTTCATTTCAGTGTCCCTGATTTAAGCCACATTCCCACTTCTGAACCAATAATAAGAAAAGTAAATGAAAGACCCCCCCCACCACCAGTCTTGAAAAGGATTCAGAATGAGAAAGCAATAGTGTTCCCAATAGGTGTTATAAGGAAATGTTAGTGAAACCCTCCAGGAATTCCCCAGGTAAGAGCCACCATGCTAAATGCCAGACCTTGAAAAACCTTTGGCCATGATAGTCTATTCCTTTTCTTTTTTTTTTTTTTGTCCTTTTTTTATTCATTTATTCACATGTGCATACATTGTTTGAGTCATTTCTCCCCCTGCCCCCGATAGTCTATTCCTGTTGTTTACTTAAGAGAAAAGGAATTCAAGACAAACAATAAATTGAGTTTCCCAAGTTTACACAGCCAAATGTGGCACAGCTGTGATTCCAATGTAGGTATTACCATTTAAAATCTATTGCTCTTTCAACACCAGCCATCTTGGTTTTTTTTCATCCTGACTAATAAAAACAAAACCAAAGCATATAATTATGAGAGATTTTCCATTGCTTTGGGGCTCCAGAAGCTGGTGGGCACCAAAACAGTGTGCTGAGGAGAATGGTGAGTGAGTTTATTGGGTATAACTTGTTTATAATACTCTCCGTTCCTTTTGAGGATAGAGATTTACCTCTCAACTTTCTGGAATTGTGTAGCTATTTTTCCTTATCAATAAAACTTAAAACGGTATCCGATGGTCTCAAAAAAGGCTATGCAGTCGGGGAGCAGTATTGTATGTGTTTGTGGTAACGACGTATTATAATGAATTTGATTAAAACAGGTTTATGGATTTGTTATTGAACCAGATTTTGGGTTTCTTGGCTTGCATGGTTTAGTTGTGCAGAATTTTATAATTACTAGAAAGAAGTTACTTTTGTGAAGCTTCTTCTTAGTGCATTATTTCCTCATATTTGGAATGGATCCAGGACAGCTCTTAATCTAGTGATCGCCTCTTTATACTTAATTATTCTAAAAGGAGCCACATATTACTTTAGTGGACTTCTTTTGGTTCCTATCCCTGAAACAATTTTCTGGGTTGAAGAGATTTTCATGGGAAGCCTCAGTGGTATTCTGCTGCTGGGCAGGCCAACAACCTAATCTTTAATGAAAATCTTCAATGTCACTTCCTTAATGTACAAAATCAGTCACTGGGTCAGCAAGCCAGGTGTTCTCATCTAGCCTGCAACCACTGGGTCCCTTCCATGCTGTAAAATACCTAAGTGAGATTTTATTGTCACCATAAAAGGACAGTAAAACCTGTATCAATCATTGACTTGTTCCTCAAATTCTCACTGAGAGGCTGGCTTCAGGTTCCATTGAAAAATTACTGTGATGCTTAAATGATGTCTGGCTCGGGCATATCTATGCTGTAGAATCTAAACTTCCTTTCTTATCCTCTTAGTGTTTTCTATTAAGCATGTAGCATTTCTAAATATTTGATGAAGGCAGGGAAGTGGATTAGCCTGCCACACTCTAGTGACTTGAGGATTTAATCCCAGTTGGAGTCATTTCTGTCCTAGGAACATCAAGACCAGTGCTTTTGGATGTCAGCATGTTTCTCCATCTGTCCCACAGTGTGCTGGGAGAAGTTGGGCTGATGTGAGCAGCAGTGCTTTTCCTTCTTTTGAGTGTCAACACACTGAGCTTCTCTGGTGATTTTTACACATGCTGTCTCCCTTCCCTAAAAGCAAAGCTAGCTCAGAATTTAGGATTCTGTGATAAAGCCTTAGATTTGTGATTCATTCCCGGCTCTCTTTTCAGTATAGGGTTTCTCTTAGTGTCTTCTAATACTCTAATGTTTTTACTGTCCTAAATGAAATTATGTACTTGTTTCTAGCTAAGGAATATTAACTTGAACACAATGTTAATACTGGAAAAGAAGAATGGTATAAAAGAATGTGTTCTAATTTTCTGAATTTTTGTCACCTTTGCCTATGGAAAGATGGACATTGCAGCCTGTTCTAACAATAATCTATGAAATCACGTCACATAATTATCCATGATCAAGTTACAGATTGAAGGGGACAGATGCCCATCTAATGATTTCCAGGAGCATGGTACCTGCTCCTGGATTTGAGACTGGGTATGGTGACTCATTCTTGTAATCTCAGCTATGCAGGAGGTGTAGATAGGAAGATTGTAGACTGAGGCTGGCCCGGGCAAAACGTTGAGACCCTATCAGAAAAATTGCTGAAGTAAAAAACAAAAACAAAACAAAACACCCAACAGGGCTGGAGGTCTGGGCCTAGCAAATGTGAAGCCCTGAGTTCAAACTCCAGTACTGCCAAAAAAAGTTAATTTAAATAAATACAAAGAAATTGAACCAAATAGGTCATTAATTTGAGATATTGCTACAAATCCCAGTTTTACACAATCATTTGGGGACTTTTGTTTATGAATAACTACCAGCCTACCTATGAATAGTGATTATTTTCTGCATATTACCTTTCCTTAAACCTAGTTTGGGTATATGACATACAATATATCAGTTTTATTTGTTTCATTTAAAAACTTTTAAAATTCTGCTTTTTGTTCAGATTACTTCTTGTCATGTGCATCAAAGTCTGATGCACTGCTGGATTTGAAACCCCTCTTCTCTTGGTCCCAACTATGGCTGTGTATGTACTTTTTTCCTTTGTCTGTTTTTTGAGGGAGGTTAGGTTTCTTTTCCTTTTTTTCTTTTTTGGTGGGACCGGGTGTTAAACTTAGGCTTTATACTTACTAGACAGGTACTCTACCACTTGAGCCACTTTGCCACCCTTTTTTGCATTGGTTAAACTACACAACCAAAGTTGAAGTAGGGTCTCACCTTATGCCCAGGCCACCTGGACCACAATCCTCCTATTTGTGCTTCCCTTGTAGCTGGATGACAGGCACACACCTCTGTGCTCAGTCATTGTGTGAGGTGTGATTTTGTGAACTTTTTGCCTGGACAGGCCTTAACCCACAATCCTCCCAATCTTAACCTTCCAAGTAGCTAGGATTATAGTCTTGAATCACTGAGTCATTTCCTTAGTCCCAATACCTCCTTGTCATTGCAAATTACTACACTGGGTCCTAGTGAGGTGTGTGGGCCTCTAATAAAGAATTAATATCCAAAGTATAAAAAGAATGCAAAAAATTAAACACCAGAAGAACAAATATTCCAATTAGCAAGTGGGCAAATGATTTGAGCAGACAGTTCTCAAAAGAAGTTGAAATGGCCAATAAATACAAGGCAAAATGTTCAACATCCTTTTGCCATAAAGGAAATGCAAATCAAATGAGATTCCATTTCACTCCAGTCAGAATGGTGATAATCAAGGAAACAAACAACAGCAAACGCTGGTGAGGATGCAGGAATAAAAGAACCCTTACACTGTTGGTGGGAATGTAAATTAGTGCAGCCACTATGGAAATCTGGATGGAGGTTGACCTTGCCATACTACAGTCAGGCATATATCCAAAGGAGTGTAAGTCATCATACAATAGAGATGCCTGCACTCCCATGTTTATCATAGCACTATGGACAGCAGTCAAACATGGAAGGCAATCTAGATTCCCAGCAACCAATGAAAGGATAAGGAAAATGTGGAAAATATACACAAGAGAGTATTATTTAGCCAAGATGAAGAAGGAAAATTGGTGGAACTGGAAATCATCATGTTGAGCAAGATAAGCCAAGTTTAAAAAGCCAAATACTCATGTTTTCACTCGTATTGCAGAATCTAGATCTAAAATGATAATAATAATAATAATAATAACTGGACATGAGCATAAAAGGGAGTCTGTCTGGTGGTGAATTAGCAGGAGGCTGGAGGGGGAAAGGAGAGGGTTCTAGGGGAGGTGAACAGAATTGAAGTAAGATAGATAGATAAATGATAAATAGATGATAGGTAGATAGATAGTTAGCAAAATGAGACCCACTAAATATTATTTTAAAAGGGAGGAGAGAGGGGGCTTAGGGAATATAATACAGGGAGTTGACTTGTTCAAAGTACATTTTATGCATCTATGGAAATATCACAGTGAAACCCCCTGCATAATTAATGCATGTTAAAAATTAAAAGATAACATTGTATACTTTTTTAAAAGTCATAATAAGACAGAAATTGTACTGACCCATCTTGTTTTCCTCTTCATTATAAACTCCTTGAAGCCTGGATTGTGTCTTGCCCAAGACTGGAATCTAGCACAGGTGCTGCTGAAACAAACTTACCAGGAGCATGAACTGCCAGCCAAGGCATAAGGCCCGCTCAGAAACATTTTTTATTTGGCCAGAAATGTGTTTAGAAAACTCCATGTTCAGAAAGGTCATTGATTTGCAGGCTTTGAGTATGAATTCATCTTAAATCACACTGCATTAACATCACCTACTTGCCTTAATTGTTTTGAGATTGGGGCTGTGGAGCCTGGCTTTCACCATCCAGGTAGTTCAGGTTTATCCTGTTCTGACTTTATTGTTTTAAGAAAACTCATCTTTCCATTTTCTCTTTTTTTCCCTTCCCTTCCCTCCCCTCCCCTCCCCTCCTTTCCCTTTCCCTCTTTCCCCTCCCCTTCACTCCCCTCCTGTCCCCTATGAATTTCACATACACACATCTCCATTCATTGCCCCTTGTCCCCAGTTCATGCATCTAGATAACTAGCTTCAAGAGAAGTTAGGAAGTCAGATTCGCCTTGCAGAAAATTGAAAGTTCAATTACTGTAGAAGAAAGAATGGTATGAGAGACAGCTAACAAACTCTCATTTCAATATGCAACAGAGTTATAATTTCTTTCTTTTTACTTTGGCAGTACTGAAGCTTAAACTCAGGGTCTCATGCTTGCTAGGTAGGTGCTCTAACATTTGAGTCACTCTCCCAGCCCTTTGTTGAATTGGGTATGTTTGAGATACAGTCTCACTTTTTGCCCAGGCTAGCCTCTAACCATGATCCTCCTGATCTCTGCCTCCTGAGTAGCTAGGATCACAGGCATGAGCCACTGGCGCCTGGCCAGAATTATAATTTCAATAAATTAATTTTTCATCTTTTGTGCAATGAATCCAAAGATACTTGTTTTCATCCCACAAAAAATTCCCACAATGCCCAAACATTCCCAAAATATCTGAAGTCAAAGATGAAAATGTCCTAGTTCCAATGTGTGGTATTTACATTAATAATATGTAGATTTATCCCACAGAGACACCTGCACACCCATGTTTATCATGGCACTACTCACAACAGCGAAGTTATGGAACCAACCTGAGTACCCATCCACAGATAGATAAAGGAAATGTACTGGGGGTACACAATGGAGTATTATTCAGTCATGAAGAAGAATGAAATTATGTCATTGGCAGGAAAATGTATGGAATAGGAGATCATCATGCTAAGCAAAATAAGCCAGAAAGAGAAACCACATTTTCACTCATTACAGAATCTACAAGGGGGCCATTTGAGGGACAAGACCAATGGGAGGGGAAAAGAAAGGGTGGTGGGGCAAATATGACTAAAGTACCTTGCCCAAATGAAAATGGCATGATGAAACCCATTTTTTAAAACTGTAAAAGAATAAAATGGGAGAGAAGATAAGGACGAGTAACAGAGGGGGTGACACCTATAAAGTGCATTATATACATTATGGAAATATCACTAGGAGCCCCTCATTTTATATAATTAGTATATGCTAATAAAAATCCATGCTTATTGTAAGTGATAAACCTTGGCTCTGGAATTTTTCAGATGTTAAAATGTTTCTTTGAGCACTTAGTAGCCATTTAGTTTTCTGAATTAATCTAAGACTAATTAATTAGTCATATTTACTCCCTATCACCATTTCTTTTTCCCTCCCATTGGTCTTCTCCCTCAAAAAGCCCCCTTTCTAGATTCTGCATATGAGTGAAAATGTGATTTCCTTTCTGAGTGAAAGAGATAGATATGATAGATTCACTCATTGAATTTTTACATAAGAAATGAACATATGTGCAACACTTCAGCAACAGTGGCCCCATATGCAAGCTTTACTTGGAGAATTTAATTAGGTGCTTATGGCTCACAAAAGCTCCTGGATGCTGCACCAAGAGAGTTTTTAGAGCAAATACAAAGGGAGGAAGGGAGGTGGCAAAAAGGTGATGTGCTGTCCAAGGGCTGGACAGACGCCCGCGGAAGGATGCCTCTGATGGAAGATGCAAGTTGGCAGCCCAGTTTCTTGACCAAAGCAGCTGCGCACAGATGGTGAGAAGAGAGGGCAGCTCTGCAAGGTCTCAGGTAGTGTCTAGGGAGCACTGAGATTACTGGTGACCTCACTCAGCTGTGTGGCACCTGTGTGCCTATAGGACAGATCCTTGGCAGCCAAAGACCTCATCTGCTCATCTGTAGAGCTTTGCTTATGCTGTCCAGCAGACCAACCTATGCCTATGAGCTGCATCCTTCCAATGGGAACCCACAAGGCTCCTCCTACCTGAAGTCATGGAAGCTGCTACATAGAGGGCTCAAATGTCCTTTTATATGAAGCCCAGGGGAGCCAAGTGACTCTTAGTCCCCAGTACCTCCCAAGCAGTGCTGGCATCTTCATACGCCATAGCTTCCACCCAGAACTGCTCTGCAGCCCGAGGACTGGGATTCACTCAGGGGCAACTGGACCAATATCTCTTCCAAAAGAAGCTTAGGCATCACATGTCTGAGGATGACAGAATAAACAGAGCATAGCTGGGTTCCTGAGAAATCAGGATAAAAGGAAAGCAGTAGTCAAGAATCATCAATTAGGGGGACTGAGGCTAGAAGCCCACATTTCCTGAAAATGAAGAGCAAAACAAAAAGAGATGAAGGAATGGATGACATCAGAACAAACGCATAAAACCCAAAAATGGGGGAGTGAATGCCGTAGCTCCTCTGCTCACAGTTTTGCTTCCACTGTTTCAGTCCACTGTGGTCCAAAGATGCTAAAAGGAAATTTCCAGCAATAAAAAACTCCTAAGTCTTAAGCAAGTGCTGTTCTGAGTAGCATGATGGAATCTCACACTGTCTTGCTCCATCATGGTGGCACATGAATCATCCCTTTGTTCAGTGTATCCATGCTGTATACACTACATGCTTGCTAGTCACTTAGTAGACTTCTTAATTACTGGATCAACTGACACAGTGCTTATGTTCAAGTAACATTTATTTTACTTAATAATGACCTCAACATGGCTCCAAAGATGCTGGCAAATTTATTACTGTGTGTTGTCATTTTATTACCAGTTAATGTTAATCTCTTACTGCACTTAAGTGACAAGTTAAACTTTATCATACGTATGCATGTAGAGAAAAAACATCGTATATATTAGGTTGCATACTGTTCTCAATTTCAGGCATCCAGTGAGGGCCTCTGAACACACTTCCCTCAGATAACGGGGGACTACAGTTTATAAACAGACAACAGTTGTGTCATAGGTATAAACAGACCTCTGCAACAACCTTCCCAAAAAGCCAACCCATTCTCTATGTGAGCAATCAAGAAGGCCACATGGTATTTACAGGTCAAACTTAAGAGAAGTCAGATTGTTATCTCTCTTAACAATTCAGGGAGCCACACAAAACCTTTTGCAACAATTGGTCCAAAATGGCTAGGACTCAATTAGCAATTAACAACACCTTTAATTTGTGTCCAACCAGAGAGAGACATACATGCACCCTTAACCAATCCCAGGGAGGCTCCTCGTTAGTGGTCCCCAGCTTCTCCCTGGCAATATCCCCAGTCCAGGCACACCTGCAACCATCCATTCCTCTTGCCCACTGTGAAGTTTTCCCACTCTGCCTGCCTTTGAGTCTTTGCCAAAATGCTAGTAATGGTGGCTGGTGCCCTTGCTGTAGCAAGCTTTGAATAAATAGGCTGCTCGCTCTCATTTGATTGGTCTTCATTTAATTCTGCAGAAACTGTGTTCCTTGCAAAAATAATTCCATCAGCTCTTGGTGCAAATGCTCCATTATTTATTACCTTTATTCTCCTCTTCCAGAAGCCTTCCTCTTTCTTTTGCACCCATCCACATTCTGTCCTTTCTCAAAACTCTAAGACCTCCAAATATTATCTTGGATAGTGAAATCTAGTCAGATATGTTCAAGCCCAGAGTGTCCCCATTATCTGCTGAACAGCATTGTTGTTTGATATTACTGGAGTGCATTTGGGGACTTGTAATACTTGGTCTTATAACATTGGTTGTCTTGTTCTCTAATTTGAATGTGTTTCAGTAGCATCCCCCAAAACTCTGAAAATGTCTTACAGACTCTCACAGCAGTGCAACTCACAGTGGCTCCAAGGATACAGCCTCAGTGTTCCCTGGGGCATTTTTAGAAATGCAAATGAATCAGATCCTGGCTTTGACCTCTCTAATCAGAAAGTCCCCTGTGATCTCAGCACACTGCAGTTTGGGAGGCACTGCCCTACAGCCTCTGGCACTGTTCGGAGGTCCTAGGAAGGATTCAATAAATATTTGCAGAATAGAATTGATTGCTTCCTTTTGAATGAACCCAAGCTTCAAAGAGAAACACTGCCTTTCGTCTTCAAGAGCTGAGCAAATGCAACTGAAAGAATATTCCTTTGGCCTGAAAACACTGAAAAGCAGCTCTGCCCTACACATTCAGCCTCATGTGCTTAGAGACTTCAAGGAGCATGGATTTTTAAGGTCTGTGAAGACCAAGTTAAAGACTAGCAAATTCACAGATTTAACAGTAGCACCAAAGCTGCCTACTAGATGGGAAGTCTTGCAGAATAAAGGAAGCTAATGACCACAGAAAGGGCAGGTTAGGGACCACATCAAAAGCAGACACTCGGTGAGTAAAGAAGTCTCAGGTACCTTCAAACTAAGGGAACATCTCCAACAGAATCCCAAGATCCTGTCATCATGTGAACCAGCCAGAACCAGTCTCTTTTCTCTCTAAACAGCTATGCATGCAAAATCTGACTCTGAACAGTGGGAACCAATCAGAGAAATGAAGAAGGCAAGTTAATTTCGGGGGACTCTTGCATCCAGTTTGTTCAGGGTGTGTGGCTCACAATCACTGTTGAAAGAAAACCAGATCCTGTATACCTCTGCTAGCCTCACCTTAAGGAAGTAGGGCCAGATGACTGGCTTTTCTTCTTCTTCTTCTTCTTCTTCTTCTTCTTCTTCTTCTTCTTCTTCTTCTTCTTCTTCTTCTTCTTCTTCTTCTTCTTCTTCTCCTCCTCCTCCTCCTCCTCCTCCTCCTCCTCCTCCTCCTCCTCCTCCTCCTCCTCCTCCTCCTCCTCCTCCTCCTCCTCCTCCTCCTCCTCCTCCTCTTCTTCTTCTTCTTCTTCTTCTTCTTCTTCTTCTTTCAGAAAACACATGGCATTAGCAAGAATAATGATATCTGAAATTAGTGAAAGCCATGGCAGTGCTGGCTTGGTAGGAAGGGAGATTCCTGGCATGCAGCAACTCTGTGAGCCCTGTTGTTTTTATACATGGTGTCTTCTAAATAGTCCATGGGGCCCACTGGTAATAGAAGAAGCAAAGAGGGTTCTGGAACAGACAGTGAAAGCCCCTCACTGGCTTTGCTGAAGCCACCAGAGATGATCCAAGAGCAAACCCAGGCTGTAGCTGCCAAATAAGAAGGACAACAGCCCTGTGGCCTAGTGGGTTTTATATCACCCTTAACCAAAGAGCACATTTCATTCAAAGAGAAAGCTTCATGCTCTGCAGGCCTTATCTCTGCTGTACAGATAACCCCAACCTCTCCTGAAGAATCAAACTAAAATTAGAAAAGAGAGCGTGGGTTGTGTTCATGGCAAAGTCAAGTATGCAAGACCACTGATGTGAGATACCAATCATGAAACCCAAAGAACAGCAAATGTATTTAGTCCAATACTGCCATCTCCCCTCCAAAGGACAAACAAGATTAAAAGTTCCATACCAAGACACAGGCCTCCTGCAGACAGAAAGGCTGTTAACTACATTAACATCACCTTAAAATGCAGGTCTTATCATGGAACCATCTTGGCAATGAGACACGACAGTGCAAAATAAAGAACTAAAAGCCAATTATGGATCCCCTGGGCCCTGGAGAGACTTCATAAAAAATTAATGCTGAGTGAAATAGAAACCATCTGAGCTGCAGCGGCAAATGCATGGAGGCCCAGCAACAAGGAACATTGTCCCTTATCACTTGTTAGACTGCAGCATTCTCCTCTCTTATTTCCTGCTCAAGATGAAAGGCACTTTGGATTAGAAAAGAACTGGTGGAAAACGGAGGTTGAGATAGGATGACCATTGGCTGCTGTATTTTGAATAATATGCACTGAGTGAGTAAGGAAGTCCAGAGGACATGAGCAAAATTCCATAAAGTCAAGTTATTTGAAAACATTCTTGGATGTGGAAATATCAAGGGTCAGGAAGTATAAGACAGATTATAAATGTTGCTACTCCCCTTCACCAATACACTTAGGGGTTGACTGTAAACTGGAATGGACAACCTCTCTCTTGCTTCCCACTCAATCCCCTAAGGCATATAAAACAGCTCCTGGTCCATCCAAGGGTCCAATAAAATTAGTCTATTGGCTGGTGAGAGTGTTACCCATAGGACTGGACTCCTCTAGGTATGGCCTAACCACCTCACTTCCTTGCCTCCCACTCACTACACTTTAAAAAGTCTTGGGCTTATGTCACCACTCAAAACACATAGATAGATCCATTTGTCATCTTCTAGAAGATGAGGTCAATTCTAGAGAGACCTAAGAACATATAGAGTGGAAACTCTAGTGAGAGTGAGATGGTGTCTTGTTAAAGGCATATTTTAGCTGAGACACTGGATTTGATCTGTAATGTACCAGTTAGGTGATTGTGAACATGTCCTTCTGCCACTCCAAGCCTCATGTGTTATTCAGCTTTCCATGACTGTGACAAAATACCTGAGATAAATAACTTAAAAGAAGAAAAGGTTTATTTTGGCTCAAGACTCATACACTGTTTGGCCTGTTGCTTTGGGCATGCAACAAGGCAGAGCATCATGATAAGGAGTGCATGATGACAAAGCTACTCATTTCATGGCAGCTAGGAAACAGAGAGAGAGAGAGAGAAAGAGGCTGGAGTCAATTATGCCCATAAGACCCTCAGTGACCTAACTTCTGCCAAGTAGGCCCCACCTCCTAAAGGTTCCACCACCTCCCAATAGTGTCACAGACTGAGATGAAGCCTTTAGTATGTTGACTTTTAGGGAGCACTTGAGATCTAAGCTGCAAAACCTCAGTTTCCTCATTTGTGTACTGGAAATCCTGTAAATGGTTGTTGTGAGAGTGAAACAGCGGTTATGAACGCACTCTGTGAAGTGCAAGGAATTGAGCAACTAAAAGGCATGAATATTGTGCAATAAATCACAGATGTGTTTTCTAGACTCAATCCCAATTTAAAGAATGAGAGAAAGCACAGTTATTTTTATATGTAAACATATTGGAAAAGCACAGGTTAAAAATCCAGGTAAAATACTTCTGACTTGTCTACCTTTCCCTAGGTTATTCAACTCTATGATACTGTTATGTAGGTTACACATCCATGGAGTCAACCAATCTCCAATCAAAAATATTTTTTAAAAACTGTGTCTGTGCTGAATATGGACAGTCTTTTCTCTTGATATTCCCTAAACAAATACATAATGGCAATGTGTGCCAGCATTTGCATGGTACTAGGTATTATAAACCTAATCATCTACACATGATCCAAAACATATTGGAGACTAATTTCTATGCACATTCTTCCACAGGAGAAACTGTGTCCTGGAACCAATGCCTGAGGTTACCAAGCGACCACTGTACATACATACATACAAGCATAGATAAGCTTTATATGGTTATAAACATATGTACTTTACATGCATACATATCTTATAGAATTCCTACATGAGCATTAAAATATATGTTGTTGGACTGAAAGTAGATAGACGATAGATGGGATAGATAGATAGATAGATAGATAGATAGGTAGATAGATAGATAGACTTTTAAAGTTAGTACCATGGGAAGTTATGTTTTCTAGTGTGAGTGGGTACTGAAAGAAATCATACCATGTTGCTCTCATAGTATGAGATTTAATTCATCTGATTTTGTTCATCTATGACTCACTTTTTCTTTTCCTATAGCCTCTCTCTCTCTCTCTCTCTCTCTCTCTCTTGTCCTCTCATTCACTCTCTCTCTCTCAAATTGAGATCTTGCCCAGAGTTTCCATGTTTATGTGGTTGAACACAATGCAAGGGGGAGAGGAGAAGTTTGTGGAAACTCAGGGTGTTGAGTAGATTTGTCACCATTCATGGGTACCAAGTTCTGAAACAATGATCCCATGATCATTCTCTGCAAGACATTTTGCAGGAGTATCTCCCTTAATGTCCCCAGACCAGGGAAGACAGTGGTTAGCAACGGATGGATAATGGGTTCCCAGGTCTGATGACCTTCCTTCTACTCACTCCAGGCTTAAAATACAGTTGATCTGATGGGCATAAAAGCCATGAGATAAACATCACAAAGAAGCATAGAGAAAAGAGAAGCCCTATGGATTGAAATGTGAGTGACTAATTGATTAGTATTTGGGTAAGTGGGTGGAATTGGGCCCATTTTACTTAACTAAGGATTACTGTGTATGAATAAAGCATTTTAGGGAGCATAAGCCATTATTTACACTTGCAATTATTTGGTGTTCCTTCCTTTTTATGTGGCTCTCAGCCTTGGAAACCCAAGTGTAAAATGAGTGGCTAACTGTTTAAGATAAGGGATGAAACAAAACTCAGGACTCCATACATTATTCACTGAAAGCCTTTACTTCCTATTTTTGGTCAGCAACACATTTGCTCTCACTAATATCAGAGATTTCACTACCTTTAATTCATTAGTTAGTCAACATGTATTCCTGCACACATATTATATGCTGGATTAAGTCCATAAAAAAGATGCTTGTCATGGGAGTGAAAAAAAATTAAATATTTTGAAATCTATGAAAGCATGGAAACAGACTTGTTGATTAAATTCCAAAAGACTAGCTTTTAATATAGTTTCCCCTTCTGGACTATATGCCTGACAGATAGCTATCATGTTTTGTTCATTACACTATCCACCAATAGTATGTGTTAGATAAATATTTATTGGACTAACGTGTCTCAGTTATCTATTGCTGTGTAACAAAGTACCCTAAAGCTTAGTAGATTAAAATAACAGTTAGTTAATTTCATTGCTCACAATCTTGATTTTGGCAGGAAAATCAGCCAGGAAGTTTGCATCTGCAACATGTTCCATCAGCTGTGACTGCCTGGGACCAGAGGATTCATATCCAAGATGGTTCACTCCCACAGCTTACTTCTCCCTGCCAATAGGAGGCTCAGGTAGCAGATCAGTAGGAGACCTCTTTCTCTCCATGAAGTCTTAGGGCCTCTTCCTTTCCATGTGTCCTCTCTACATGTTCCCTCCTCATGTCACCTGGGCTCCAGGAATGCAGCTAGACCTCTTAATGTTGCCTAAGGATCCTAAAAGCACAAAATGGAAACTGATAAGATCTTGAGCATTTTAGACTGAGACTTGAACCAGTGTCACTTTTACTGCAATCCATCAGTTAAAAGACAGCTTCACTGTGGGAGTGAATATTAGGAGGCATGGATAATTGGACCATCTTTGGAAACTAGATAATATAAAGTGAATGCCTAAATGTAATCATTGGTGAACCCTTCACAGTTTGTGTTGGGTTTTAGTACAAGTGAAAGGAAGTACTACATAAAGTCACATGTCTACACAGAGGGAGAGAATGGTGCCCCAAAAGGTGGCATACAAAATGAAAGTATAGTAGAGAAATACATGGACACAGATCAAGTTCAGTTCCATAAAGTACAATGTCACATAGCTAAGCTTATAAAACATTATTATCTCTGTTCCCCCAAATGAATGGGCTTTATGATCAAGAAGGAGTAATAATCAGGAAAATGAACTGTAATAAGTCATAGCTATTAGAGGACTTCTTTCTGGAAGTGGTGAAGACCATTATCACACACAGAATACAGAGGTAGGGTGGACAGTCAAGACCCCTACTATGATTTCTTATATCATTGGGCTTCTATGTTGTCTTTTTATTTAAAAAAAAATAGGCATAAGACACTCTTCAAGGTAAGTCACACTATCTGAATTTATTAATATAAACATCATAAATATTTTTATATAAGTTAAAAAAGTGTGGTGAGGACTATTTCCAAGGATCGTGATATAGGTCCATATGGTGCAGCTAGCATGTCAGATGCTATTGTAACCACTTATAGTTAGCACTGCAAGGAAAGAGATGCACTAATAAGAAACACATTTGCAGAGAGGGCTCGGGCACAGATATCTGAAACTTGCCGAGTGAGCATCAAAGAATAGAGAACTTGGCCCATTCTTTGGCTGTGTCTCAATGCCCACCCATGGATTTTGCAATGGCCTTTGGCTGGTTTTGGAAATTCTTATCATTATCCAGAAGTTCTGCTGTCATGAAGACCCTGCAGAACAGCTTGTCCCTTGATTTCCTGTGGGTCCTTCTCCAGTTTCCAAGTTTCAGTGTTGATCTCCACCCTTGCTTCCTCTGGAAGAGAGTCTTGCAGGCCTGGTGTGGGTGTTCCCCCTCCCTCCCAGGCAAGAAGGCAGCTGGCTGTGCAACCACGATGGAGGTCAGCAGGCCCCTTGGAGGAGGAACTGCCATAAATTGGGGCACCCCTCCACCCACTTCCATGGGCCTCATTAGAAGCTTGGTGAGATGCCAGGGGGGATCTGCCCAGGCAGCCCACCTGGGTGTGGGCTTCCACCATGCCAGAGCTGTTCCTTTCACTTGACACAGTTGGTCTTGATCATTCTCTCACCCACTCCCCTGACAGCTTCCTTATGGAGCTTCAAAAGAGAAGGCTTTTCATTGGCTGCAGTTAGAAACAGACCCATACACATCTTTACATGTACAACTACAACCAGCCAATTAGAAATCTAGCCCCCATCATGAGCAAGAGTTGAAGATGAACTCCCAAAGCACTTCTGGACTGAAAACAGCTATAGATAGGTGCTCCAAAACAACCCAAAATAGTCACTTTCCAGATAATGAAAAAGACAGATGATGGTAATTATTAGTAGACATGATAGTGTTCATCAGAGATAAGTGGAGGTTCCCAGGGTACCACACTGTTGGCCACCACTGGAAATAGTTATTTAGAGCCAGCTTCATGCCAGGGCTATGGTGCTTTAGGGATTCTCTACTTTGATCTTTATAACATGTATGGTAGACAACTTTGTGGTCACCACTTTACAAGTAGGGTTAAGTAATGTGCTCGAGGTCACACAGGTAGTAGTTGAGGAAAACTGGATTCTAACTCCAGCCAAGGTGTCCCCCTGAGGAACATTGCAAAGCTTCCATTGCCCTTGTCTACTCACACGTGCACACACACACAGCTGGTCGGCACACTGGCGATTTTAGTGAAGTGACCATATTTTGTACAGTACCCCCTTAATTTGCCTCAGTTGCAATTTTCAATTGCCACTATTTTTTTTTTTTTTTTTGGTGGTACTGGGGTTTGAACTCTAGGCCTGTCACTTGCTAGGCAGGCACTCTACCACTTGGGCCATGCCCCTGACCCTTTTGACTTTAGTTAATTTTTGGATAGGATCTCTCAGTTTTGCCTGGGACTGGCCTCAGACCATAATCCTCCTACTTATGCCTATGGCATAGCTGGGATCACACTTGTGAGCCACCTTGCCCAGTCTCAATTGTCACTATTTTGTGTGTGTGTGTGTGGTACTGAAGTTTGAACTCAGGGCCTTGAGCTTGCTAGGCAGGTGCTCTACTACTTGATCCACACCTCCAGCCCTTATTATTCTAAATTTGTGGAATTCTTGCTAGGCTTCACCTTTGTTGATTATGTTTTTCATGTGTATTGCTATGTTGCCACTTATTTCCTATGTTTCCGTGCCGCTTTGTTATCACTGAATGCTTTCTCTCCTGCAAAGTGAGATCTGTGGGAGAGGTGGATGTGGGGTCTCTTGCTTCACTCAGTACTGGGTCAACCCAGTCTGGACATGGGCAGCAGAAGGAATGGAATTGAATTAAACCCGTGGGACAGTGTCTATACTGAGGCTGGTTGTGGTTTCCCAAGGGTGTGTCTCTTCCTTCTGGATGTCTCACATTTTACATAGAGATCTCTCCCCTTCGACCTTAGAAAGTTTGAATCTGTAAATGATCTAGCTCAAGTTGACATTCATCATGTTTGTAAAGTCCTTTCAAGCTTAAAAATCTCTTGGAATCCCTTTAAACTTTAAGGCTCCCCCAGGACTCTAGAGGACTTAGGAACCAAAAGGGAAGGTTTTCTGGAGCTAAACTTGCCTCAAGAGAGTCAACATGGCCAGGCCTAACCTCGGGGATTCTTGGGTCTTTTGCCTGGCCCTGAACCCTCATCACAAGCATTACACACTCACAGAAACATGCAGCAAACACACTTGTTTGGAGGCACATCTACAAATGTTCTTGGAATGACTATAAATGACTCTCGGAAGCACATAATCACTCCCGGATGTGCTCAAATACCCTCACACACAGACAGACCACATACACCCATGGAGTACATAAATGCTGTGACACATAGACACTCAGACATGCACCGTCAATCATGGATGTACACATGCCCACAGACACACACACTCACAAATACAGCCAGGCATATACATTCACGCAGTATTGGTCGATGCATTCAGAGTTTCAATTTTGCAAAATGAAAACATTCTGGAGATTTGTTGCACAATAAGGTGAATATCTTCAGGCTACTGAATTATAAACTCAAAAATGGTTAAAATGGCAAATTTTATTGCATGCATATAAAAGGTAAAATTCAAAAAGACAATATTTGCTGTAAGTATGTGAATGTACTTGTTGACTATTTCGTTCCTAAGGAGATAGCACCTTTGTCCAGTCAGCCTCCTGATGGCCTGTCATGGGGACACTTTTGCTCCGGGGGAAGGTGGGTAAGGGTGATCACAGACCACCAGCAAGACAGAGCTGTGCCTACAGAGGCTGAAGCAACAACAAAGCATCTGCCATCTGAGGCTGTCACTGGTGTGCATTTTACATCTCTCCTGAAAGCAAGAATAATGCAGGGAGCAGAGGGGTGCAAAAAAAGTCAGAGGAATGGTCCTCTCTTCATCCCCAGTCCTATTTTGGTGGCAGCTGTAATGGCACTTTATAATTTCCTTCTTGGGGCTTTAACTATCAGTGTTAGCCTTTGTAAAAAAAAATCCCCTGAGGCTTCTATAAAGATGTGACTGGATATAGAGGGTCACTCACCTTTACCACCTGCTCACTATAGCTGGAACATGACTGTAAACTTTTCACTCCACCCCATTCTGTCCTCTCCCCACCACACCGCCTTCTGGAGTGGAAAGTTTCCCTCCAACTCTGACAGCATCAAGGGCAATGGAGGAGATAGGCCCTCCCAAGGGGTGGATTTTGATCCTTCATGTCAGAGGGTTGGGCGCCTTGTTAAAAGGCCAGTTTTTATTTATATCCACTCACCTCCCTCTGGAACTACATCTACAACCAACAAAAACAAAGTCCAGGTCTTGTTCAGCTGGAGGAAAGCAGTAGGAACCAGACATGACTGGGTTCATTGTTTGTTTGTTTGAGATGTGAAATTTTGCATGTAAATTAAATAGTTTTCTGGAACATTCATTGCCTGAGAAAATACAGTCTGCTTCCTGGGTATTGCCAAGTAAGACAAAGTGGTGGTTTCTTTAAAGAAAAGAGTTTCAATACCATAAAATAAAATGAAATACAGAATAAAAGGATAAAAGTAAGGAAACCTTACCTCTTTCTCTGCAGCTTCTGTTTGCTCATAACTCCAAAGGTTGCTACGTATTTCTGATGGGAGCCAAAGTCCCAAAGTGACATGTTGGGGCATTGTCACCTGACCCTTGAGGCAATGAGGTGCACACTGCAGCTTTTTTCAAGTTTTAGCCAACAGGACATTGGGATCGTGGCCCTTCAGCTGTGGAAGAATGAAAGGTGTGCCATGGCCCATGTGGGCAGAGGGGTACAGGTCTCTTTAGAGTTTCCTTTCTGACCCCAAGAAGCCAGGAGTGTGGCCAGAACTGAATCGCACCAGTGGCCTTCCCACTGGAGTTTTCTCTGGAGAATGAGGAGTCAGCCACATGTGTTGAAAGTCCACTGTTCTTATGTCCCAACTGCCATCCTCACCTGCTCTACTCAGCGATGGGGAAGGACTAGTGCAGAAAGAGTTGCAAAAGGCCTAGGACTGGCCTCAGAAAAGCCTGCTTGCAAGGTGGCCTTTGGCTGGCACCTGGGATCTAGGCGTCAGGAAACTTCCCACCTTTCCCTAACTGACAAGAGTGGTTCACTGTGCCCCAATCCTACAAAAACTGTGGTTTACCTTGAGTATTTACTTCCCTGTTGGGAATCTGGAATTTGGATATGAGCTAAGTGGAGGGCGCCTACATGACCAGCCCCAGGTAACACTCTGGGCACAGAGTCTACTGAGCTTCCCTAGCAGACAGCATGACATACATGTGGTCAAAAGTCACTACAGGGGAGTTGGGCACATCTGTGCAAGAAACTGGGAGAGAACCCTTGGGAGCCTCTGCCTGGATTCCTCTGGACATTGGCCATGGGCCTCTTCCCTTTGCTGATTTTTAACTTGGATCTTTTTGCAGTAGTAAATCATAGCCACGAGGATGTCTTGGTCTGCTGTGTCCTGCTAGAGAACCATAGAACTGGCAGGTGTTCTTGGGCACTCTACGTAGGAGTGGTTCTGACTGCTTCTCAGGCTCCTCTGCCCCACTGATTTTTAGCTGAGTTCAGCAGATGGAAGGCAACAGAGGAACAGTGGATGGGGAAGAAAGGGACAGCTGGGGAAGTTCTTCCCTCCCTCTTGACTCCAGACTGTGTAATGACTGGATCTTACGCTCTCACCAGACAGGCCCATGGGATTCCAGGTCTGCCACATAACCTCATCCTTTGACCTGTGGTGACAGCAATTACTCCATTACTAATTGTGGAGCTGATTCACCTTCTGCTGTATGACTTCTTGTCTCTTCTATCCCCTGTGATAAATTCTGTTTTTAAAAAAACACCTAAAGTGGTTTTTGGTTTCTTGGCTTGAACGGACCTGCTACATTCCTTAAATTCCTTCACCATGTCACTTCCAGGCCTGGTAAAGGGCATTCAGATATATGTGAACACCTCCCCCCCCCCCCATTTTAGGGACCTCAGAGTCTCTGTACCCAGGATGATTCTGCAGAAGTCACAATTTATGCATGACCAGAATCCCTTGCTCTGACTTCTATGCCATAGGACCTGAGGCAATGCTCCAAGATGAATGGGCTTCAACTATGTGCTAGGACTTGGTGCCTCTGATGCTCATGTGACTGCTAAAGTAGCATTTAGAATGCTACTGGGTTTGTGGATTGAGGAGCATTCAAAAGCCAACCAATCTGTGTGCATGTCTCCCGTCAAAGGTGGCATTGTGGTGGTAGTTGTGAGGGCAACAAGCCTATCCCGAAGGCAAACTTAACCAGAGGGTTGACACCTATGCAATCTAATATAAAAGGTGCAAGGGTGGCCACACTTCCCCAAATCTCACATGAGTGAGGGAGTCCAAATCCTGGCTGCTTGGGCTTCCTGATAGGCAGGAGAGCTACCAGAATGTGGTGACAACTTCACTTGGTGCTTTCCCTAGTACTCAGCAAAGATTATGGAAAGGATGAGCTTCAGGTAGCTAAGTGGTCAGCTGCCTTTCTCTGGGGATCTCTGATCAGAGTCCTTACCCTTTGTTATCTAGTGGGGGGCGTGCAGCCAAAGAAACAGAAAATGACCTTACAAGGTGAGGAGTAAGGTCCTGGGTATCCAAGCAATTTAGGTCACACTTTGGAGGTTCAACAGGATATGATCTTGTGGCGAGGGGAGGAGAGGTGAGAAGAATGTGTTTCTGGCAAGAAGCACAGGATAAGATGTTCATGATAGTTGGAGCAAAGTGCAAAGGTGGGTTAAGGGAGCAAGACAACATGGTCAGAGAACATAAAAGAGATGGGACTGGACCGTAGAGTAGGGTCTGGCTTATACAGAGCTGTGTCAGTTGATGTATGAAATTTACCCTAAAAAGCACAGTTAAGTAGCATAGAAGGGTCCTGTTAGAGAATTTGAATTCAGATTTGAGCCCTGCCAAGCTCATTGTGGAGAATGGATCAGAAATGGTACATAGGAAGAGTCTAGGGCTATATTTAAGAGGTAGCATAGAAAATATTAGAAGGATTGAATTTGAGGGAGGGAGGGAAAGAGAGAGAGAAGAGAAGAAAGAAAGAAGTGTCAACACTGTGTGTGAGATGTTAGCATTGATGGAGAGGGGGACTCCGAGGTGCATTTGATCTTAAGGAGAAACTGTCTCATTTTGGAGATGATGAGAGTGGGCTGTCACAGGGGTGACAAGTAAAGGTGGCCAGCAGGCAGTTAGCTGGAGGAGTCTATAGGTCCGGAAAAGGCCAAGGCTAGAGAGTTAGATTTGGGAAAAGTCATGATACAGATGGACAATGAAAAGCATCAGAGAGCTAAGATGATTAAGGAGCAGTATGCCGCACAGAGGGAACAGCAGTGTGCAGTGTCCCGGGGGCCATGGGAAATGACTTTCAGGGGAAAGTGGGCAGTTGACTTCAGTGCTTCCAAGAGATTAAATGAATGAGAACTGAATCCTGTTTTTTGGTTTAAGCACAGCCCCCTGGAGAGTGTGAAGGTCTGGATATGGTTCACCTCTCCAAAACTAATGTGAAATTTGGTCCTCAGTGTGACAGCATTGAGAGAAGATGGAACCTTTAAGTGATGACTAGTGTTCTCACGGGACTGGATTAATTACCATGAAAATTTTTTTCCCCTATAGATTGTGTCCTGCTTTCTCTTTTCTGAATATCTCCACTTGCCCTTATGCTTTTCTGCCATGTTAAGATGCAACACAAGGTCCTTTCCAGAAGCTAAGAAGATGCTAAGTGCTATGCTCTTAGACTTTCCAGTCTCCAGAACCATGAACTAATAAACCTTTATTCTTTGTAAATTTCCCAGTCTCATGCATTTTGTTATAATAACAAAACGCACCAAGACAAGGACCTAAACCTACAGTTTAGTAGAATGATGGAGGGTAGAAGCCAGATGGCAGAAGCTTGGTATAGAGGAGAGGAGAGAGATTAATAGCTGGAGGGATGTGGATTGAAGGAAGCCTTTAAAAATATTGAAGGGACTTGACTTGAAATTGTGTCAATGCTGACAGGAAGCAGCTGTGATGGAAGAGGAGCTTGAAGACAGGAGGAAGAGTTATTAGGAGGTATAGCAAAGCCCCTGAGAAGAAAGTGACATGAAACAGGACAAAGGGACCCAAAGCTCTTGATTTGGACAAGCAGGAGTTAGGAGAGACATTTTCCACTTCAGTAACGGGAGGAAAGAGGGAAATGTCAGGGAAGGTGCAAGGATGGTCATAGATTTGGTTGAAAAAAAAAATGAGAGAATTCCTATTCCTCGAATTCTCTCTCTCTCTCTCTCTCTCTCTCTCTCTCTCTCTCTCTATATATATATATATATATATATATATATATATATATGAAATTTGGAGGTCAAGTGGCAAAGTCAGACAACTGAAGACAGTAAAGGAAGCTAGAAATAGCCACAATTGAAGATAGGAGTGTTAGAGACACAAAGACTGAAACAAAAATATGGAAAATTTTAGGAGAAAACTTTTTAAAAATTTTTTCTCTATTTTTTTTTTTTAAATATACCAAGGTGGTTTTCAGGGAAAAAGTAAAGTGTTGTTTTCTAATATACATGCTGTCTTGAAGGTATTTACTCATCTCTCCCAGCAGGGCATCGGCATCTCTGGCCTGCAGGAAGTCTTGTGGTTTGGCTGTGGCTGAAGCTCTGTGGGTGATTCAAGAGGACTGCCTTATTTGCACAACAGGGACACGTTGATCTTGCTTATGCATGGTCACAACTGTCTGTGTGACCTGTCTAAGAGAGGGCAGACCCTCCCTTCTGCCAAGTGCACCAGCCAACCTGCATGGCAAAAGTATGCCTTTGTGAAAGACCCTTCCAGCCCTCTCACAACAGGAGGGGAGGGGACTGCCAGGCACTTCAGGGCCATTTGCCTGTTACCCCAGCAGCCAAAGGAGGAGGAAGAGAGGCACAACTTGGGGAGGGTGGTGGTAAGGAGATGTAGGAATAGGAGCAAGAGGGGTATTGGGAGAGGGTGTGTGCTCTGAATAACAGAGCAGGATGGCAGAAGTAAATGGAAACTCCTAGAAGCTGCTCTGAGTGCTTCAGCTGTCAAGAAGGGGAGGAGAAAACCCTGTGCAACTGGGAGGAGGGTGGGAGCTGTTAGGAAGTTATTTAAAGGCGAACTTTCTGATCCTTTTTCCTGTGTCCTTTTGAGGAAGTACCCAGACACACAGAGCCAGTCAACTAGGGCCCGTCGGGCAGGGAGCACACTCAGGTAAGCAGCCCAGCTGCATGGCACAGCCCTGCACCCTGGACCCTGTGGCTGACTGCAGCTGACCCCCTGCACCTTGGCTTTCCTGCAAGCCCTCAGTTGCTCCAGAATGGGGGGTTCATTTCCAGCTCTTCCCCCCTGACTTTGCCCTGTTCAGCCTCATTTCTGAGCAGCGCTTCCTTTAGGTATTCCACGAAGTTATCCTGAGGGCATTGCTAAGAAGCAGAATGAGAAACACAAAGTGTTGAGGCAGAGGGCAGAGCCAGGTAGGACCCCTTGCTTGTCTAATCTCCAGCAGTCTCTGCCCCACTCTACATCTCTTCCCCCAACCCAAGGCAGGAGCTGAACTTGACCCTTGAACTCTGACTGCCCCAGACCTGTCCAGAAGGTCAGCTCTGGCCTGCACTCATTCAGCCAGGCCTGCCCCTACGCCAGCTGGCTTGCACCTGGGACACAGCATGGTTTAGCCACTTCACCTGTTCTCCCTCCCAACGGGCTGCTCTGTCTGTTCTTCCCAAACCCTGCCCTCCCCAGCAATCCCACAGCCTGCCTTTACTATTTTCCATCCAGAACTGCTTTTCCTGCCTCCTCTCCATCATGAAAGCTTTTCTCTCTCCTCCCTCCCTGCTGCAGGTCACTGAGGCTCTGTAAGTGTGTTTATAGGTACTTATGGATACCTATTCACATCTTATCCTTCCAAGCCCTCCCCCCTCCTTCCAGAACCAAGTGGTTCTCTTGACCTCAGCCTTGATGTGCAAGTCTAATCTAACTGATTCTACAATGGTTATTCTCCATCTTGGAGGGTGGAACTGGTTTGAAAACAGCCAGGTTGCCAGAAGTCATGACTAGGTGACCAGATAATCAAGGTCCAGAAACAAAGTCCCCCTTCATTTGGTCAGTTGGTCAACAAGTAGTTATTGGGCACTGAGGGAAGGTGTGTGGTGTTTAGACTGGCTCTCCGCCTGCACAAACTCCAGGCTGGAGCAAGGGCAGTGTCAGCGCCATTGACCAAGTATGTTAGAGAACAGCCTACTGATAGCCCGACTTAAAATTGCCACCAATCTCTCCATAGCCTTCCCGCTTATACCCCTCCATGAGGTTCTGTTTCCAAAGCAGTTGGCACCTCACACGCAACTGGATGTACTTATGACTCTTGTCACACTTATCCCACTTCATTGTAAGTGCTGTGTGTAGAAATCCTGTTTTCCTCTCTCATGTACTATTCCAAATACCTAGGTCACAACCTGGCACAGAGTGGGCCTTCACTAAACATTGATTGAACTAAATTGCAGATGTGAACACTTCAGAGGACAGTCCTTATCTAGACATGCTTACATGAGTTGACTTAAGCCTCATAATTTTCCATGAGATGGGCACAGGTACACATATGACAGTAATTCTTACAAAGTTACTGTCTTCTGAGGATTGGGGAAGGGAAAACCCTGCTCTCTAAAATCGTTTACATTTTTCATTTCTTCACATAACCCTTTTTCTGCTTCCTATATGTTTTGACAAACTCAAACTCTCCCCAGGACCCTCAGGGAACTGTATTCCATCATTAAGCTAATCCTTCCTGCCATATCTCAGTTTTTATTTATGCAAACCTCAAAATGTGTTGTTCAAGTGCTATCACACACACATTTGTCTGCTTCTCTATTTTGAATCCTGGTCTCAAAGGAAACTCATTTCACATTCCTTTTCCATGTCTCCTCCCCACCCCTTTTCCCCAAGGACCTTGTAAAGCTGAGAATGTCAGAAACTCCCACGACCACCTTTGGGGGCAGGCGAGCCATCCCACCCAACAATTCCAATGCAGCGGAAGACAACCTTCCCACGGAGGAGCTGCAGGGTTTGGTGCCCCGAGGTGTTAACCTGCAAGGTAAGAAAGCACCCTGCATCCAGGCCAGCCCTCTTCCCCAGCAGCTGCTGCAAGAGTATCCCCTGTCTCCTCAGACCTCCACAAACAATGGCCCAGCCAGTCTCTAGTTTTAAAGAAAGGACTCCAAAATGCTCTTTTGAGTTGTAAAAGCACCAGAGACTCTGATCCTTGTCCCAATTCTGCCATTTACTGATCTCGTAACCTCAGGGAAGCCTCTCTGTCTTTCTACTTCTTAACTGTTCCCTGCACAAAATAAAGGTGCTGGGTTTGTGCAGGCCTCTCCCAGCCCTACCCTTCTATGCTTTTGAGAATATTCTCTAGCTGGACAATTCCACTTCCAAAAATATTGTGGCTATGTTTGATTGTCTGTCTTGCACCTCCTTTATTCTCCTTCCTCCCTCCTTCATCCATGGCTGTGAATTTCAGAGCTGGCAAGAGGTGCCAGATTGTGACAGTAATAGAGATGGAAGCCCTCGATTTGTCTCCCAAGCAGCCTGGGGAGCAGGAGAGGCAGACTGTTTCCTCTGCCTCTTGCCTCTGCTTGATCCTGAGGGACCTGCTCTGGGTGCTGCAGCCACCAGCTGACCTTCTGTCAGCCCCGTCAGCTGTGACAGGGCCCAGGTGCCAGCGCTGGCTTGGAGATCCAGGTGCCATTCCCTTGGGCCACAGCAGGGACATTCAGGCTCATGTCCTTGAATGGCATCTACCTGGGAGCACTTTCTGTAATAGCATTTCTGCATCAACCCCAATTTTGCTCCTGAAGGTTGTTTGCCATTGGGAAGAAAACAGCCACTTGCAGGGGTGGGCAGACACAGTCACCAGGTGGCTATGTGCTTAAGTGACCTCATCAGAAGGAGACCAATGGTTGCAGGACTTCCAGTAGTAAAGGGAAAGGACAATGTGGATTAGCAACAAATCCAGCAAGTAAGAAAACTGCCCAGATGTTGCAGTCGGGCTTGATTGTGTGAGTATTTCCAGAGGACTTGAGATCAAATTGTGCAGAGGTATCTGCAAGTTTGGGGAAGGGGCTCACAGAAGGGAAGAGCTTCTGCAGTTGAGTGCATAGCACAGTTTGGGGGGGGCCAAGACAAACTCATTCTGAACTAACTCCCAGCTAGATGACCCCATCCTAAACCTCACCATTCAAGCTGTAGGCCTGAGTTTAAAAGGGGCATATAATCTCAGCCCTGTGTTATAGGTTAGGAAACAGAGGACTGAAGCAAACAGGTGATACTTACTGCTTCGCTGCCCTTCTTTTTTTAAAGAATGCATATAAAACTAGAAAGCCTGCAGACTCCAAACTGTCAAGCAGGTCTCCTTGCAGTATTCGGTTTTCTAGCAGTTTCTCTCTGGCAAGGAAGACACTGGGCCCTGGAAGAAGGGGATGGTAGGAAGAGAAAGAGAAAGGGGTATAGCCACCTTTGCCAGGATTAGTTATGAGACGCATGAACCTCTACACAGGCAGTGCAGGGGAGAAAGGAGCCCCTGTTTCGCTGGGTTGTTCCAGGACCTCAGGCAAGACATATGAGTGCCCCAAACCTCAGTGCCCCATCAGCAAAGCTGAAGCAATTCCTACTTTGCAGGTTGTCTGCAGGATCAGATGAATAGTGTCTGCCATAGCATCTGACCCACAAGCACATGACCAATAACGTGCAAAGGAGCCTATCCTCCAAGATCAGGTGTCACTGATTGAGCATCCAGTAAACACTCAATTCAACAGGGGACATGAGCCAACGGTAGGCCCCATAAATCTGGAATCTGAACAAAATGTTGCCAGTAGACTTCAAAATTGTCTGAGAACTTGAGCAGGTCATTTTATTTTTTTTCAAATCATCTTAGATTTTTTTAAAGATTTATTTTTAAAAGCAGAGGTGGGGAATAGTTTAATTGAATTATTTTGAAAAGTTAGTCATCATTTACTTGGTCATCATCTGTCCACAACCCAAGTGACACTCTGGGATATTCACGAGAGGCCCTGGCACAGGGATGCAAGGGTCCAGTGATTATTTATAGAATGAGTTCAATGAATGAAAACAGCCAGCCAATTGCAAATTGAGTGACTCATCATCCCTAGTGTCTTAATAATCTCATTATTAGTAGCAAGTTCCAGATTTCAAAACCAAGCATCCTTTTAGTATTTTTCACACAGGTCAGTGCTACATGCTGTAAGAATAAGGACTCTGAACCTAGAATCATACCTGTAAAGTCCCAAAAGAGTAGGGCAGAAAAAAACACCAGTGTACAAGCTGTCTGAACAGGAAGGCTGTCCTGTACAGTTCAGATTTCAGTTTCATTTTCCAAAAAGCAGGTTTTCTGACACTGAATATATCAAGTTCTCCCCATTTCACCCCCGCTAAGGGACTAGCTAGAAAGACCTAGTCCATGTTTATTTCATTTAATGCCTTATTCTTGCAGTTCACCCAGTGGCCAATAGTGGCCTCCAGGGGAGCTTGTTTCTCTGATTACCCAGGAGGATTCATTTGGCTCCAGGAACACAAATCTCTATGCCCAATTCTTTCTTTATTTTTTTCAATGATAGCCCTTCTCTTTCAAAAGCTGCTCTTGCGAAACTTACTGAGAAGCTCAGAGAGGCAAAAAGAGGAAAAGGAAGAAAATGCCATGGTTTCCATTTTAGTTTGCCCTATAACAAAAGTCCTGACCATACCATGTACAAAGTAAATAATCTAAGCCCTTAAGCCAGGGCTGTGAATATTTTGTTAACAATTATTTCAGTATAGTGGCACACACCATAGTCCCAACTACTTGGGAGGCTGAGAAAGGAGGATCACTTGAGCCCAGGAGTTCAAGGCTAACCTGGGCATAACAGCAAACCCCATCTCAAAAAAATGTTTCTAATAAGGTAAAATCTGTATCAAAATATATAACACATTATAAGGTTCCTCCCACACATGTCATGCCACTTAAGAAAAAAATTGAAATAGTTGAGGAGACTGGGACCTCAGAGTTGGGACCAGCCAGTGGTGGCATCTGGCATCTTTGCGTGCTTTTAGGGATCTTTAATGTCCCCCTGTGTACTCACTTGTAACCAGGAAATGTCTGTGAAGTTCTTCTCAGACTGTGGAGATTTGCATTAGTTCCTATTAGACTGTTTTACACTCAGAGTTGGTATTTCTACAACATATCTCTGCAGCCTTCCTGCTCTCAAGTTATCTGTAGCTAGAAATGTAAGGTGGCAGAAGACAGCTTTCTGTTCTCAGAGTTGTTAGACTCTGTCGTTAGTGATAGGTGATCACTTGCAGCAGTCAGTACATTGAATTCAAACAAGACAGTGAGCCTGGATCTAGGAAAACCAAATGTAGGTTGGATCTAGTAGCTTTCAGATAATGGGATCTGTTCCCAGCTGACCTCTTCTCCTTTTCACCAGTCTTTGTCAGAACTGAAACAAGGGACTAACCAGTTAGGGGTCAGTCTCTCCTTGGTGCAGAGTAAACTCTTTAGATTTGAGGTTAGTGAAAGAAGGAGAGAGGTAGTCAATGTGTGCTTAAGAAATGATGCTGCCATCCCTTCACTCAGTTCATGAGAAACACGCTGGTCAGTTTCTAACCACAAGAAGCTCTCAGTCTAATTGACAAAGAAAAGATCATTGCAGTTCCGTACAATAAAAAGTGTAACTGAGATTTATTGCAGTTTCATAATAGAAAGGAATATTTTGTGGTGTGATGGAGTAGGGAAGAAAGTGACGAAAGCTTCATGATGATAGGATATCCGAGCTGGGTCTAAGAATATTCCAGACAGATGAATGCATTTTTAACACAGGGAACAGTGTATGTCAAGTAGTGAGGACAAAAAAGACGAGAAAAATGGTGGGGATCAAACTACATGGCCTTGATCACCTCACTTACTTTTATTCTCAAGATAGCGGGGTACTTATGGAAGATTCTAAACAGCAGAGTCATGGTTTGTAAAGGTAATTCTGATGGTGAGAGAAGATATCCTAGCTGATAGGACAGGCAGACCAGAGGGACTTTAGCCCCTGGAGATGGTAAGTTTTGTTTCTCTCATTCTAACTCTTTCTAAGCAGCTAGCTGAATACTTCTTAAACATTTTAGGTGCAGGACCTCTTAATAGCAACCATTTAAAAATCAACTGCTGAAGAAGATGTCTTTAATCACTCTAATTGTGCTATGTTAAAATTTCAAGGATCCAAAAGACATGTGAGAAAGAGCCCTTTTTTCCTGTTTCTCTTTTTACCATAAACAGACCTACTTTTCATGCATAGCATTAATGGTCATAGCTTAGTAATAATATTACTAAAGATTGCATGGCGATTTCAGCTCACTAGGGAATTCCCAGAATATGAACCTAAACATTTAACTTATTTCAAGATTCCATCTGTGACAGGTGTAATCATTCTCAGAAGAATATTTTTACAACCTAGGGAGAAGATAATCCACTTTTTTTCCTATTAGGGAGTGAGTAGGAGGACAGAGAAGCAGCTGGCTCCTGAGGAGAGATTTTTTTTCTTTAACAGCCCATCTTCCGATGTGTTTGGAATTAGGCTAAATTGTGTTAGCTAGACTTTTTGAAAGCTGTCACTTTGAAAGAGCAAGCTGCCAAACTTCAAGCCATAATATCTCTCTCTCTGTCTGTCTGTCTCTCTCTCTCTCTCTCTCTCTCTCTCTCTCTCTCTCTCTTAAATGGCTTAGAAATGAGTTGTTCCATTTTGCCAGGATCTGGGATTGGACAGAGATGCAAATTCACTTCCTCTTTGTGGAAAATGGAGCCCAAATAATAAGGCTTTTGAAATAAGCTGGATTGTATTAGCCAATAAACAAAGTAAAAATCAATATGCCAGCTTAACACATGTTTGCTGGGTACCAACCACCTGGGAAGGGGCAAAATAGACAATAGAAAACACTGTGATATTTTCATGTATGCTTGTGGTTTATGACAGCCATCTGCAGAGTCCTTGCTATTATCTGGTGTATAAGAACCTAATACTATCCTTGACTTGATCTGTGAGTGACTATCCATGAGCAATGGAAGAAATGCTGTTTAATCAGTAGTACTGGGAACTTCATCTCCTTCCCCAATACATGGGGGAACTTGTACTATGATTTGGATGTGGTTTGTCCCCGCAGTGTTCAGTTGGAAGCTTAATTCATAGGGTAGAAATATGAGAGGTAGTGGACCCTTAAGAGATGGGGTCAAGGGAGAGGTCCTTAGGTCATTAAGGGTGTGCCTTTGGAAGGGATTAAAGTGGTTCTCGTGAGGCCCTGACTTAGTTCTCATGTCAGTGAGTTGTTACAAATGCTTGAGCCTGTCCTGTGATTTGCTCTCTGATTTCCTGCCCGGCAATGTGATCTCTCCCTCTGACAGAACATGTACTCCTGTCATTATGATGCCATGTACAATGGCGAGGTGGGGGGTGGGTCCTCACCAGAGCTCCACCATGTTATATGGATGGATGCTAGCCTCCAAAACTGTGAACTTAATTTCTCTTTTCTGTACAGTACCTCTTTTCTTTTTTTTCTCTCCTCTCCTCTTCTCTCCTCTTTACAGTAATAAAAAACAGACTAAGACACCTACTAAATCCTTTGTCCTGTTAGGCGATTACTCTAAGATGCAGGCAACAGATATCATGGCTGCCATTTTCTCTTCTTTCCAAAGAGCAAACCTCCCTGGTGGCTTTTCTTATATCTTAGACATTCCACTACAATCTGGAACATTGCTTACATTATTTCTTTAAGCCTTTGACCTCTCAGTGTAGCTTTTAATCTTCCATATTTTAGCCATTTTTCATTTTTTATGTCCTTTAGTGTGACAGTTTTTAAATGAAATGTTTTTCTTAGTTTAGATTATTTTAAGATGGACCTTTGAGAAATTACACAGGGAATTTTTACTTATCACTGCCTTAGTTTTTCTTCACTTAGACTGCTACTGTAATTTCCTAAGCTTTTTTCTTCCTTTCCAAAGGTATTGACTTATTACAGTGATGTTGCATTGGAAAATGAAAAGATTGCTTAAAAAAAGATAGTTTTGAAAACTCCATAATTAGAATTAAATGTTCTCAAAAGCATGACAATATAGACTACATTTTTTTAAAAACAAACTCTTTATGTATGTTTGTTTCACTATGAAAGAGACTACAAATGCATATGATTTTTAACTTAAGTTTTATATACTCAAAGGAATTCATTAGCACCCTTTTTCTTTGCCCTTTGTACCAAACAGCAAGAAGACATGGCATTTTTATTGCAGCATGAAGCAAAACTTCTCATTTGGAGGCCTCAGGTCAAAAAATCCCCATTAACACACATGATCCTAGAACTTGCATGTCTTAAGTATAAAATTGTCTGACAAATGATATTTAAAGGACTGGAATAGTTGTTCCATGGTAAATGGGACAGTTCACTTTAAAATGAGTAACCAGTTCCAAACCCCAAATTTGAAGATACTACATTGGTCCAAGAGAAAAGTGGTGTATCTGCTAAGGTGTGTTTCACATTGCTGCAGGCACAGTGACAAGAGGATTGTAAGCCCCTCAGGGGTTTACAGTTCCATGGGTAACATCACTAGTCTAAAGGAAATACAAAGTGCTAATGATACTATATACATTTACTGAAAATAGAGAAATGCATTCTAAGAATGGAGAGGAGAAAAGGATTCACCGGCCAGTAGAAACTCAAGAGAGCAAAGCAGGTGTGTCTGCACACAGCCAAAGAATGGAGAAGGCCGTGCTTGCAGGGAGGGCTGAAAGGCCACCTCTGGACAGCTTCTGGAGTGGTGAGGGGATACTTTACCATGCTGACTTTGCTCAGTTACTTCCAGCATGCACTCTCCAATACCTGCATTTTAACTCGTTGACTCTGGGGCTCCCCTTGAATGTTTGGTGCTATTATTGTATTGCTTTCAGCTATTGAGCATTTAGCATATGACAGACCCCGGGATACAGCATTCAGTACATTTTCTGTTTGATTCCCCTCACCAAATCCATTTAGCACATGAGGAAACTGAGGCCCAGAACATTTGCACAGCTTGTCCAAGGTCATGAAGACAATGCACAGCAGACTTGGGATTTGAGTCCAGGCGGTCTGGCTCCAAATCCTATACTCTTGTCCACTGTGCTCTCCTAACAACAGCAACAACACTAAACATTTAGCGAGAATATATTTGGTAGCAGTCACTCTGTGAGGTGGGTTTTTCATTCTCATATTAAAGGTAGCAAAACCATAGCTCAGAGAGATGAAATAACTTGTGTGAGTTTGCATAATTAGTAAGTAGTAGAGTATCTCCCTTAGAATATTCTGCAAAGTACTGATTCCAAAGAGAAGATTTTCCATGGTTATTTAAGTGTGCAAACCATTGTCCCTCTAGGAGCTGCATAGAGCACAGCAGCATATTAAAGTCTCAGGTCAGCACTGCAGGAAAGAAGCCTGATTACCTTTGGCTAGGCCAGCATTTCCCCAACTGCTTTAACCATGGGACTCTCTTCCAGTACCAACCAAACTATCCCACAAAACTAGCACTGCTCTATGCAAGGATGGACCTACTTGAACCAAAATTGCTAGACATTAACCAGCTTCTCTAGCCTGAGGTGTAAAATAGAAAGCCAGGTTTTCCTTTGCAGTGAGAATTAGATACCAAAGAAACACTTGAGTCTTCCCCTCCAGCTTCATTTTTCCTGGAAGGTAGATCTGTTTGGGAAGCCAAGGCATACAGGTAGTACACTCATTTTCAACAGCACAGGATCATGGTGGAGGGAGGGTAGGAACCAGGGAATCAATTCCTGGGAACTCTCCAGGACCTGCAAATTCATTTTCTATAGTGAATTCACCACCATTCCTCACCCAGAACAGGGCAACAGCCTCCTAACTGGTCTCCCAGCCTCCTGCCCTGACACAATCCAATCCCTCTTCCACTCTGTCCCCAGAATCAGTTTAAACTTATATTTTATAAATCTAATTATGTAAGTTTGCTGTTTCATATTCTGCACTGAATGCAACTCCCCTAACACAAACAAGGCTTTCTCCCATCTACCCTTCCACTGTGGCGCTGCCTCTTACCTTCCAGCCAGCAAATCATCTTTCAGCTTCTTTAGTAGCCATGCACCCTCTTGCATCAGAGGTCCCAGCTCTCTGCCCAAAGTGGTCTTCTCCATCTTCTTTTCCACATGGACAATTTACCACTCTTTGACCTCTGCTTTTTAGCTTAGTGACCACTGTTCCCTTTTTAGTATCTACCACTAGGTATTTACTTAGCTTGCAGTTGTTAGGCAACTGCCTAATCAATATTTATATCCATGTCTTCAATGGCAACATAAAATAGCAAACTACAGAAGTCCTGGAGGACAAGAAGCTGGAGAGAATATCAAATATATTGAATGCATACTTAAAGTTTAAAATTGTTTTAAGAGCAACTGAGGCCAATAGGAAAAGGGGAACAGGTACTAGAGAAAAGGTGAGACCAAAAAGAATTAACCTAGAAGGTAACACCCATGCACAGGAAATCAATGTGAGTCAATGCCCTGTATAGCTATCCTTATCTCAACCAGCAAAAACACTTGTTCCTTCCTATTATTGCTTATACTCTCTCTACAACAAAATTAGAAATAAGGGCAAAATAGTTTCTGCTGGGTATTGAGGGGGGGGAGGGAGGGGGCGGAGTGGGTGGTAAGGGAGGGGGTGGGGGCAGGGGGGAGAAATGAACCAAGCCTTGTATGCACATATGAATAATAAAAGAAAAATGAAAAAAAAAAAATAAATAAAATTGTTTTAAGGGCATAGAACAATGAACCAGTTCAGTAAGTAGATATTTAATATGAATACATGTACGACCTTAAAATTCAGTTGAAAAGAAGAAAACACAGGGCTGGGGATATATATAGTTCAGTGGTTGAGTGTTTGCCTAGCATGCATTAAGCTCCGGGTTTGACCACCAATACCTCAAAAAACAAAACAAACAACAACAAAAAATACATACAAGCATAAATGAATATGGCCAAAGAGCAACATGGGTGAGTAACTTGCAGGAATCTGAATTATAATCTCAATCCATGGCATGAGAATGTATTTTAAGGGTTTTGCTTCATCAGATGCTTCATCTAAATCTACAGTGTCCGAGACTCTAATGATATCCTGAGCTGAAATAATAGAAATATACTATTTATTTTAAAAGATGCAATGGTTTAATTGCATTTTATTGGGAAAACCACAACCAGAGTAATGTTCTTCATTCTAGGGAAAACACTTTGAGAAAGAAATTTACAAAATGAAACATATTCCCAAACAGAGTGATGGGTAAAAGTTCTGGAAATAATGTTGTAAAGAACAGCGGAAGAAATGGAGACTGTTTGACTCTGAGAATTCCTAAGAGCAATCTTTAAACACTTGAAGAGTGTGACGTGAAATGAATTGAGGACTTACTGTAATGATACACAAGTCGGGACCAGGACTCATGACTAGAAAAATTACAGGGAAGCAGATGTCAGTTCATCTTAAGAGGATTAGAGTTGTTTAAAAACAGTTGGCTTGCCCTGTCAGTCAGTTAGTGAGCTTTCTGCTTAGTCAGAGGCTTGAAGCCCCAAGTACAATATGTTCATAGATGTGGCTCATACCCCACAGACACGGCAGGTATACCAGATGTCTCAGAAAGTGCCTTTGCCTTCAGTGATTCTGTGAGGTTGTATATTGGTATATTCTTTCCACGGGTGCTGATAAATGGAGAACTGATGAAACCCATTTCTGAGGATTTAAGTTTTTTCTAATTATTAAAGTCTCTGCACCAGAAAATCTGATCACTAAAGTTGTTTTCAACCTAGGGCACTTATGATTCCCCAGCTCCTTCTTAGACTTGTTTAACACAAGGGATTTTGACCTTAATAAAGCCAGAGAACTTAGGAGAAAGAAGGCTTGGAAAAGAGAGGCCTAGGAAATTAAACATCTCAGCCCACAGCCTAGTGGGAAGAAAGTGCCCTTCAGGGGCCCATGTACTACGACTAGGTTCTGGGGTAAGGTAAAAATAAAACTCCATCTTGTACTTTGTTGGCTACAATGCCACAGTCTGAGTAACCCAGGGAGCACCAGGCCACAAGAAGTGGCCCATCAGAGTTCCTGTGCCATGAGCATAATATGACTGTAACCCCACTGTGTGCCAGGGGTGGAGCCAGGCTCATGGCATCACATATCACTGAGTCTTCATGGAAGTTCTCAAGGTTATTAGCAGCCTCATTTTAAAGGTGAGAAAACTCACCTGAGTCTGAAAGGTAAAGGACCTTCCCTAAGTAATTTTGAAACCTGAAATTCAAACTTAGGTTTTGATGAACTTTGAATTTATCAAGAGGGTTTCAGGACTCCTAGACTTTAGTCTAGAAAGAATCATAAAGAGCCCAACTTCTTGATTTAAGAAGAAACCAAAGAGAAAATGGAAATTCAGGGAACCAGGAGTCCTGCACAGGATTACTACGTCAAAGCAAAGATGTCTTTAGAGTATAAGACAATGCCTCCACATAGGCAGAAGCTCAGCAGTGTACTGTGTCTTCTGAGAGTACTATGTTTATAGCCATGAGGGAGGAGGAAGGAGAGCAGGAGATCAGGGCACCCCACACAAACTTCTCCCTCCAGCAGCCCTGTGGAACCAGCCTTCTAAACCACAGTATAAATGTGGTTATCTTCCCATAATGATCATTGGTGGAAGGACTGGAAGGGAAACTCACCTCCACGCAGAACTATCCTGTGTCAGACCCTTTCACGTTAACTTCATTTGTGTTGCAATAGGTTGTAAGCTGTTAGTCTGTAAAACAAATGTTGATGTCCTCCTTTTATGATGAGGAAATGAGTTTAAGCAATGTACACAAAATTAGAAGACTAGTAAACATATAACTTTTGTGTGTATGCCTCATTCCAAAAGATGGAGGAAAAGCCTGGAATTTTGGTACCAGACAGACCAGGGTTTGATGTGCAAGTCAGTCATTCAGTAGCTAAGGAGATGCCTGAGGAAATGGAAGGAGGCATACCTTGTCTCATAGAAATGTTGGATCCTTTTCTGCAGACCTGTTCCCTCCCTTTCCTGCCTTTGAGGGACCAGATCTACTTTTAGAATTACAGGAGGAGACATTTGACCCTTCCTGAGGTGAGAGGAGAATTTTGGATTAATGGCCAACTTTGTGCTCAGAACATCCCTTTGAGGCTTTGTCAGATTTGATTTCTCTCTTTTGAGAGATGGGAAAATTGAAGTGGCTGTGTTACATAGTGAGGCAGAGTCATGATGGGGAGAGCTGAGCATAACAAGACCCAGCAGGAGAGGGAATCTGAAGACTTGGCCTCTGGCCCTGCCTTCTCTGTGTCTAGATCTATAAGCTAGGCATCTGTCTCTCCCAAAGTGGTGTCCTGTGATCTGAAATGAGATCCTGGTTGGAAAAAGCTTAAATACTCTTTCAAAGCAAGAATGTTACAAGAGGCTAACTCACATCTGCTATTTCCTCCCTCCCCATATAGATTTTTCTTCTAAGACATTGCTCCCTTCCATCTTCAGAAAAATTAATCTTGTTTTTGAGTTTGCATGCAAACCAAAGTTACTTCATGGTTTCCTTCAACTGTTTTCTTCTCTTCTTGTCCAGACTACCTTAATGTCACAGGTGTTCACCTGTTCAAGGAGAAATGGGACACCAACAAAATTGATCACCACACAGACAAGTATGACAACAACAAGTTGATTGTCCGCAGAGGGCAGTCTTTCTACATCCAGATTGACTTCAATCGTCCATATGATCCCAGGAAGGATCATTTCAGAGTGGAATATGTCATTGGTGAGTGCCACGTGCAAGCCCTAGTCATGGTGGGTCGCACTGCAGAGAGGGGCGGGCACTGTGCACTTGCATTATACACAGCGTTATATTGAACACTGACTAGCTCAGGGACCACACTCAGTCCCTGGGTCACCTGTGCTGTATGATGTGTTTCATCATGCCATACATCAATGATTTAGGACTACCCTGGTGAAAATGCAGTAAAAATAAAATATGCCCAATTGGTATAAAATGTTCTTTGACTAAATTAAACAATAGTGTGGCATCTTATAGTTGTGACTTTTAATGCATCACAATGATTTCACTGGTCTAAAGTGCTGAAAACACTTGCAGATCTTAGCTTATGATCTCCACATATGCCTTCCCCAAAGTTTTGCTCTGCAATAATCTAGTCCCATGGATGGTCCATGAGAGATGGACCATCCAGTAAAATTCACTTAACACTTTGTACTCTGATCTTCTCTTGAAGATGGACAATGCATATTAGCTTTAAAGATTCCAGGAAGCACCAGTTAACTTTGTTTGGCCCAGTGCTTCTCAAATTAACTTGATCAAAGAGCCCTTTTATTAAATTATGGCTAGAACATTTGACATATTTTGGTAAACATTTCTGTTGGAATTTACAAGAGTATCAATAGAAGGAAATCTGCCTAAATTGAGAGGAAAAATGAGGCAATCGAGTCAATAGTGACTAAAGGTACATGATAAAATTCAGCAGCTATTTTTAAAATTGTTTGAGCAAAAGTAGGAAAAGTTCCTCAATTATAATAAAGATTGTTTTCTCCCAAACAAGTGAAAAAAAGTTAAATTGAAATATAATCAGAAATTAGAAAAGACTACTATCACCATCCTTAGAAAAAAAGCACTGATTTAAAGATTGGGGGCAATGTACAATATAGGGGAAATATCGGTTATAGACACTTAAAATAAGAAGTAAAACCATGTATTTCAATAATATTATGATTGTGTGTGTAGAAAACTTACCAAATGCAAGTGGGGAAAAGGCACAGTATTAATAAAACTTTCTAAGATGGCTAGATAGGACATAAATACTTGAAAATCAATGGCTTTTATCTTCTGTAGCACTAAGCATCTAGAAATAGAAATAAGAAAAATGTTTCATATACAATAGTGACTAAACTATGAAAGGTCAAACTAAATTTTTACAAACAAGACATGAAACCTATATAAAGCAGCTACTAAGTTCTAATAAAAGACACAAGAAAGCAATGAAAAGGCAAACTTGGTCTTGAATGTGAAGTTTCCACATATATTTTTCAAAGTCTTCCAAGGTGTTCGTCAGAGGTCACAAAATTTCGGTTAGAGGAATGCCTTATGACTGATTGCACAATATGCAACTATTGATAATAGGAACATGTTAGATACTTTGAAACAGCTAGAAGAGACGTTGTTTTATTGTTTTCAGTTTTGGGTTTTCTGAGACAGGATCTTGCTGTGTAGCAGCTGGTCTCAAACTCAAAATCTTCCTGCTTCAGCCTCCTGAGTGTTGGGGTTACAGGCATGCTCCACCATGTCCAGCTTAAAAGAGTAGATTCTAAACGCTCCCACCACAAAGAAGTGCTAAGTATGTCAGGTGATTGATATGCTATCTAACATGACTGAACAATTTTACAGTATATACATACATCGTAACATCACATTTACCCCATAAATGTAGACAATTATTGTTGACCAATTTTCATATTGATCATATTGATCAATATTGAACATGAAAATTCCAATACATTTCTAATCAGTATCTAAGTGGAGTTTTGTGGAATTTTTGTTTTTGTTTTGAACTTGGATAAAACATTCTTAAAGTTCACTTGAAATAATCATTTGCTGACAATAATAAAAAATAATAATAGTAGCAATAGCAAGTATGAGGCCCTGAGTCCAAACCTCGGTACCACCAAAAAGAAAAAAAAGGAAATAAGTAAGAATATTTTCTATCAGGAGCAGGTACCAGAACACCCTACAAAAGTATTTAGTGGAACACAAGACAATCCAGAAGCAGATGTCAGATTTTAGTGAAACTAGAGTAACTGTAGATTTTTTTTTGGCTTTTGGATTTCTGTTTTACTTTTTTACATAAGTAATGCTAGAACAAGTGGCTCTCCAACTGGGAGAAAATTTAGAAGGTGACCCTCATCTGATGCCACACACAGTCATAAATTTCAAATGGAACAAATATTAATATAAAATATAAAAATCTTATAAGATAATTTGTGAAAAAAATCAGACAGACTTAGATTGTCAATTCTGAAACTGTAAAAGAACATGAAAACTATATGAATATACCAAAACCCACAATGGCTATTTATATAACCAAATGACAAAATAGAAATATCTGACCAAAAAATCCCAAATAAAATCATTGGACAAAGGCAGATGTGGAAAATTATTCAAAACATAGATCATAGGTAAAGGTTTAACACAGAAAGTCAAAAAGCAATCTCTTATAAACTGACCATGTAATGTAAGCAATAGAAAACATACAAAGAATATGAAAAGACAATTAACAAGATAGAACATCAAAGTGACCTGTAATCACATGAAAACATACTTAAATTCTAGTAGACTATAGAAGCAAATCAAAGTAATATCCACCAGACTGGCAAAAATTTGAAAAATATTAATGTCTTTTGCCAACATGTATGCAGAAAAAAGCATACATTTGCTTACATGAGTGTGCAATTTTATACTCTTTTTAGAAAGTAATTTGGCAACATCTGTTAATAATAAAAATACATATTCCATTTCACCCAACAATTTCAGTCCTAGGCAACTCTATCAAAGATATTTGCAAACTAGTTTATAAGGCCAGGCAAGGTGGCTTACCTCTATAATCCCAGCTACTTGGGAGGCAGAGATAGGGAGGATTAGGTCTGAAGCTAGCCCCAGGAAACGTGGAAGACTCTACCTGAAAAATAAAAAGCAAATAAGAGCTGGGAGTGTGGCTCAAGAACACCTGTCTCACAAGCTCAAGGCCTTGAGTTCAAACCCAGAACCACCACCACCAAAAACAATCCATCTTACATAGGTAGGCATAATCAATTACAGCATTGTTTATAGTGACAAAAACATTTTAGTAGTGGAATGGTTGAACATATTTGCATAATAGCTATTTTAAAAATGAATGAGGACTGGGGTCAAGGCTTCAGTGGTAGAGCACTTGCCTAGCACACACAAGGCCCTGAGTTCAATTCCCAGTACTGCCAGAAAAGAAAAGAATGAATTAAACCTATGCCAGATGACTTCAAGAGAGGTAACTGAGTTAGAAAAAAATAGAAGAATTTACATATGACTCTGTGCCTGTAACTATACAGTAGTCCCTCTAATCTATGGGGGACACACTCCAAGACCTTCAGTGGATGCCTCAAACTGCAGATAATACTGAAACCTACTTATACACATGATATGATCGTTTTATTTTTTAATTAGGCACAATAAGAGAAATAACAGCTATCATCAAATGTAATAATTATAATGATATACTATAATAAAAATTACATGAATATGGATTCTGTCTTTCTCAAAATGTCTTATTGCACTGTTTTCACCTTTCTTGTGGTGATATGAGGTGATGTAATGCCTACTTAATGAGATGAAGCGAAGTGAATGAAATGAAGGCAGGTGGATGACATAGGCCTTGTGATGTAGTATTAGACTACTGTATAAGGGTTAATTGAACAGAAACACAGTAATCATGTAATTGAGATGGTGACAATTGACAAAAGGGCAGGTGACATTTATAGTGCAGATATGCTGGGCAAAGGGGTGCTTCACATTCTGGGTGGGAAGGAACAGAAAGTCATGAGTTTTCATCACACTAATCAGAAGAGTACACAACCCAAAACTTATGAGTTAAGGTCTGGGAATGTGGCTCAAGTGGTTAGAATGTCTGCCTTGCAATTGTGAGACCTTGAGTTCAAACCCCAGCACTAAAAAAAAAAAAGCAACCTATGGGCTTGGTAAATTTTCCATTTAATATTTTCAGACTGAGATTGGCTAAAGATAACCAAAACTGTGGAAAGAGAAATTGTAGACCAGGGGAGACTGCTGTTTGTGCTCATAGATCTACCTGTACATTGCTGTGAGTACAAAAGAGAATAGGAAAGACTCCAATAGGTACAAACATGGATTTTAGTCGGGGTGTAGTCAAAATAAGGGGAAAAGAAGCAAAGAAGGGAATAAGCAAGAAAAGGAGAAAAAAGGCAAAGATGATATGATTATATGTATTCAAAACTAGTGATATGTGGAATATATAGTTAAGAAATTGAACTAAAAATAAACACTTTTTTAGGAAAAAAAATCTCTGATCCCAAGTACAAGAAATACAGTTCCTGCTCACTTGCATTTACAAGTGCAAATTGGCGTATAAATGTGTGAAAGCATTTGGTTGAGTCCAGAGTGGAAGTAGGGGATGGAGAAAAGCTATCTCTATGTCAGAATAAATAGCACTCAGGCAGTTCATGGGGTCCTGCACAGCACTGCTTGTTATCCCAGTTGTGGGTGAGAGGAGAGAATGCTAAATTACTATTCCTATATTTAAGCAAAGTGAACCAATCACAATTTGATTACATTTTAGGTATAAACGATTATTGTTAATGCACATTTTAAGTATTTTTAGTAGTGGTGGAGAGTTTGCTACTATCCAGGTGAGGGAAGCTAATATTGCTAATGTTATTTTTAAAATCTGGTGAGAACTTATTTTTATTTCTCCTTCAGTTCATTATCTCTTTTCTTTGTGCACACGTCTGAGTGTCTAGTTGACCACAAGGCAGACACTTGATTAATATGCCTTTGACACATTCGTAATGGAATGTCACTCTGTACCTGTGCATGGCAACTAACACTCATCTGAAACCCTGCCCACAGTTTTGCTCCAGCTAGCAGGAGATTAATTCTACCTTTATGGACAAATATTTAGGGCAGTAAGAAGTGGATGGGGAAGCTTCAGTCTTGAATTGGACTTGTCTCTGGTCTGAGACCCTCTTCCAAAGACCATTCAGAAAATAGTCATGAAATCACAAGTCTTAGACTGAGTTCCTAGGAAACATGTTCTGAGGAGGAAACTAGTTGGGGAGTGCTCTCTGGGCCAGATCTGTGAGGAGAGAAGGAATCTCTGTGCTGGGCAGAGAGAGAGGACTTACTAACTAGGCCACAAGGAACGGCATTGGACCTTCAGATTTGTCCCATTTCAAAGGAAGAGTGTGGCCTTTATACCTGAGCAGTGACAGTCTTTTATTACAGGCTGCCCAGGGATGGGTTGTTTTTCTTTCTTTTTTTTTTTTCTTTCAGTACTGGGGTTTGAATTCAGGACCTCACACTTGCTAGGCAAGTGCTCTCCCACTTGAATCACTCCACCTGCCCTGTTTTATGTTGGGTATTTTAGAACTATCTGCTTGGGCTGGCTTCGAACCATGATCCTCATAACTTCTGCCTTCTGAATAGCTAGAATTACAGGTGTGAGCCACTGGTACTCATCTGAGAGGTTGTAACTGTAATGCAGTTGGTTTCCTGAGACTGAGGGCAAAGCTCTTAAAATAATTCTGTGCGGGAGAGCTGTCAGCCACCAATGCCCTCAGCTACAGAGAAGTCTGGGCAGCTGACCACACAGCACCCAGAAAGTAGATGTTTAAACTCTTTAAAATAAGAAAAGAGAAGAGAAGAGAAAGGAGGGAGGGATGGTGGAGAGAGAGACAGAGGAAGGAAGGAAGGAAGGAAGGAAGGAAGGAAGGAAGGAAGGAAGGAAGGAAGGAAGGAAGGAAGGAAGGAAGGAAGGAAAGAAGGAAGGAAGGAAGGAAAGAAGGAAGGAAGGAAGGAAGGAAGGAAGGAAAGAAGGAAGGAAGGAAGGAAGGAAGGAAAGAAGGAAGGAAGGAAGGAAGGAAGGAAGGAAGGAAGGAAAGAAGGAAGGAAGGAAGGAAGGAAGGAAGGAAGGAAGGAAAGGAGGAAGGAAGGAAGGAGATGGACAGAAAGAAGGAAGGAAGAAAGAAAGAAAGGACAAAAGAAAGAAAGAAAGAAAAGCAATAGTTTTATTCTATCAGTTCAAAGGGAGGGAAAAAACATAGCTAATTTTACTTTTAATATAAATATATATATATATTTAAAAACAACATGTATTTTAAATCCTTCTCAGAGCCTGTGAAGTACAAAGTTAAGCTGTAATCTGGCACATGTAGCCCTTCCAGGCATTATTGCATTAAACGATTTTCTCCTATCTGAGTACCGTCCAGGCTCAAGCCAGCTTAGCTTCTGAGACCTGATGAACTTGGGCACATCCAGGGTGGTATGGCTAGAGAGTTTTCTAATTCTGAATGTATTATAGATATAAGAAAAGGAAAATGAAAAATTCCACATTTGATCACTTAGTGTATGGGAGATAAACATACTTAGAGGCAACAATTGAAGGACCGGTGATGGGGGATTTGATTAGATCCCTGTCCTTTCTGCATCTCACATCATTCAGGAAATCTCAGGACCATCTAGGCTTCCTCACTGAGACAGTGCTAAGACTGGAAAAACAGAAGGGGAGAAGAACATTGTTGAGCACTTGCTGGGGCTCAGGAATAATTCTCTTAAAATGCAGCTGAATAATGCCATGGAAATTAGATTTTAATGTAATCCTTATAATGAAAAAACGACAAGTATCAAATGTAAACTGGAAATGAAGCTAAGTGCCCAGGTTTGCTTATGCAAGAGCACCTCAATATCAAGAACCCCAGAATGTGAAAATACTGACTCAAGAAACATAACAGATGATACCTTGTAAAAATAAACAATAATAGCATCTGTTTAAGCACTTCTTTTAGAGTGTTTAATGCAATTAGATTTATCAACAAAGATCAGTTGAAGCAATACTTTTAAAGCATATAATGATGGCTTAGAGAATTTTAAAATTACAGAAAAATCACTTTCGACCTGATTGCTTCCACTTTGCACTCAGGGCTTTGGTACTGTTCCATTCCACTTCCCTGTCACTTTCATGTTTTAATACCTTGAGTAACCTTTTGTTGCTGTGCTCAGAACCTAGGTCCTGGAATTTATTTATAAGTGATTCTGCCTTGTAGTCAAGCTCCTCCTCCCTCCTCCCTTCTTCCTTTCCTTCTTTCATTCTTTTTTTAAATATTTAAGCAATTGTTTTTTAAGAAGTTAAGCAAGATGGTGCCAGATGAGCCCCTGTGTGCTGGGTTCTTCCAGCAGTAAAGGTATGCAGGAGAGTGAGGGCGTTGGACCAGGGCCTCAGGAGCCTCTGTTTGATAACAGCCTTCTCTAACTGCCAGCAGAGCACCACTACCTGTAAGAATTAGGTGGGAGGTGTTAATGAACTTGAGGAGGTGGCTGGGGAGGAAAACATGCCCAGTAGCCTTTTCTCCTTTCCTCTCTGAGCCTGCAGCCATGACAAATCATGACAGGCTTGGAGCAGAGCGTTAATTATAGCTTTGCCAACCTGAAGCTGGAGCTTTCACAGTTTAGAAACAACTTGTGGTGTTAATTTGCTGTTACTTTAACTTGGGACCCGACTTCTCTGATACCCAGTTTTGAGAGAGAAAGTCATTATTTATTAATATCATTCTTAATGCGTCTTAATTGTAAAAATCAATGGGTTTGGCTGTGCAATTCCTATCCATGTATATATTGTGCTTCCCTAGAGGTCAATCACAGAAGTCCAAAGGCACTGAGACCAGAACCTCAGAGATTAGTTCCACCTTGGTCTCAGCCCTACAGTAGCCCCCACAACTCCATGCTTCATATTTCCAGTGACAGCAGCAGAAAGGGGGAGGGAAGGCAAGACCTAATTGCCTCCCACTGGGCCCACATCTTAAAGGTTCCCAACACCCCACCCTGGGGACCAGTCTTCCAGCCTATGGATCTTTGGGGACTCACTTAAACCATACCCATACCAAAGCAATCTGAAAGACAAATCATTTAGGACTGTGTCTCCCCATGGCTTTTTGTTTCAGAAAGTCCAGATAAATTCTCAGACTAATGTGTAATTTGCACATATATAACATAGCTTCTCTGTCAACAATTTTTTTTGCCCCAGGACAGCTGGTTAATACGTAGAGAAATAATCCTTAGACCAGCTCTGTCTGCCATTTTGTGCTGCATTTTGCTGAAAACAGGCAATTTCATCATTTTGAAGCAGCACTTCCATAGGATTTCATTGCACATTTTTGTTCTGTGAGTTTCTGCATTGATGATCAACGTGTCCATGTGTAAGCATCTGTGCGGAGTGATTAATAATGGCATCTAAGAAACTAGGGCAGTGCTTCCCAGGGCGTTTCCCTATGGACACCTGTCGTGAGATGCTCCTTGGGAAAAGGAAAAGTTCGGTAGTCAAATGCATCTGGAGCGTGCTGTGCTTGCGTGCCTTCTCAGAGTCCCAACACACTTCCATACATGAAAGGCTCTGAGGAGGCACACAGTCGAAAATGAATCTTGTTCAGCCAACAGTTCCACAAGTTGTTTTACTATAAACTCTACCCTACTGCATTTTTATTTTTTGTGATTCACTCTGCTAAAATGTAGAACTTGCCCTAGGAAAAGCCAAAGTGCAGCTGTCTATTTCACCTCTTCTGGAGAATTCTGGGGAGGGAGGACCAGGAGCGTGTGTGGATTCACAGTCATCTATGGGAAGTTATTGTCGTGCCCACTTTTTTCTTTTTGACAATTAAGATTTTTGTGCCAACAATAAATACACTCTATCTATTTGGCATTCATATTCAGTAACTTTCTTTTCAACAATGATTTCTAACTATCCTTGTTTATATTTACATGTTTATCTGCCATATTTTTCTTTGTCTTCTTTCACCATAAGGCCCCACCTCTTTCCTCTTGACTATGTTAATTGAAGTCTTATTGAGCACTGTGCATGTACAAAGCACCACCCTGGGTCTATAGCAGTAAGATGTCCCCTGCCTTCAGAGGGTCCAGGGTCTGAGCTAGGGACTGGGTGCAGTGCCAGCTGCGTGAACAACATGACTGCAAGGCACCTCGGACACGGTGAGGACAGTTAGCAGAATCCCCTAGGAAGTGCTTTTTGAGCTGAGTCTCAAAGGATGAGCAGGAGTTCACCCAGTGGAGTGGAAAACACATCTATTCTAGAACAAAAAGAGAATGATGTGTGGAGCACAGAAACTTGGAAACAGGTTGATGGCTTTGTACAACTTGATCAGAAGTTAAGACATTGTTGTTTAAATAATAAGAGTCTACATAGAAGAGTGTGGAGTGCAAAAACCATCAAGGTATCTTGCACTTTTTATATTCCTGTGGCAGAAGTATGGAAGATAAATTGCGTTTGGTGTCAGGAACATTTGTAAGTGACCTGGGGTGGGCAGGATCACTGAAAAATGACAGGATAAAAGTGTGCTGCCTGATTCTCTATAATTTTCCTTCTCTTTTCCCCAAAGGAATCTATATTTACTTTTAAAACAAAAAGTAGCTTTAAAAACGTGATTTTTTTCCTTCCTTTGCATAGTACCACAAGGTTCACCTGAAGCACTGTGGTTTGAGGATGCATGGGCTCCAGGCAACTGCCCCCTTCCACTTTTGGGGTCATTTTATGACAAACCTCACTCAATGGGAGGCCGGGAGCAGAGTGGGGTAGGGGGTCTAGACTCAGCTCCAGCCTAAGAGCCAAGATGGAGTCGCTCCACCCTCTGAATTACTGTCTCCTCATCTAAGCAGCCATGCTATGGTCTGGATGAGTGGCCCCCGAAGGCCCAGGTGTTAAGGGCTCAGTCTCCAGGGGCACTACTGGAAGGTGGTGGAACCTTTAAGAGATGAGGCCAAGTGGGAGACTTTAGGTCATAGAAGGCATGCTCTCGAAGGGGATTGGGGGGCTCTAGTTTCTTCCTCATTCTTTCTTGGCTGATCAGATAACCAGTCTTTCTCCACATATTCTCTTACCATGATCCCTTCCTTGACCAGACCCAACTAAAACCTGCAAACACATGATCCAAAATAAACCTTTTCTCTTTATAAGTTAATTGTCTTAGGTGTTTTGTTATAGTAATGTGATACCAGCCAATACAAGCCATTTATGGGTTAAAGGACACAATATATATGAAAATACCTTTTTATCCTCACAACAAAACAGGGAAATAGGGAGAGTAGAGAGAAATCTCATTGAAATCTGGAACAGAAGTTCACAGAGTTAAGGGATTATACTGAGGGTTATAGGCAGAGGATTTGCACAGATATTTCTGAAAAAAAGAGCTACAATGACCAACAGCTATGTGAAAATAAGCTCAGCATATTTTTTCTAATTATCATCAAGATGCAAATTAAAACTACAATGATTATTACCTCTCACCTGGTAGAATGGCTATTATCAAAAAATGAACAATAACAAATGTTGGCAAGGATGTTCAGAAAATGAAATCCTTGCACACTGTGGGTGGGAATGTAAATTAGTAAGGCATTATGGAAAGCAGTATGGAGGTTCCTCAAAAACACCCCATAATTACCACCTGATCCATCATCCCACTTCTAGGTATATATCCAAATGAACTGAAATTGTCATGTGTCAGAGAAATCTATATTCCCGTGTTCATTTTAGAATTACTCACAATAGCCAAGATTCAGAATCAACCTTAAGTGTCCATCAATGAATGAATGGATAACGAAAATGTAGTACATATATATGTAGACACAATAGAATGCTATATAGCCTTAAATAAGCAAGAAATTCTCTCCTTTGCTACAATATGGAGGAAACTGGAGGGCATTATGCTAAGTAAAATAAGCCAGTCACAGAAGGACAAATACTGTGTGATCTCACTTACATGTAGAATCTTAAAGTAGGTCTCATAGGAGCAACAGGGTGGGGGTGGAAAGGAAGGGATAAGGAAAGAAAGACGTTGGTCAAAGAAAGAAGTTTCAGTTAGACCAGAGGACTAAGTTTTAGTGATGTGTTGTGCTGCGTAGTGACAGTTAATAACAATGAATTATGTATTTCAAAATTGCTAACATAATAGATTTTTTTTAATGTTCTCATTACAAAAATATGAGTTGCTGAAGTGATGGATATGTTAATTAGCTTGATTGAATCTTTCTACAATGTATGCATAGATCAAAACATCACTTCAGGCCCCCCTAATATACACTTATTATTTGTCAATTAAATAAACATGTAGAAAAGAAAACACTTTCTGAAGATAGCAGAGGCTGTGCCTTCATGCCTTTTCTCTTATGGTGGCAAAGACAACAGATCCTGAGCTTCTGAACAAAAGTTCCCTGGTTCCTGCTGACAGTTTAATTAGTCAGAAGAGGAGCCTTGACAGTTCACAGGCCATGTCCTGCCAGGGATTATTTGCCCACAGTTCTGACTGATATTAAAGTGGGAGGACTGCCACTGCGTCCCAGCCTGCAGAACTCGGGGCTCTAAGCAGAACTGAGGGTCCTTAAGGTGCCAGAGTCACCAGTGTGTTTGTGACAGCACTGTACCACATGGAATCCTTGGATAGGACCGTGGATATTGGAATGAGATCTCACGAATGCCTCTCTTCCTCCCTCCTCTGCCTCCCTCTCCTTTCGCTTCCCTTCATCTGCCCCCACCCTTGCTCCTCTCTCTGTTTCTGTCTTCATGCTGTCTCTTACAGTGACCTCTTCTACCTGTGAGAGTTCATAAGCTCAGCTCATTAGCACCTATGTAATTGAAGCTATATTCCTTCAGAAAGTCGTGATATGAACTCAGGAACGACACAGTGCAGGCACTCCCTGTGTTCCACATAAACCCTAAGAAATCTTGCAGTGTGTGAAGGAAGGGTTGAGAAAGGTGGGGGGAAAATACCTAATGAAAACTAACGTGCCAACCATTCCACCTTGCTCTGAAGTCTTCAGTCTAAAAAGAGGCATGAGTAAGTGGAATTAAACCCACTACAGAAAGCACGCAAGTGGGCTAATTATTCGTCATGCGTGCCCTCTAGCTGCTCTGCGAGCAGGTTGCAGGATTGATGAGGGATTGTGGAAGCTCTTTGAACTGATCAGTGATAGTCCCTTGCTAATGAGATGACCCGATTACCAGCCTTATTTTGAATACTGCAACTATACAGAAAGCTGAGTCCTTGCAGTATTCCTTAAGGAGGGCTAACCTGCATAAGTGCCACCAGGACAGCAGCAGACAGGGATCAGAGGACCAGGAGCTGAGCTATAAATAGCCAGACCTCTCTTGCTGTCCTGTTCACCTTCTCTTTCTTCTCTCTTCTGATCTTTCCTCCTCTCTCTGTAATTGCTAGCACTCTCCATCTCTTGTCAGTCTCTAGCTCACTGTCATGCACACACGCCCACCATCCTGTGCATGAGTGTCTGCACTTGCTCTTGCCTAGGACAAGGGTGTGGGTGGGAGAGTTTGTGTCGGTTCACCAGTGTTTCTTTAGTCCCAGAAGCCAGAGCTGACTGCTTTGAGTGCATTGTCCCATCTCTGACTAAAGTCTTGCTTGGGTACTTGGATGCTCTTTTTTGGCATTGCTGGAAGTCTTACCCTGTCTACTCACTTTCCCTGTCTACTTCCTTTGCCCAGCTGTTTAAGGACCTGTACAATAACTTCTCATCTCCAGTCTGACTCAATGAATTTCTGATGCAGAGACCTCTGCTGTGTACAGCACTTTGTGATGCCTGTGGGGGAAGAGAGGCTTAAGAGGAGTTTAATACCCCATCACCGACCTTATCTGCTCATTTTTACTTAATTGACAGATAGCAATTGCACACCTTAATGAGGGACAGTGGGATATTTTGGTACACATCTACTGTAATGATCAACTCAGGCTCTTTTTTTTTGTGGTGCTGGAATTTGAACTCAGGACCTACACCTTGAGCCTCCAACCAGGCCTATTTTTGTGAAGTGTTTTTTCAACATACAAGCTCATGAACTATTTTCCTGGGCTGGCTTTGAATCCTGATCTTCTTGATCTCTGCCTCCTGAGTAACTAGGATTTCAGCCGTGAGCCACTGGTGCCCAGCTCAACTCAGGCTCTTTTGGCTCTCCTTCATCTCAAACATTTATCATTTATATTTGTGATGAGAGCATTCAAAGTCCTCTTTTCTAGCCATTTTGATTATATCATACAATATTGTTAAACTATATTGTTAAACACCTCTGTGTAACTGTACACCAGGCCTCATGCCTCTGTCTAGCTATGTCCTCACACCATTCACCATTCTCCCAATGCCTTCTTCTCTCTACCCTCCCTGGCCTTTGGTAGCCACTCTCCCTCTCTCTCCTCCATGAGCTTAGCTTTTTCACATTCCACATAGGAGAGAAATCATGTACTATTGTCTTTCTGTATCTGGCTGATTTACTTAAAATTATGATCTCCAGTTTCATCCATATTTCCACAAATGACAGGGTTTCTTTCACTCTTTATGGCTGCATAATATTCATTCTTTTCCCATTCATCTGCTATCTTGGCTATGTGAATAGTGCTAAAATGAACATTGGCATGCAGATGACTTGTGACATACTGATTTCACATCCTTTGGTTACATACCCAGTAGTCTATCCCTACCTTAAAAGCAATTACACTAGTCTGGGTGCAAGGAATTCTATAAACAATTAATGAATGCTACATAATCAAGAGCTACACTGATACAATTCCCCACCAGGACTGTGCACTCCATCCAACTGGGAACTGCTCTGGGCAGTCAGGAGGGAGAGGACGGGGTAGAGTTGAAGGGTAGAGTCTCAAGGCAAGCCAATAGATCTTAAGATAGACCTGAGGAATTGGAGTTTTTCAAGAGGGATAGAAAGTATATGCCCTCTCTGCTGGGAGGAGAGTGCTCTTGGAAGTCCAAGAGCTTAGTATTCTGCAGATGCACACCTGCTTGTAGTGAAAAATAATTATTCCTTCATGGGGTCAAGTTCCCTGGCTGTACTTCGGGCTGGGTCTTGAGGTGACCAGAGTTGTGTTGAGTGTGCAGTGACCTGGGACAGAAATGGACTTCCCTTAGGGATCAGCCTGTGGTTACTGCTTGGTTAGTCAACCTTTGTACCTTGGTGAGTAGAATTCAGAGCTCGTGTGTCCTGCTCATGTAGAGGTGAGCTGTGGCATCTGTATTCCCCACACTGCAGATCATTATCCTCTTCAAACAATCTTTTCACCATGTCAAATGCAAACGCAAGCCCTGGAAAACTATCTTCTAGCAATGATCAGACTCTCACTAACATGATCAAATGCAATTAAGAAGCCATTCTTTTCCAAGAATGCTTTAAAAGTGGCTCAAGAAATTGTCTAGGTTTCTGTGCACATAAGAGTGCAAGAGAGGCTGGAGTGGAATCCATCCCCCTCCACTGAATCACCCGAAATGCCTGTGGGGAGGATCTAGAAGGAAGATAAATAATCTGTACTATCCTGCTAATGTAGAGATGATCAGATAGTCATACTTTCAGCTTTGAAACCAAATACACTTTTTAAAAATGAAAGTTACTGAGAAGGAATGTATAGAATGACAATAAGATGGGTTATAGTAAAAACAAATGCTTAATCTAAATCATTCATTTGAATTATGAATTACTGAAATGTGTTCACCGATGGTAGGTTGAGCAACTATTGCCACCTGCCCAATCTATAGTCACATAGACAGACAGCTGTCTGCATAACGAGATATGGGCAGTATCCCGGGAACAGGACGTCGAGCTCCTCTTTGTAGCTCCACCTTTGAATGGAGACAAAACATGGGACGTTCCCCCTAATAGAATGAAAATGTTCCATGAAGACAGATGATGTTTTCCAACCAGTCCTGTTCATAAATTTATACAAGTTAGCTTTGCAGAATGACCAGTTGACACTGGAGAGAGCAGTGTCCTAAGGAAGTAAGATGCTGTAAAAGTAAGTTTTGGGAAGTGTGGGAAGCCAGAAACAGAGAGAGGGAAGAAGGTTGGGTACTGTGCATCAATGGGTTGGATAAGACACCAAGGGTTGAGCTTATAGTCAAGGCAGGAAGTAGGGGTCAATGGAGGAGACATGTCCAGGATTAACTGCCCACCAAGCAACTAGCCCTGGCTCCTCCAACAAGCATGCCTCACAGAGTACTTTATTGTGTGCATCTGCTCATTGGTAAAGGTGATGTTATCCAAAGCTTGGTGCATTTCATAAAAATCACAGAATCATAAATGTTAGGACTGGAAGGAATCATAGCTAGCACTTTGCCCAACCAACTTACTTTGCAGGTCTAGAAATGATATGGACCCAGTAAGAGTGTATGTTCTTCCCTGCACAAGATCAGCCCAGAATCTGATAGAGTTCAGTGGGTGTCAACAATAATTTACCCTCCAAACCAGGACACTTGTGAGAGTGAGAGACTATTTGGATGGGATGCTAGAGAAGCAAGTATAAGATGAGTCTGTCCTTAGCAAACCTTGGATATATGGACACCAAATCAGAGCTAAGGCATGAGGAAGTTACTACAAAGTTAGAGAGATGTAGAAGAGGAAAGAAGGATATCATAGTATTAAATAAGCAGAATATATGTTCAAAGAGGGCACAAAATCCTTTTGAATGAGAGAAAACAGCAGGAGCCAAGAACAATTGATTGGATGGATTGTAGTGGACTTGATTTGGAAATGCACACTGAGTATGGTGAATGCATTCCTCATAGGTCAGGTTGGCCAGAGATGCCCATTTAAGATGAGACAAGGGAGGGGGCAGGAGACCTTGCTGTAGGAAATGGACTGAGGAGACACAAAGCTGATGCTAGACCCAGCAAGCATTTTGAAGCATGGCGTGGAGTTTCTTCCCACCTCCTCATTGCAAGGGCAAGAAAGCAGTTAAGAACTGAGTCTCTCTCCAATGCAGAATATTGCTCCAAGGCACTATAAGCACTCAGGGCTCTGGGTGGAGTCCTGGGTGGCAGGATGGAATTAGCTGGGTGCTCCATCAGATCTCCTTAGAAAACTAGGACTCACCACAGCATGCAGACAGAAACTGAGGGCAATTGGGGGAATAATGGGTCAAAGTCACATGACTGTGGCTAACCAGTGTGAAGACCCAGGACCCTGACACAATTGTCTGTGGAGTCAAGCTATAGAGAGACTTACAATGACATTTGGGCATCAGAAAACTGAGGCTCTGATCTCCTGAGTGTGTCAGGAAACTCACACTGCCCACTGAGTGGTTCCAAAAACCCTACACTTCATCTGGATCAGCCTTTTCTGGCAGCCACTAGTCACTCAATGTCTTCAATGTCATCCCATAGAAACAGCCATTTGACAATTCATTTTAAGGGAATTGGTGTCAGTTAACAGCAAATGACCAAGTCTGAAACACTCATCCTTGCTACAGTTTTAATATCCAAGAAGATGAAGTGTACTAACTCATAACTTATACTTTGTAAGAAATAGTGCCTTAACACCCTGAAGGAAAAAACTGTTACAGTAGAGTTCTACACATTGCATAAAATGTGGAGAAGGTACTGGGTTCCAGTCCCTAACTTCATATTCCCTAGATCTTACCTTCTTCTCAGACCTTTTCAGATTACACACCCAGTGTCCATCCAGGAATCCTGGGACCATCTGGGAATCAGGTTCTGATTTTTCATAATTCCTCCTCAAGGGAAGAGACTAGCTATGAGGGACTCAGTTCAAGTTTAGTCCAGGCAGGACAACGTGAAGACCTTTGTATGGCAGTGAGAGAGGAGCTGTAGCAGAGGGATGACAGCTTGCTATGGACTACAAGTTTATATCCCCCCTCAAAACTCATGTTTTTTGTTTTTTTGTTTTTTTTATTTTTATACTTTTCTTTTTTTTTTTCCTTTTATTATTCATATGTGCATACAAGGCTTGGGTCATTTCTCCCCCCTGCCCCCACCCCCTCCCTTACCACCCACTCCACCCCTCCCTCTACCCCCACCCCTCAATACCCAGCAGAAACTATTTTGCCCTTATTTCTAATTTTGTTGTAGAGAGAGTATAAGCAATAATAGAAAGGAACAAGGGTTTTTGCTGGCTGAGATAAGGATAACTATACAGGGCATTGACTCACATTGATTTCCTGTGCGTGTGTGTTACCTTCTAGGTTAATTCTTTTTGATCTCACCTTTTCTCTAGTGCCTGGTCCCCTTTTCCTATAGGCCTCAGTTGCTTTTAAGGTATTTGCTTTAGTTTCTCTGTGTTAAGGGCAACAAATGCTAGCTAATTTTTTAGGTGTCTTATCTATCCTCACCCCTCCCTTGTGTGCTCTCGCTTTTATCATGTGCTCAAAGTCCAATCCCATTGTTGTGTTTGCCCTTGATCTAATGTCCACATATGAGGGAGAACATACAATTTTTGGTCTTTTGGGCCAGGCTAACCTCACTCAGAATGATGTTCTCCAAATCCATCCATTTACCAGCGAATGATAACATTTCGTTCTTCTTCATGGCTGCATAAAATTCCATTGTGTATAGATACCACATTTTCTTAATCCATTCGTCAGTGCTGGGGCATCTTGGCTGTTTCCATAACTTGGCTATTGTGAATAGTGCTGCAATAAACATGGGTGTGCAGGTGCCTCTGGAGTAACCTGTGTCACAGTCTTTTGGGTATATCCGCAAGAGTGGTATTGCTGGATCAAATGGTAGATCAATGTCTAGCTTTTTAAGTAGCCTCCAAATTTTTTTCCAGAGTGGTTGTACTAGTTTACATTCCCACCAACAGTGTAAGAGGGCTCCTTTTTCCCCGCATCCTCACCAACACCTGTTGTTGGTGGTGTTGCTGATGATGGCTATTCTAACAGGGGTGAGGTGGAATCTTAGTGTGGTTTTAATTTGCATTTCCTTTATTGCTAGAGATAGTGAGCATTTTTTCATGTGTTTTTTGGCCATTTGAATTTCTTCTTTTGAGGAAGTTCTGTTTAGTTCACTTGCCCATTTCTTTACTGGTTCATTAGTTTTGGGAGAATTTAGTTTTTTAAGTTCCCTATGTATTCTGGTTATCAGTCCTTTGATGTATAGTTGGCAAATATTTTCTCCCACTCTGTGAGTGTTCTCTTCAGTTTAGAGACCATTTCTTTTGATGAACAGAAGCTTTTTAGTTTTATGAGGTCTCATTTATCTATGCTATCTCTTAGTTGCTGTGCTGCTGGGGTTCCATTGAGAAAGTTCTTGCCTATACCTACTAACTCCAGAGTATTTCCTACTCTTTCCTGTATCAACTTTAGAGTTTGTGGTTAGAGTTTGTAGTCTGATATTAAGATCCTTGATCCATTCTGAGTTAATCTTGGTATAGGGTGATATACATGGATCTAGTTTCAGTTTTTTGCAGACTGCTAACCAGTTTTCCCAGCAGTTTTTGTTGAAGAGGCTGTTATTTCTCTATTGTATATTTTTAGCTCCTTTGTCAAAGACAAGTTGGTTATAGTTGTGTGGCTTCATATCTGGGTCCTCTATTCTGTTCCACTGGTCTTCATGTCTGTTTTTGTGCCAGTACCATGCTGTTTTATTGTTATTTCTTTGTAATATAGTTTGAAGTCAGGTATTGTGATACCTCCAGCATTGTTCTTTTGACTGAGTATTGCCTTGGCTATTCGTGGCCTCTTGTGTTTCCATATAAATTTAACGGTAGATTTTTCAATCTCTTTAATGAATGTCATTGGAATTTTGATGGGAATTGCATTAAACATGTAGATTACTTTTGGGAGTATCAGCATTCTTACTATGTTGATTCTACCAATCCATGAGCATGGGAGATCTCTCCACTTTCTATAGTCTTCCTCAATCTCTTTCTTCAGAAGTGTATAGTTTTCCTTGTAGAGGTCTTTCACATCTTTTGTTAGGTTTACACCTAGGTGTTTGATTTTTTTGAGGCTATTGTAAATGGAATTGTTTTCATACATTCTTTTTCCATTTGCTCATTGTTAGTGTATAGAAATGCTAATGACTTTTCTATGTTGATTTTATATCCTGCTACCTTGCTATAGCTATTGATGATGTCTAGAAGCTTCTGAGTAGAGTTTTTTGGGTCTTTAAGGTATAGGATCATGTCATCTGCAAATAGGGATATTTTGACAGTTTCTTTACCTATTTGTATTCCTTTTCTTCCTTCTTCTTGCCTAATTGCTCTGGCTAGGAATTCCAGTACTATGTTGAATTGGAGTGGAGATAGTGGGCATCCTTGTCTGGTTCCTGATTTTAGAGGGAATGGTTTTAGTTTTTCTCCATTAAGTATAATGCTGGCTGTAGGTTTGTCATATATAGCTTTTATAATGTTGAGGTACTTTCCTTCTATTCCTAGTTTTCTTAGAGCTTTTATCATGAAATGGTGTTGGATCTTATCAAAGGCTTTTTCTGCATCTATTGAGATGATCAAGTGGTTTTTGTCTTTGTTTCTGTTAATGTGGTTTATTATGTTTATTGATTTTCATATGTTGAACCACCCCTACATCCCTGGGATGAAGCCTACTTGGTCGTGGTGAATAATCTTTTTGATGTGTTGGTGAATAATCTTTTTGATGTGTTGTTGAATTCGGTTGGCCATTATTTTGTTGAGGATTTTTGCGTCAATGTTCATTAAGGAGATTGGCCTGTAGTTCTCCTTTTTGGAGGTGTCTTTGCCTGGTTTTGGGATAAGTGTCAAAACTCATATGTTGACACCTAACCCTAGTGTGATGGTATTTGGAGGTGGACACTTTGGGAGAAAATTAGGTCATGATGATGGAGCCTTCATGAATGGGGTTAATGACCTTTTTTTTAACTCAAATTATCCTCTTATTTTTTCTTTTTAAATTAGGTATTATACAAAAGGGTTTCATTGTGATATTTCTATACATGCATATAACATAGTTTGATCAAATTCACCCTCCCCTATTACTCTCTCTTATCCCACTCCACCCCCTTTAAAATAAATTTAGCAGGTTTCATTATTCTATTTTCATACTTGCATGTGAAGTACTTTGGTCATATTTGCCCTCTTCATCTTCTCCTTTCACTCTCCTGCTTACCGCTGGTGGGCTAGTGCCTTCTAAGAAGTGGAAGAAACAGTTTCTCTGCCATGTGGGGGCATGGAGAGAAGCCACCATCCATAAACCAGGAAGCAGACCCTCACCAGGAAAATCTTCCAGTCCCTTGATCTTAAAGCTTCAAGAACTGCAAGAAATGAATATCTATAGTCCACCCAATCTATAGTATTTTGTTAGAGAAGTCCAAGCTGCCTACAACAGGAATTAAGGAATGAGAACCTCTGGTGCCTGATACTTCCCACAGCCCAACAGCTAAATGAAGTGTGTGCCACTTTGCATTGTTAGTGTTAGCCAGAGAAACACATGAGCAGGACTTTCATTTTTGGTGGGAAGGCATCCATTCATCTCGACATTGCTGTCAACTTCCAGAACAAGCTTTGTGCTTTCCATTTGGACTCACATCATAAGAACTTATTGTTTCAAGTCCTGTGCCCTTGTGCTGGAAAAATACACAACTTCATAGCATGCAAAGGGAGAATTCACATTAGATACTCCACATCTCAAAATTTAGTTGTCAAGGACCTCAAGACTCATCCAAAACTTAGTGGCCAGGATAAACAAGAGCCTTTAACATTTTGAAGCAATTACTTTTACAAAAGACAAAAAGAAAAATGTTTGTATGACTCAAGTGACAGAAATGAAGTAGTGGCGACAGCTCAAGTGGCATTTTCCATCCAACAACTTTTTATTTGCGCAACATATTCCTAAGTGATAGGAAATGACACGCAGGCTCCATTATCTCATTTCCATCATTTCAATCTTTTCTAACTTTCATATTTGTGAAACAAATTGCTTTAAACATGTCAAAGACACTTGAGTGGAGTGTTAGCCAAATTTTAAAAATAAAGATGATTCATAATGATAGCACTTGTGTTTATAGCCATATCAAGATAAAATTACAGGGGGAAAAAAAATCACAGTCCTGATTATTTAGGACACAAGCATAAGGTAATCATTTTCAGAAGTTAGAAAGAAATCTCTTTTCTGCTCTCTGCCTTATTTCCCCTAGATTTATTGAAGACCCTAGTATAGTGAGTGCTTGACACCCCTGTTTCAGTGATCTACTAAGTAACACATACTGATTTCTTCAGCACCTGGGTTCAGTTTGCATTATCAGGCAATCAGTTGAGCTTCATTGAAGTTCTTCCTCCCTTGTTCTCTTAGAGTGTATGCTTCCTGAGGGAAAGATGTCCTCATGCCCCTTGCTAGAGATAGGATGGGGCCTAGGACAGGACCAAATCCCCTCAACATATTCTTTTGAAGAATTGAGATTGATGCTACAAATAAAGTTCAAGAAATGTCACTTATTTTAACATCACTGATAGTTAAGAAAAAGAGGACATGGGTATACAGGATAATTGTACAAACCATGGAGATATATATATATATATGTACTGTACTGTTTGTATAATTTATATATATAATATATATGTAATTGTTTTATTTAAAATTTTGTTTTCTAGCTGGTGGAGTGGCTCAAGTGGTAGAGCTCCTTCCTTGTAAACAAGGAGGCCCTAAGTTCAAATCCTAGTACCACCAAAAAAAATAACATTTTGCTTTTAATTTACAGAAAAATTTCAAATATCTTCCTTTTTTTTCCCAGAACCATTAGAGCCCTAGCTTATATCCCATCATCCCTGAATACTTAAGCATGTATTTCCTATAAGCAAAGACAATCTCCTATGTAACCATGAAAATTAGGACATTAATGTTGATACTTGTGACCATTTCATCTTCGGAATCCATTGGAGTTTCATCAGTTGTTTCAACAACAACCCTTAGAAGGTCTAGTCCAGGATCACATGTTCCATTGAGCTGGCATGTCTCGTGTCTCATCTCTTTAGTTTTCTTTAATTTGGAACAGTTTTCTAGCCTTTCCATGACTTTCAGGACTCAATCCCTTCTAGGATTATGAAGAAAAAATTTTATAGCATGCCCTTTGATTTGGTTTTGTCAGACATTTCTTCATGATTAAAATTAGGTCACATACCTTTCACAGTAATGTCACAGAAATCACACTGTATTATTCTCAGAGCATCTATTTTAGGCCATTTTCTATTGCTGTAGAAGAACACCTGATACTGGGTAATTTATAAGGAAAAGAGATTTTTTGACTGACAGTTCTGAGGTCTGGGAAGTTAGATCTGGCAGCTACGTCTGATGAAATCCTTCCCACTGGTGAGGTCTCTGCAGAGTGCTGAGGCAGCACAGGGCGAGGGAAGCATAGAAGAGACAGAGACAAACTGGCTTTCTAACAGCCCCACCTTCAAGATAGCCCATTAGTCCATGAAACCATTAACGGATCAAGTGATTAATGAAGGCATAATGTAATCATTCCTTAAAGATCCTTCCTGGTCCTATCTCTTAATACCTCACAATGAATATTAAATTCCAACATGGGTTTTGGTGGAAACATTCAGACCATAACAGCCTCCTACCTGCGTGCACATAGTATTTTTCAGGTCCCATTATTGGTGATGTGAACTTTGGTAATTGCATTAAGACTGTTACAAGTTGGATATTCCAGAAAACACTTTGAAATTAACCCGTGAGAAGTTGACTATGGAGTGTTCTTGGGATCGCTCCTTTGGGACAAAGGAGAAGTCAGGTTACAATTCACTTGCCACAAAAGCCTTTTCTGACTCAATGTGGAGCTACAGTACTGGGGTGGCTCTTTATAGTCTTCTGTTATGAGGACAGGGGACTGGGCTCTATATGTTGATGTGTCATTGGCTATAAGCCTAGCTTCAAATGAGGTGTGAACTTGGAGAGACATTTTTCTTCAGCTAAGACAAGATTGACCCACCGAGGACCATTTTCTGTCATCATGCCCAGCAATGGGGATAGGTTTCTAGCAATCCTGAAGGGGAACCTGGGCCCCAATCACAGAGCCCAACACAGTGGTGTCGGTTGGAATTATCTGCTACAAAGTGACTCTTTGTTCCCTGTATAGTTAGTAAGTTTACAGGAAAGTAAATTATTGGAATTATTCCATTCATCAGTGAGGTTTTAATGGTAGAGTGACTGACTGATATCAGTATGCACTCCTGATTTCCTCTTTTTATTAAATGGTTTACTTTAATCTGTTATTATTATCAGTTAGGTTGATGTTCACAAAGTCCTAGGTTTTGCCAGTCAGAAACAGTTCCAACTGCCTTCAGTACTTACTTCCTTACTTTTTGGAGCAGCAACATGTTTTGGGCTCATTTTTTATTCTCCCTGCTCCCAACCCTGGAAACAACCATTTTTCCAAGGATCTCTGCTTCCTTACAGTAGAGAGCGGTACTTAGAAACCAAGATCTAGGTCCTAGGTAGGATGTTGCTATCTCCCTTCATACTTTCCATTCTAACCTAGGTCACCATTGGGCTTTACCCCTGTGACATGCCTGTGACGACCCTGACCCCTAGCCTTGAGGGATATTTGAGACTTCTCTTAATTCATATCTAAGAAGACCTGAGTGGATATGGGATTATTCAATGATGGTAACATCAGCTAACATTTACTGAGCTTTCACTAAGTAAGTGTGCTTGGTGTGCTTTGTGTCCATTTTATCTTTCTATGGCTTTTGCAACAAATTATCACAAAATAGTGTGCAAAAATGTATTATTTTGATGCAGAGTATAATGATAGAACAGGTGTAAGGAAATCTTAGCTGAGCTCTTCATCTCTAGTCTCTTCCCTCAAAAAAGAATCAGTGAAATTCAGATCCCAATTCCTGGCTGGTCCCACTATTCCTGGTTGGACACTGGGGTTGTGATCTGGAAAGGTCTTGGAGGAAGCTGAGGTCCCCAGAATGTGAAGGACAGGAACCCGGTTCCTTCTGCATATTTTATGCAACGTGTAGAATTCTGCTATGGCAGTTTATTTCTTTAAGATGTCAAGGCATTATTCTTACAAAGTGGAAATATGGAAGTCAAAGCAAGTGTAATTAAAAGTAAGAGCAAAGGTATTAAAATTCCAGCAAGAATAATTAAAAAAGAGAAAACATTTTAGCAAGATGCATGTGCTATACTTTGGGGGTAAACTATGGAGATGTTTGGCAGGCAGGTAGTACGGGTGAGGCTAGCCCAGGTGAGTCCCAAAAGGGGAACTCTTCAGCCACTGAGCTGACAGTGTGAAACTCCAGAACATACTCAAAGTGATTTAGAATTTAAGAGCCTTTTGGCCTTTTGGCTAAGATCTAGTGTAGAATTTAAGAGAAGTGTTGATCAAAAATAAACAAGAAAAATGATTTATCAAAGAATGTTCACTGCACCATTAATTATAAAGGCAAGGACTGGAATCAATCTTAATGTGTCCCAATGAAAGATAAGTTGAACTATGGAAAACATAGTAGCAGGTGTATTAGACAAAATTCTCTCACTATGCCATTTTCCAAAGGAGTGGACTTGAGGAGTGTCATTCATGGAACGTAAAATTATCCCCGTCTGCATAAAGAGGTACCCAGCAGGGAGCTTTATTAAAGAAGGCCTTAGGCAAATCAGCAAAAGACCAAACACAGGAGGAAAAGGAAATTGGCGTGCATGCCAAGGCCTTGGGGGGATGCCAAGAACAACTGAGGTCCCCTACAAAGCATCTCTAGGCAAAGCTCCACTGGTCCAATGTAGCATGCTGTTCCCTTACACCCTTGTGTTTCCACTGCATCCATGATCTCTGTATAGTTTACATCCATGTGAAGACAGGTTCATGATCTCTTTGTAGTTTATGTCCATATACACAGCTTTTTATGATGCTTTTAAATGTGAACAATGAACAACTCACGAACCAGCAACGAACATCTGTAGTAAGCAAATAAAAACCCACACATAAGCACACACATGCACAAATAAAATGCAATGTGCATCTTCTCGTCTATCCCTCAAGCTCCAAATTTGTTATGTCTCTAGTATAATCATCTTGACTTTCCCACCAATCCATTGCTTATGGTCTGTTGTTCTCATGTGGCTTCAGTATTCTGACTTGAATTATAATCTAAACTTGGCTATTAGATTTTAAACCCACTGAGCACAGAAAATATATTCTGTGTATCTCAGCACACCCAGTCCCAGTCTCCTCCAGATTAAGTGGAATTGTTTTGCTCACAGTAATTACTAATAGGTATGTATTTAACAAGAAGTCTGTGGAGCATGTGTTGTGAATACCCACTTGCACATAACATGAGATGGGGTGTTTCTTACTCCTCACAGTGTTTCTATACTGAGTTTTGCTACCCCATACTTGGTTGAGTCTCATTTCATACTTGCTATTATATATTACACTCATATTACTGCATTGTGAAGAGAAGTACTTTGTCAGAATTAGCAGTGATTTGTTCTTATTCCCATTGTTGCCATTGAATTGTTAACAAGAATTGACTGTTTTAAATAAAATGTCATCAGTTGGCCTGCTTTGCTTAGAAAAGTTTATTTGCCAGTTTTGAACTTATACTTGTAGGCTAATGACACTTTGCTTTTTAACTCAGTTGCCATGGTTTGAACTAAATGAGTCTTTCTTGTAAGATCTAGAGCTTCATTCTTTTCACATGCTGGACAGAACACATCTTCATCCACACAGACAAATGGAACATTGGCTCCATAGAATTGCTATTTGCTGGGAAATTTGGTCCTTATAGGAGAGAATTCCTTACCCCAAAACTGCTAGATGCCAGAGATCTTCATATTAAATCCAAAGGGTGTGCCCCTCCCGCCATGTCTCTCTCCTTCCCTTGGACTCCAAAAGCTCAGCAGGAAACCGCACAGAAAGCCAAGAAATATGGAAACATTTTTTGTCGGTTGAAAGAGTTGCCTAATAGTTAGGGTGAGATGGGAAAAAATCTGGATATGCATTTTGGGTTTTACTCATGAAATCAAGCAAACTACAGTAAATTAGACTTGTGAACCAAAATCTTATGTCTATTTCCCACTTCTCTACCTGTGAATTGACAAGGCATTAGCGCCTCATTTAAGCTCATGCCAGCAGAGGGCTGGAGACTCCCTAGAAACAATGATAAAAGTGAATTCTGTACTTCTGACAGCCGCATTGTAATACCATCTCACTGAGCAAGTTTCTGCGTTTCCAACATCTGGTTCCCTGGAGCTGTAAAAGCAAGCTTTTAGGACAGGTACAGTGATCAGGTTTCATATCGTGTATAACAACTTTAGGCAAACATACTGCCTTTCCCAAAGATGTAAACGTTTTAGCATTATCTCTATTTCCGCCTCCATTGCAGGGTTTTCATTACCAACATGCAAAGTGGGAATGTTATTGGCGGTCAAGTGATATTTGTGGCAATCTTGCTTATTCTGAAGTCTTCACAAGGCAATCAAAGTAATCATTTTAGAGAACTTCAGGCCGATCACATCTGCCTTCTAGTGACTTCTTTCCTCAGCCAGAATAAAATCCTACAATGCCCTGCTTGACTTCCTGACTCTCTCTGATTTCATCTCCCGTAGTTCCTTCTGCTCCAGGCATGTCAGCCGTCTCCAGTGTGCCAAGTTCCAACTTCCTCGGGGTCTTTGTGCTTACAGAGATGTTACTTCCCCAGTGTTTCCATGGCTCATCTCCTCACTTTTCTCATGTTCTGCTCAAAAGTCCTGCTCTGGCCAAATGAGCACACCTCATCACTCTCTGTCCCCTTAAACTGTTCTTTTCATTTTTCACAGGGCTCATCTCCTTTTGACACAACATTTTTTTAGCATCTGTTTACTCTCTGTAGCTCATACACTCTGTGAACCTGATCTGTGTTGATGCCACTGCTTTCTCAGTGCCTAGCACACATATGGTGCACAATAAATAACATGAAGGCTGAATAAATCCTGACTTATACCAAATCAGCAGGTGCCTTTTTAACTTCCCATGTGGTCATGCTCAAAATAAAACTAAAATAGGCTTAGTGGGCTTTCCTTACCCTTGTGACCAACAGACACCATGAGAACAACAATTCGGTGTTTGGATCATGAATTGCCCTTCCTGTACAATACTGTTTAACCTTCATCTTTTATAATGGACATTTTATACATGGAAAAGAGACTGCATGATTCATTAGCTTCTTTGGTCACAGCTCTGGAGACTTGGGTTCAATTTACCATTCTGCAATCTGATAGCTATAAGCCTTGAGCTAGTTCTTTAAGTTCTCTGAGCCTCAGTTTCCCCATATATCAAATGAACATAGCTGTTAAAGCCGATCTGGAGTATTAAGACAATGTCTGACATGTTGCAGGGTCAGGGCTCAAGTATGAAATAGAAGCTAGATTTTACCAACAGTGGAAGCTTAATCCAGGGACACAGAATCTGAACAGGTGACAGACACAGTGAGGCAACCCAGAAATTAGTAACAGGAGAAAATTGTCCTTGTACCTGAACTAGAGCTCAGGGAGGAAGAAGATCTTGTCAGAACACAGAAGCCAGCAGCAGGAGCCAGAGCAGAAACAGGGCCATCAAGGCTGGAGGCCAGAGCAGACCTAGTGTCTCCCTCCAAGAATCAGAGAGAAGGAAAGACAGGCCTTAGGGCTCCCCTCCTCCTCCTTACAAACCTCTCATCGACCAAATCTACCTGAAAGCCAGAAGACAAAGGGGCAGCTGAGCAGAGGATCCTGAAGTATAGACACTGGACCTGGAAACAGTGGATCTGGGAGCAGTAGGCACTTTGTCTACAGTAGTGGCTACTCCAAGTAAACAGCAGGGACCTCAAATTCAAATTGTCTGAGTCCTGTCGTTGTTCCTTAGAAACTGAACCAGCACCATGAGTAAACCCACAGGGTAGCATTATGCCGTGTAACCAACTTTGGTAAATGATACAGCTTTGCTGCTGTATAAGTATGTTTTCTTAAAGACCCACAATATTCTATTTTCTCTCAAATGAGGCAACATGTGTGTGTTTAAGGGAATTTCCAAAAAACTAGCCTTTTACTAAGTAAATCTGCAGTGCAGTTAGCCATGCCAGGCCCTAACTTTTGGAGCAGGCACGTGGCTGTGTACTTAGTATCGAAACGAGTGCCTGGCACCTGTGGACGCTCAATAACCTTTTGACAAAGAATGAGTTAGTGATCTAAGGTGACCTTCTGCTCTGCTCCACCACTCAATACCAACATCTCATACCTGACCAGTGCCTGTTGCTTCTACCCTACTTCCCGCCACTTACCTTCATACAGCTTCTAAAGCTGCCTTCCCACCTCACCTGTACTCAGCAGCCCCCTGACTGGTTTTCGTGGTTCCCCTTGGTCCCCTCTAACCCATTTTCCATCCTGCAGTCAGTGATCTTTCTGAAATGCAATCTCCTTGAGCTACTGAAAGCATCACAATGCTTCAGGAAGCCCCATCTCCAGCACCTTCCAAAGATACAGCCCAGACACCTTAGCACAGGGTCAAAGGTCCCTGTGGTTCTCACCCGCCTGGGACAGTCAGCTGCAGCTTCTACCACAGCATCCTGAATTATCTTCTCATCCTCTTCACCCTGCCTCATCCTCTTCATACACCATGCTTTCATTATGCCCCGTGCCAGAAAGACTCTCCCCCGCCTCGTTTATTATGACATAAACAATTTGAGAAAGGAAGGATTTATGTCAGCTCATGGTTTTAGAGATTTTAATCCATCATGGGAGGGCATGGTGAAGCAGAGCAGCTCACATCATGGCGTCCAGGAAGTGGGAGGTGGGGCATTCCCGTGCTGTGGGTTTTCTCCTTTTATTCTGTCAGGTCAAGCCTATGGGATAGTGCCCCCACATCCAGGTTAGGATTTCCCCCTTAGTTCTTTCTGAAACCCCTCATAGACACAACCAGAGGTGTGTTGTACTAATCACCAAGGTGCTTCTCAACCTAATCACTTGATAATCAAGATCAACCATGACATTGCCTTTACTTTATATCCCAAAACCACTTTCCCCAAGGACTTTCCTCAGACTCACACAGACCACTAGCCATGTTCTCTCTGGGCTTCTCATGGTTAGGTATCCCAGCAAAGTTTTGGCACAGTTCTTGTTTCATATATATTTCATAAAATTATATCTTACTTCAAAAAAAATGTTTCAAGCAATTTGGAAAACATTGAAAGAAAGGTGAAATAAAATTAAGGTAGACAAAGCACCTTAAAGAGTACTTAGCTTATAAAATATGGAATCAGCCTGGGTGTACATCAGCAGATGAATGGGCAAAGGAAATGTGTTTCTCATACACACACACACACACACACACACACACGTCCCAATGGGATGGAACGGAATGGAAAGAGCAGGTTCCCAAAGTCCTTAATGAGATGATTTCATGATGAGCCTTTTTTTTGAGGGTGGGGGGGAGTTGAGACAGGGCCTTACTACATATCCCAGGCTGGCCCCAAACCCACAGTCCTCTTGTCTCAGCCTCCCAAGTTCTGGGATTACAAGCATGCACCATTATACCAATGAAAAGATGTACTGTGCTTTGAATTTAAATGTTTATTTAATTGGAAACTCTTTTTTTTGCCCCTTGTTTGCTATGCTGGGGATGGAACCCAGGGTCCTTCATGTGCTTATGTAAGTGTACCACTGAGCTCCATCCCTGGTCCTTGAACATTTGTGTTCTTCTTCATAGTGGTTATCATCCATGACCTCTGGGCCTGTTGATTGTCTTTTCTGGTAGTGGTGTTTTTTCTGTGCAGTTGGTAGTGGTGTTTCTAACAGTGATTCAGGGATGTACTCCATCCTGGTCTCTGCTTATCCCAACCCCATCCTAAGACTCCCTTCATTAGGCTATGTATTCACGCTGCTAGCTCTGTGGCATGCATCATGCTGCCACAGTAATACTTTTAGGGCCCATTTGGAAATAGATTGATCTTTTTTTTGAGCACAAAAGGTGCGTCTTGGGAAAAGCAAATGAATCTAATGGAAAAATGAATCAACATCATGAAATTTACCTTCCAGCTGAAGACATGATGCATGGGTTCCTTCGAGAAGATCCCTCATGAGAACGCACCGTTTAAACTGAGAGCTCTGTTTGTACATGAATGGAAAACAAGTCCATGAGGAAAAGATTTAGACTTTAATTTTTGTATTTCTTCTGCACAGTATGTGGAACGGGCAGCTGGCGTAGGGCTTCCAAAGTCCCTGCCATGTTCTTTTTGGGCATGTCATTTACAAAGAGCTCAGTTCAGTCCCTCTGACATGTGCTGTGCCCTCCTCTGTAAAGCTTTGTGACAATCATAAGGCTAATCAGATACAGAAGAATATGCCTTTAGCTCAGTTTAATAACAGAAATAGATATTTAAGTGAACAAAGACAAAAAGTTTTATTTGGCTTTTTCTGACAATTAAAACAGACTCTTATGGCCAAAATTTTACTATTTCCAAGTATAGAATGTAAAAACAGACATACAGATGATGTGCGCAAGAGATGAGCGAATGTGCATCCCGAGTTACTGACTTCTTCATTTCAGAGAGCCAGAAGGACCAGTGATTGATAAGTTTGTTTTCTCAGTCACTGATACTGACCTCTCATTCATGCTGCTATGTTCTTCCAGGTTCAAGGTACTATAAGATGGAGTCAGAACAGTTCTATTAGAAGCAATATTCAACCATATTGACCATACTCTATGCTAATTAATGATCTTCTTGGGGTACCTGGGACCTGGTCACCACCTAGGTCATTGTGTTTTTAATGGAAAGATTTTTCAAAGCCATCAACTGACAAAAAGCATGGATTTTCCAAAAACGAATGAATTTCTCCACTGGATAACAACCAATGCAGTGGGGTCTCTTGATTATGAAATGAATGGTTGAGAAATAATCTCCCCCAGGTCACATGGGGCAGAGTCTGAGCTGTAGTTAGGTCTCTCTTGTCTACCTTAAGAATAACACTAACATAAAAAGCCATGCACAAAGCCAATTAGCTTTGACAGGAAACAGTAACATTTGAATGAAATTACATATTTTCACCCCCTTCTTCAGTTCCAGCTGGGAGGACTAAAGCGGTGCATCTCCATATCAATATATGTACTTCAGGAGAGTGAGGCATCTGAATATAGGTGGTGGTCCATGCAGATTTTGCCTTAAAAACAGTAGTTTTCTTAGTCCCAGTTATTTGGGAGGTAGAGGTAGGAAGATCTCATTTTGAGGCCAGCTGGACAAAAAGTTAGCAAGACCCTCTCTCAAAAAAAACAAGCCAGATGTGGCTCATGCCTGTAATCCCAGCTACTCAAGAGGCAGTGATAAGAGGATCAAGGTGAAGGCTGACTGGCCAAAAGCTTACAACTCTATCTGAAAAAAAAACTAAATGCAAAAAAGGCTGGGGCATGACTCAAGGATACAGTGTTTGCAAGCTAGAGGCCCTGAGTTCATGCCCCAGTACCACCAAAACAAAACAAAACAATAGCTTTCTGATCTCAAAAAATTTTACAAATTAAAGCCAGCATATAAACTAAGCATATGTTAATTTCTAAATAACATGAGGATGGAACCAATTTTAAGTAAGTGTGAAAGAATGCAACCTAAACTCTCCTTTCATTTTTCTGTAGTCCAATTGCAAAGACTAAATTATTAAAACCAAAATGAGAGTCTTTGTAGGGTGTTGTATTTCCCGCTTCCCTATTTCTTGCACTGATTTTTCTTTAGCACAAAGTTGTTCAATTTGGGGGAAAAAAGCCTCGTCAGGCACTACCAGCTTCTAGCAAACATGGGCATAGGCATCACCTGCGTGGGGCCAAACTTCACACGCAGGTTTGTCAAGGGTAGCCAATGGGCAGCCATGGATGTTGATGGATGGGAGTTCCCGGTGTGGCCTGATTGTGGTCTCCAAAACGTGCTAACTCCTGTCGGGGGAAGGGTTGTTTGGAGGAATGAAATACTGCCCTGTCACCAATTCCTCACTCACAATTCAATCATGGCAAATTCTTCCCCAGTGCTGTCACTGAAATCATTACACTCAGAATTAAACATGGTGTAATGGAGCTGCTGACAAGACCCTGAGGTCCTATTGACATGGCAGGCTTCACATTAATAATTAGCTTTTCTCTGCCATGACTCTGAAAGACCTGAAATCAGGGTTCTTTCTCTTCCTTTGGAAGTCATTGAATCGCTACCTAATTTTTTTTTTTTGGTGGCACTGGAATTTGCACTACTACCTACTCTTGATTGGCTTCCAGAAACTGATCCAGGGCCATGTGTCGGAGTGGTTGCCCAGCCTTTTCCCAAAGTCATTCAGTGGCTGCATTACTTTAGAAACCAGCTCAACCCTCAGGCAGGGTCCTCTCTACCAGATCTCCTTTCTCATCACTCTGTTACTCACCCCTGTGATCCTATCGCTGGTTCCCACATCTGTTATCCACCCACACATGGGCTTGCTCTCCCTTGTCTCAGGTTGGTCCAGAGTTTCAAGCTTTCCTGCCTCCCAGCATCTCCTCTAGTTCCTGCGAGCATCTTCCACCTTCTCCATGGAAGCAGCAGGATGCAAGGGGAAGGAGCTCCACAGAGCACAGACCAGGGCCCAATCCCTGTGTCTACCTCTGCCTCATTGTGTGACACCATGCCTGTGACACTCTCAGCTAGCCTCAGTTTCCCACCTGCAAAAATTCCCTTCCAGGATTTGTGGAAGGACCTCAGGGGACGAGTGTTCATTCTTTTAATTTGATTTCCATCTCTGTGTGAGCTGCGTTAGCAACTCTAAACAACTTGCAGGATCTTAAAATTGAGCATTTTAGCTATAATAGTGAAATCAATAAGAAGTTACAACCAATTTCCGAGGTTTTCAGAATTCTCTGAGATAGTGAGGATTTTAACTAGCAGACATTAAGGAAACTAATGCTTGTTATTAGTTTGGTAGCATATTCCTCTTTGGAAAGAAAATCTGGGTTTGGTATTTTGTCCTTAGGCCTGTGTTTTAGACATTGAGTATCTATAACAAATTACCCTTAAATAAATAAAATGCAATATCCTCTAAGGCAGAGGTTGGCAAACTTTTACTGTCAGGGCCAGAGAGTAAATATTTTAGGCATTGTAGACCATGTGATCTCTGTCACAATTACTCTACTCTGTTATTGTAGAGGGACAATACACAAACAAGCATAACTGTGTTCCAATAAAACATTATTTATGCAAACAAGAAACAAGCTACATTTGTCACATGGGTCATACTTTGCTCACCTCTAATCTAAGGGATGAACGGAGGTTAAGGTGACCATAGATAAACTGAGAAAAATCAGAAACTACAATTGGATGGCAGTTTCCAGGTGACCCTTCTATGATGATTCTGGAAATGCCAAGGCCTTTTTATGTATGTATGTATTTATTTTGGATTACAATGATGGATATTTTTCTTTTTGACCCCTACAAATTCTCCTGACAGAAAAATAAGTCAACTCAAGATTTTTGAATCTGTGATAAATTGCCTTTGAAAGTATATTTGGCTCTACAGTGTGTGCTGGTGGTCAGTGAACCATCCCAGGTTTCCACAGATGGGGCCAAGAAAGGACAACTTAGAGGAGTTCAAAAGTCCAGGGAAAATGGGAAGGTAACAGAACCTGCGCTTCCTTAAGTACCCTCCCCATCTCAAACAGGGGCCACTGTCACCTCCACTTCACAAAATGAATGACGTTTTAGCTGACAGGGGGTGAGTGCTTGGTCCAGCGTCACTGAGTAAGTGTCAGGCAGCAGAACCGCTTTGCCCTTGGACTCAATGCTTCCCTCAACACAGTAACCAGCTCTTCCTGGAGCCACTCACCTATCTTGAGGTTCAGAATCAGAGGGCGAAAAATTACCTCTTCTTCTTCCGACCTCTACTTCCCAGGAGCTGTTATGCTTTAAACACAAACAATAGATCCCACTGAGGCAGTCCTTAATGAATGCCAGGATAAAGCTTTCGTTATATTATAAAATCTTTCTTTCTCATTTCAGAAATAGCCACAAAGAGTTGAGAAAATGGAAATCTCAAGTAACCTCAGTAGTCAGTAGCTGGTTCTCACCAGCTCCGAGGCATTTTTAATACAAATAATTGCCTTAGATCTTCGTAGCCAAACTCCCAAACTCAAGCCAGACTGTCTAGGTTCAAATAGGAACTTCAGAATTTACCAGTTGCATTATCCAGGGCAAATGGTTTAATGACTTTCTGTCTTAATTTCCTGATTTGTCAAATGAGGGTGAAGATAATATTTTCCTTTTCATAGTTTGTTACAAGGAATAAAAGAGTCACCATATCATAACAAACACCACAGTCATTGGCTTTTCCCAAAATCTATAAGCTCTATGAGCACAAGAGTTGTCTGTTTTGGTTGCTTTTATTTCCTGAGCACCTAGAATAATGTGTAGCACATAGTAAGAAATTGCACATGAATGAAAAGTGTTCACATTGGACAAGGTGGTTCACACCTATAATTCCAGCACTATGGGAGGCTGAAGCAGAAAGATTGTGAGTGTGGGGCCAGCCTGACAACATAGTGAGACCCTGTCTCAAAAAAGAAATTTCAAACAGAGTCTTTAGATTAGGCTATGGCTGTGTTCAAAGCCATACTCTTCTTTTCTAGCATAGTTCTGTGGGGAAATTCACTGGGAGTCTTTTGAGTATGTTGAGCAGCCCTAATGTGATAATCCAAAATTTGAAGTACTCCAAAATCTGAAACTGTTTGGTGCCAACATGAGACAACAAGCAGAAAATTCTCACCATGAAACCTTGTCATACTCACAAAATTATTAAAAAACCGTGTCTAAAGTCACTTTTAGGCTATGTGTATGCACTTTCTGTTTAGACTTGGGTCCCATCCCCAAGATTTCATTTATGCAGATGTTCCCAAATCTCAAAAAAACTGAAATCCCAAACATTCTAAGCATTTCAGATAAGGAATTTGCAGCCTGTCCTGGAAACTAACAACGGTCTTAGTTCTTTCAAAATTCTCAACCAAAGTGGGCAATAGTAGGAAGGTGGGGCCAAAGGGTGAGCACAGAGCAGGCACGTGGTAATTACGATTTCCCGGCCCTTTGCTGTTCCCAAAGGAGCATGCCTATGTCATTCATCTCAAACTTCCTTTCAGCTCTTAGTCTTTAAAAAAAAAAAATTGAAGTCTAACACCATCACATAGCTTTTTCTCTTAAAGTTTACTTTTGCTAAACTTGTGCCATTTTGTAATTCCATACGTTGCAAGTCTAACTCAGTATTTTGTGGCATCAGCTGCCAGGAGCACTGTGGTAATTGAATTATGGGTCCCATTTATCTGACAAGATTGCCTTTAATGTCTACACTCCAACAGTGATGGGGACTCCAGAGAGCAACAAGGCCTCATCCTTGAGTCTGGCTGGCAGAAAAAGGAAGGCTAAAGAGGGCTAGGACAGACAGAGGTGTCTCTGGAATAGACACACCCTTCCGAGGGGTTGGGGGATTTCTATTGGGTTCTTGGAGGCTGAGCCCATGTATTCCCAAGAGCACTATTTAGGCAAAATCTGAACTGCTCAGATGTGGCTTCTTGGCAGAAAACCATGTTTAAGTCTTTGTTGGATTTATGATGAGTGTATGTGATACTCATTCTGAACTGTGGTTAACTGATACCCCAACACATAGCAGCACACTGGGGTTCTACTCTTTCTCCCTGGTTTGCACTGTCTAAATCATTATTTTCATTAAAATTATGCATCTGTACAGAATTACACAGCAGTGATTTACACAACCACCTGCTTAGAATGCTCTGTTGAAGACAATATGCCTACCAAAGAATCTTTAAGGCCTCCATCAGCAGAGAAGCTAAAACATAGCATCGTTTGTTTGGTTGTGGAATGTTCTATATGCTTTATATAAAATAATTGGAGTGCATAGGCTTTGCTCTTAAGCAGTCTTCTGCTTACAACGAAAATACCTTGCAGACTTGTCTTACTTGTTATCTCTCTTAAAGTCAAATGAATTAATCTATATTTGGAAAATATGATAATGAGATATTTCTGCAGTTTAAAATAGCTCTAAATTTGATCTTTGCTACACTAAGCCGTAAATGAAACTGCAAGTTAAGGAGTTAAGGAAGACTGAGGTCGACTCTATACAACTCAGGAAACCACTGACAGAATTTAGTTCTGAGGTGAAGACCATGGAATATGAATGTGGCCTACAATGGCAGTGATAAAAAAATAAGGTTTATCTTGAGATAGCCTAAACGTTAAATATGATGAGCCTGGAAATATGGTAAAAAAAAAAAAGACCTGGTGTTTAATCTTCTGCTGAAATAACAGCTAAAATTTTCAAGTATTTATTATGCATGAGAAACTATGCACAAAGCATCTTATATGTATTATTTTATTTTGCCTTTCTGTGAATTAGATGGGATTATTATCCTCACCTACTGATGAAGATAAAGAGAAGGAAAAAAAGATTGGTAACAGTCAAGTAATTTGCCAGAAGTTGCAAGGCTAAAAAGTAGCAGAGCCAAGATTTAAACCCAGGTCATTGAGCCTGAACTCTTAACCATTGCCTATAATAAGTCTAAGTCATTAATGCAACAAGCAGCAAACGTGTTTAGGTTGAATATAAAAATGACTATGTATAGGCAACCCTAAATGCGTTATTACTCTACTGTGTGCGATATCATAGGATATAACCTTACCATAAAAAATAAAGAAATTGTGTTCAGAATAAAAAAAAGAAAATTGCCTTATGGCCCTAAAAACATTGTGGTGTACTAATAGTACTTCTATATAATAAAAACACTATAACTTTTTAGAGGGTAGAATTTCAGGGAATATAAACTTTGTTTTGGGATTTAAATTGGTGTTTCTGCATCTCGTTTGAATTCATTATCCACCCAACTGCTATGATTTGAATATTGTTGACCTCTCTGAAACTTATGTTAAGATTTAATCCCCATTGTGAGATATTAAGAGGGTGGAACCTCAATCTAACATGGTGTTAAGAGGTGGGGCCTTTGGGAGTTGATTGGGAGTAGATAAGGACAGCAAGGTCGGCCCCCATAATTGATTACTATTGGCTTTATAAGAAGAGAAAAAGAGACTCCCCCACACACATGCTCCATCTCCATCCCTGCTTTGGGATTCTGCCAGCAAGAAGGTCATTGCCAAATGTGGCCGCTCTACCTTGGACCAGAATTGTGAGCCAAAAATAAACCACTTTTCTTCATAAATTACCTTGTCTGTGGTATTGTGTTATTAACAACAGAAAACAGGCTAAGACAACAACAACAAAAATCTCTGTTATCCTTTTTATTTTTTACAGACATGAAAAATATGAGTCTCGAAATCAGGAAAATCAGCTACTATCATACTCGTTGGTAGCAGAAATGAAATTCAAACCTACGTTTTATTATGTCAAGCCCCATGGAGTACCTCCCTCCTCCAGCCACGACCCAACAGTGAAAACAAAACCGGGCTGTGCAATCTGCTCACTCCTTCTTTCTTCTCACAGGTCGCTACCCTCAGGAGAACAAGGGCACCTATATCCCGGTGCCCATAGTCTCAGAGCTGCAAAGCGGAAAGTGGGGAGCCAAAGTTCTCATGAGCGAGGACAGGTCTGTCCGGCTGTCCATCCAGTCTTCCCCTGAGTGCATTGTGGGGAAATTCCGCATGTACGTTGCTGTGTGGACCCCCTACGGCATACTCCGGACCCGCAGGGACCCAGAAACAGACACGTACATTCTCTTCAATCCTTGGTGTGAAGGTAGGGGACACACATTTCACTTACCCGTTTTAAATAATTCCTGTAATCACAATGCGCCTCTTCTGGAGGGTGGCAGGACATGTCTAAGAGAACACTTCCCTTTCCTACACATTCTGCTTTCAATGATTATAGAAGAGAGAAAAATGCAAAATTTCTGCTCAGAGTATGTGAGGGTAAAACCCGTACATGTGAAGATAATGCCACTACCTTTATTCTCAGATTAATTGATGATTGCTTACAGTTGCACAGTGAGTTCATTACGAACAGGAGATGTTAATGGGGCCTCATGTAGGTCACAGGTGAGCTGCTTTTATAGTAACTCTTTAATTAGACATAAGGTATTTTGCAACTTGCTGATGGGATACTATTTGCAGAGATGGAGAATAAAGATTCAGAGATAAACTAAGGGTTCAAAAGCAGTACATTGGAGATAACTGTAGATATCCAAGCAGAAATGACAAATAGTATATGACTCTGGAGAGGAGAACCAGACACATACATCTGGGAGCGATCTGTGCCCTAGAGAGAAAATACAGAGAAGAAATAAGGTACAGTATCCAGTCCTCAGGAACATCAGCTTATGAGTCCAGTAGAGGAATTGGCAAAGGAGAGTGAGATGAAAGAATATGGAACAGGTGGCCTGTTCTAAGAAAACTGAACTTTAAAAATCCATACTTATGAAATAAATAAATTAGGAGTTTATTGTTGACTTTCTTTGCATCACAACAAGAAAGTTGCAGGCTTCATAAAACTAATTGAGCATGCTAAGGTATTTAAGGAAGAATATGATTTATCCATAATTTAATTTGTTCACATCTTTTCTAGATTACATCATCTATGTAAAATGAGGTACATGTCTACATGCATTTCAATTTATGTAGCCATGCCTTTTGAGATGAAAAGTGCTAGTCATGTTGCTTGATGTACAAGAGAACCATTCAGGGGGTAGATAGTTTAATACTCTAGACTGCATAATTATCACGTTGGCCTTCACTTGTATACACAGTGAGCAGCTATCTAGTACTTCTGTTCTTAAAATTGCCTAGAGGTAGAGATAATGTGGTCCCTTCCCTACTTGCTGTGGCACAATAGAAGGACCCCTCACCTTGGTGTTTCTGTGCAGAGCAGAAGGTGAGATTAAACCAGAGAGACCAGTTTGGAAGCTGATCTGGCTTGGCCAAACAGGGTCGATGATGGTGCCATTTTCAGACCTGGGTCTACTAGGGGAGGTAGAGGGCCAGTCTAGGGATGGAATGATAAATGTATCTGTGAGACATCCAGATGAAGATGTAAAGTAAGCACTTGAGTCAGTGAATGTAGAGCTCAAAAGAGTTGGCCAAAGTAGTCATGTGAATATGACAACATCAAGGGCAAGAACAAACCAAAATGGATTCTGGTTCACCAGCAATTAGAGTCATGACAAAAGAGACGTCAACAAAGGCCTGAGAAGGACAGTCAGTGAGGTCCAAGGAAATCAAAAGAGGATAGATTCAGATGCATCCACTGAGTCAAGAAGATGCCAACTGACTCTGCTGAGCTGCTGATTAGTTGAATTGCATAAGGAAAGAAAGCAGCCATTCTTTGTGGAAACATGGATGTCACACACAATCTTGAAAAGGACTGTTTCGCTAAAGCAGTGAGGACAGAGGCCAGGGAGATGGGTTGCTGTCTAAAGGGGTGAGAACGTGAAGACACCAGGGATTGAAGACATTCTGCAGAGCCTCCTGCTAACGGGAATGTCAAAGGAGAATGTTTTGGACAGGAGAATATGGGTGTTATGATTTTATGGTGATGGAGAGGAACCAGGACAGAGAAACCAGCAGAAAGGCATTTCTTGGCCTTGGCTGCACAGTGCAACCACCTGGGAGTTTAAACCCAACTCTTCACACACAGATTCTGATGTAATGGGTCTGGAGCCACCCCAGACTTCAGGGTTTTTCCACAGCTCTACAGGTGACTCTTGAAGCTAAAGTTGAGAAACACTGGCTTTACAGTGAAATCCTGGAGTGGGTGGGATCCAGGAATGGGTAAAGGGCCTGAGAGAAGTAACCCATTGACACTGCACTGAGAAAGAGGGGCAGATAAAAGATTTTTGAGATTTGGTGGAGGAAGGATACAGCTGTTGCCATTTCGTGATTGTCTTTCTCTCAGTGAAGGGTAGCGCAAAGTCACATGTTGAGAAAAGCAGCAAGGGAGGACCGAAGCCTTGGAGGAGAAGACGTGAGCAGTCATTGGGGGAGTGAAAGGTGAACTCATTATAGAAATGTGACAGGTGGTCCCTGCTGCTCTCCTGAATACTGGAAAAATAGTCATGATTCCCTTAATTCCTTGACCTGTAGAAGTGTAAGCATTTCTACAAATTCCTGGGGTATTTCTGTCCTCATGGCATCTCTGCTTCTAAGAATCCTATTCTCCCCATTCCTTACCCTGTGACCCCAAATGAGAACATCAACCCTCTTCAATGTCATCAGCAACAAGAAGTCTGTGAGTGTCTTACTTGCAATTCAGTACTGAGTAAGAGACAAGGACTTTCTTCACCTGTTCAGCTCCTTAAGGCTTCTGTGCAGCATCCTCAAATTGAGTGGGTCTGGGGTGGAGCCTGAGAATTTTGATTTCTAGCCAGTTCCTGGGGTGGGCTCAGATTACTGAGTGGAATAACTGGTTTAGATAATAATCTCAAAACAATAGTGGGAGAGTAGAATTTATTCTTCTTAAAAATTCGCTAACTCCTCCATGAACTTAATCCCAGTCTCTCTCCACCTTCACCACCTCTCATCTCTCTCCCAACCATCTTCCTTGTTCTCCAAGCTCTGATTCCCTCCCAGGAAGAAATCCTTTCCTAATGCAGAGGGATTCAGCAAGGTTTTAAACTTGCTGTTTGGGCACCCTGGACAACCAGACTTTTGGGGGCCACACCTTTTTGAAGAACACCCCCTTCAGAAGAAAATGTCTGGTGTCAGCTTTTAAGAAAATTCCTTTTAACCTCCTTATCTTAATGCACATTGAGATCTTCCAGGGGATGTTTGTGAAATGGGAGAAAGAGTTCATCTAGTTTCCCTCACTATGTGGTTTTGCAGCCTAGCACCCAAGGCCTAACCCAGAAAGGAGGTCAGCATGATGATTCTCACGACAACCAAGTACACTGAGCAGTAACTGGTAATCCCCGTGGTGGTTTTGTGCTTGCAGATGTTAATACATGACAAGGGACTCATTGAGCAACTGGAAAACAGGTCAAAAGAGGGTGAAACCATTGCTCAGGTGCAAAAGATAACAGGGAAGCAAAGGGAAGCATCTCGAGATTCTGGAAACGCCACACTCCACTTATGGCAGTAAGGTCCGAGGAAGCAATGGGCCTTGGGCAGAAAGCTCCCCCACACAGCTCGTACAGTGCTTACTGATGAAGAATGTTCAGCTGTGCTCCTGGGGGAGTGTCAGCCTGCTTTGCATTCATAGGCAATTTATCCTCCTTAACCACTAAATCATTAACCAGAATCAATAGCAATACCACCCGAGAGAGGGCATGGTGGATGCAGGGAGAACTGTGCTTAGTGCTGATAATGCCAACTGGGCTTCTGGTCCATTCTATGAGGGAGCCCTTCTGTAGGGTGCTGGGGACAGAACCACACCACAAAGGCAGCATGGGTGAATTGAGCATTCTTTCTGGTCCATCTTGCTTTTCTGACCACTGACAGACTCCAAACTGCTGAATGTATTTCACTGCTTCAATGTCAAGTGTTCCCATTTGGTAGTGTGTCCTTGGTGTTAGTGAGTTCTGACAAGCTTAGGTTTCAATGCCTTTGCTGGGTTCCCTGGCAGTATTAAGTCATTGGTTTTGGTTGGGCATCTCTTTATTCCTGGGGTCTTCCTCCTCTCCACAGCTCATTGCTCCTCTACATCACCCATTAATACTTTCCCTTGCCTCATTCAATCCCATGTCACCAGGATCCCACTGAGTGCCTGGTACATACTGGACATTTCATAAACGTTTGCTGCATTCTTTTAATAATTCCAAGTAACTACTTTTTAGGTTCACTGCACCCTATCACCGCAGATAAGTGGTAACTGTAATCTCAGACCTTACCATCTTGAAAAGAGTCAAAAAACATGGGGGAGTGTGCTTGTGAGTGATATGTGTATAGAGTTCTCTGTTGGCATCTAACACCAAGTTAGCATCTAGTATTTCTACTTGTTTATTCAGGGTAATTTTTCCTTTAAACAAAGAAATCAATTTAACTGAATGTAAAGAAATCATGTTTCTAATATCTTTGATGTTTTTAATAGAGCATAAAGAAATATGACTAGCTTGTATTTTATTATTAAATTTACCCTTAGACTATTTGCTTTGAATACACATGGTGGTTTCCACCCTTCAGTGCAGAATGCAGTTCCCTAGGACTGGTTCTTTCAGAGGGGCAATCACCAACACCCCTTTCTCATGGAGAAATTCTGAACTCAGAACAGAATAACACCCCCAGGCTTGAGCCATTAATCCATCAGTCCACAAATATTGATGGTGTGTCCTCTCCCACAGCCACAATTACCCATGCAAAGTACAACAACATTACTCATTCATTCATAAATATTAAGAGTCAGTGTTGAACTCAACTCATGGGATATGGCAATGAAAAAGACAGGTGGTTTTTTTTTCCCACATAGACCAAGTAACAAGGATTTTTACAAGTGAGCTACTAATAAAATTTAATTACAATTGTAAAAAGTACTGAAATAAGTCAGGGCATGACAAGAACATTAAACAGGGGTCCCTGGCATAGTTGGGGATCAGGGAAAGACCAGAGAGTAGCTTGTCTTTGTACCCTCACCATCCTCTAGAACAGCATGTGAGCAGCAGCAATCAAAGAGTTGGTTAATCGGATTTTTATAAAGTTTCCAAAAACTTATGTCAAAATTTTAACCCTCTATTCGATGCTTCTGTTTAATAAAATGGTTTATTTAATAAAATGGTCTCTCCTTATCTATAGTTTTAGATGCTGAGAATTCAGTTATACGAGATCCAAATAATTTGACAATATTAAATGAAATGTTCCAGATGGAAAAACTTACCACAATAACACCAGCCTGGAGTCACATTTGCTCTGCAGACGAAGCCACTCCCTGTAAGAGTGATTGCAGGCTCCCAGCATAATCTTTCATTAGAGACGTTGAGCCTTTATATAAAGGAGAGGCAAGTGAAATCATTCCTAATCCCTTCACTGTAAATCCTTCCTTTCACTAAAGAGGTGATGTATTTTGCCTTTTTGAAAGAGTCAAACCATTTTTCTTCCTAAATGATTAGAAACAAGACCAAATTATGATTTGGTAAGCTTTAAGTTGCATGAGTGTGATTTACACCTGTCTCTCACAACATCTTAGTCCCTGCTATCCTGGACATGAATCACCCTTTGTCCCCAGTATCCACACTGTATCTGCTACTTACCGTCAGTTACTTGGTAGTGTCTTAGTATCAGATCAACTGTTGTGGTATCACAGTGCTTGTGTTTAGCAGTCCTTGTTTTACTTCATAATGGTCTCAAAGTGCAAGAGTAGTGCTGCAAAGGAGGCAGCAGGCTATGACCCATGAAGAACAGGTTGTGTGCCAATGTTGCTGGGCATGCAGGGAAAACATCACATGTGGAGGGTTCAGCACTCTGCGATATTTCAGATATCTAGTGGGGTCTTGGAAGTTATCCCCCATGTAAAAGGGAAGACTACCGTCACCCTTCCCTGAGTCTGGATCACTTTGAGCCTTGTTTATCCTTTCTATGCCAAGAGAGCATCATGCAGCGTGGCACTGTAATCAGAAGGGACCCTGGAAAGCTCACAGTAAGCATTCTTTTCAGTGCCACATAGGTGACCCCAGGACCAAGGTCAAAGCTGTTTACAAGATGTTTCTGGAATGAGCAGGATTGGAAGGGTCTAGTGCAGAATTCTACTCATCTACCAATGCATGTGGCTTACAATCCCTTCATGTGGAATTCCTTATACTCATCAAGTATGCTCATAGGCAGTGTCTCCCTAGCTTCCAAATTTTGGAAAATGCAACCCTTATCGCATTCAACCTGGCACAGGTGTTTGGCACAGAGATGGAGCTCAGTGAAAGGCATGTTTGCTGAACTGAATTAATAATCACCACTTTGAGAGGCTGGGAGTGGATTATTAGGCTGACATTCCAAGAAAGAAAACAAGCTCATGATGTTATATACATTTCCCAAGGTCATATAGAAAATTAGGAAACAAACTGGAGCAAAAACTTGTGTATTGACTCAATCAGAGAAAACACTTTAGTTTTTAAAACAAAATTCATTGTCATCCCGCAAGAGACATGAGAAGCAGATGGCCAGCTGAGAAGATTCCATGATGATCTATCAATGTTGGGAAGTCCTGCCCTTATAAAATAAATAAAAAAACAAAAATAAAATCAGGTTGATAGCTATAAGATCAAATGAAAATTTTCTCTGGGAAAAAAAAAATAGAAACGAAAGCATACCAGCAAGGGCCAGGTTCCCTCAAAGAATATGTGCTAAGTGGGGAAGCTCTGGCATTTCCTTGTAGAATTGCTTCACAAATAATAGTCTGTCTTCTGATGATACCTAAACTGAAAAGTCCATCACCAGCAAAACTCGTCAATCAGCAGTTTTGAATAAACTTCCCAAGATGCACTGCAGGGTAACACAGTGCATTTGTGGGGCAAGTGAACCATGGAGGGGCCACTTGCCAGTGTTTCATGAACTCATTACATCCCAGAGTTAATAGGTCAAAGGTAAGGCCTCCAAAGTGACAGTATTAAACCATGTCAGGAAGGCAGCAGCTCTGGAGCCGTCCAGAATAAAAAATACAGTCTCTGGAAATGCCATTCCTTCATATGGTCCAGTGTTTCACAACTCTCGGAGACAGGAAGCTATTCCTAATACGCCTACAGCACACAACAGTCTGCTAGAAGTTGCCACCCCTTCTGATTTACTTTGAGATGGAAAAACATATCATGATGACACCAATCTGGAGTCACATTTGCTCTGCAGATGGAGCCACTCCCTCTAAGTGATTGCAGGCTCCCGACATAAGTCTTCCCTCTTTCATTAGTGACATTGAGCCTTTATATACAGGGGAGGCATGTGAAGTGATTCCTAGTCCCCTCATTCTAAATCCCTCCTTTCACTAAAGAAGTGACACATTTTGCCTTTTTGAAAGGCCCAAACCATCTTTCCTCCTAAAAGATGAGAAACAAGATCAACCCCTGATATGAATAGTCTCTTGGAGTCTCTGGCCTACTTAAGGGCCTTCCCAGCACCATAGTTTTTTTAATCCCTGAGCTCTTGCCTTTCTAGGCTTGAACCTAATAATGCTGGAAATATACTTGCTTTAACTTTAAAATAGCATGTAAACAGGAAAAGGAATTTTTCAGTCCAAGTGGTGATGAATGGTCTTCCTTCCCCCAAAGAGGCTATCTAGCTATAAAATCAATGGGTTTGGCATTCATCTTTATGTGTCTGTGATAAATTCTTACCTTTTCTGGGTCAGGAGGCCAGTGGTCATTTCCAAGGGTGCCTGAAATCAGCCTTATAAGTGAGTCCTAAAATTTCGTAGCCCCACAATTTTCTTTTTTTCACTACCCAACTATTCCCACCAGAGAAACAGTAAAGTAAATGAAATCATCCTTCTTTACTGCTGGCCTCATGTAAGCTGTTAGTCTTTACAGGGCACATCTTTACAAGGCCTTTTGAAGGTCTGTTCTGGTGTCAGAGCCACTCTGGGGACGCAGTGGAGATTCTGTGTCACATTTATCAATGGTACTGTATGTAGTCTGTTTTCCTTTTGAGTTTTATTGTAGTGATGGTTGTTTTCCAAATGCTGCTGACAATCCAAAATTGTCATTAGGCCCATGGTGAAACCGCACCCATTCTGGGACCTATGTGATCCTAACTAGCCTTTCTGTCCTCATGTAACTAAGAAGTGAAGCTTCCAGACCCCACACTACACACAAGCATGCACAACCCTGACCATCTAACAGTCCAAAATGCTGGACTTCTAGAACAGTGAGCTATTCGTTTTCCTGCCAACAGAGCTTTACTGAGCAGAAACCAGCTTTCCCCTTGGAACTGCTAAAACTCACTGCTCTTCTGATCCCAACCCAAAACTATAAAACAAACAAAAACAGCACCAAAGGCCAACAAAAAATCTTCAGAGGCAAATATGATTAAAATTCCCTATTTTTATTAGCTTTAAACTCCTGTAGAGAGTTTTTTGGAGTTTCCATGGTGATGTGTATTTTTTTCACCTAGCTTTGGACAACTATATTTTAAAGTGACAGATATGAATAAAAACAGGGGAAATAAAACAGCTCTCCACCCTCAATCTTCTTTAAAAATCATAAATAAATTTAAAATTAAAATTGAGGCTTCCCATTGGACTGCTTTGCCTTGTTGAGGATTCCTGATTATGCCTGCCTGGTTTGAGGTAGGATTTAATTCAGCTGCTGGAAGGAAAAGGGTGGCCTAGTATGGAGCCACAAAACTCCTCCTATTTATAGTTTCCAAATTTATAACTTCCCATCAATAATAACCCAAAGTCCACAGGTAAATCCTTCATTTTCTTGGACTTCTCTCTCGCTCTCTAGGCTTCCAACATCATCTCTCACTCTTGCAGAGTCACTGACTGACTACCCACCATGCTGTTAGTGCTACTCCTACCCTTGTGCTAGGGAATAGGAACACAGAACCCTGGTCCCTTTGTCGTGAGAGTCTCAGCCTACATAGGAGGCAGCTAATATTCAAATCCTGGCTTCAAGTCTTACCAGCAGGATGGTTTTGGGAAAGTTGCTTGGCTTGTGCCTCAGACCCTTCATCCATAAAATGGGGATAATGAAATACCTTTGTCATAGGGACACTATGAGTTTCAATGAGCTAATTTGTTTTTATACAGATGTTGGAAGTTCCTGGCACATAGTAAATACTAAGTACACATATTTTCAATAAAATTAAATTTACAGTCAGAAAATGACCATCTTCATGCAGTAGGATGAATGTTAACCCAATATTCATAAGATATAAGGAAACGAGGTTTCCTCTGCTGGGAAGGGTAGAGAGAGGCTTAAAGAAAGAAGAAAATGTTAATATAAGGACATTTAATGAGAACATTGAAACAAAAAAGAATATAACCCTAGTGCTCTTAAAGAAAAACCAATGCACAAAAGTTGGACTTGTTAATCCCTTATTAAACAGGTAGTTTCACATAAATGCAAACACATTGTAAAAATATCCATTTCTGATTATGAATGTCTTATTATGGAAATAAAAATATTATAGAAATAAAAAATAATGAAAGCATAGGAAGAACTCATACAGCTAAAGTTGGTGACTCCCACTGTTAACATTTGGTGCATTTCCATCCAGTTAATATATATTGAGTGTTTTTCATTTTTAATTGACAATTGAATACACTTTTCCAATTATACATATGTGCACATATATATGATAAAAAGCAAACTCCCATTTTCACTGAGTCCCCGATCCTAGAGAATCCCCAGGGAATACCAAGTATGTGAACTTGTTACAGATATTTCACTAGGATTTTACACATTAGTGCCCATAATGCATACCTAGAGTTTGAATATTTTTAAATCACAAATGAGATTGTATCATACATTTTACTTACTCTCCCATGCAGTGTATATTGGAGCGTTTTCTGTAGCGGTACGTACATATTCTCTCTAATGGCTGCTTGATATGGTTGTACCACAAGAAATTTGGTCTTTTATTTGCAACTATTAAGATTTGCAATAACTTATTTACTTACAAGTATTTTCACTGTAGCACACCATAGTGTATTGAGTATTGTACATGCATTTTGTACAAATATGCTTCTGTAGACCTGTAGAAACAGCATTGCTTGGTCAAAGTAAGTTCATATTTTAAATTTGCATAGATACTGTCAAGTTGCCCTTTGAAAAGGCTGTGCTGTTTTAAAATTCAGACACAATACATGAAAACATTCATTTCTTCATGCCTTCATTGGTACTAGATGTTACCATTTGTTTAAATATTTGCCAATATAATGAAGAATCATGGCTATTTCATGGTTATTTTAGCTCATATCTCTGTAATCATTAGTGAAGCTGAGCAACCTTTCACATATTTGTTGAATGCTGTGTTTCTGTACTGTTCTTATCTGGAACATGTTAGGTGAGTTAAGAACTGGTAAGAAGAGACACCCATGCAGCTCTTAGACCTATCAATAAATTTTCTATAAGGTGGAAAAAATGATCTTACTGATGTTTCTTCCCCAGATAGTGCCCATAATGCATACCTAGAGTTTGAATATTTTTAAATCACAAATGAGATTGTATCATACGTTTTACTTACTCTCCCATGCAGTGTATATACATATCTACTATATAGATATATAGTGTATACAGATAGTGTATAGATAGCCAGATGTCAAATAACCATGTATTGATCAGATCTATCATTACCCAGTGACCTTAAATGTTGTCTCTATCATATATTAAGATCAAATATATATCTAGCTCCATCCATGTATTTGCATATTGCTATACCATGCCAAAATTACACTGACCTAAAGCTTCATTTCAGTTAGCTATGGTCACAGTAATACTCCATAAAGAAAAAGGACCAGGCAATCTTAGCGGCATACAACAGTGTGCATTTATTTTCGGGGACCTGGGGTTGTGCTAATCTGGATGTGGCTTGACTGGCCAGCTCTGCTTCAGCTGAGATGCTCACCCCTTGACTAGTGGGCTGCCAGCGTGTTTTTCTCTTGGTGACAGCCAACAGCACACTCAGCTGTGCAAACACGTGTATGTCCCCTGCATGTATCACTTCTGCTAAACCCTCTTAAACCAAAGTGAGGAGGGACTCGTCTACCTTTACAAGTAGGACTGTTGGTGGCATGGCATGGCACAGGCCATAGAGAAAGGAACAATTCACCAATGGGCAGAAAACCTGGTTTTCTTCTTTTTTTAACATTTTACTTTGCTGCTTTTTTTTCACATTATTCCTTCCATACAAACTTTTGAATCAACATGCAGAGTTCTAAAAAAATCTGAGTTGCATTTTGGTTGGGTTCACATTGACATTATAGACTAACTTGAGTAGAATACAATATTGAATCATCAGGTCTAGTTAGATGTGATTGTTTTCCTGCCCCAAACTTGTTGCTGAAATTGGGTCATTTGTAGAAGTTGCCATATTCTTAATTTTGCTGATTCTGTCCCCTAGTGTCATGAAATATGTTTCTCTAACTCCTGTGATACTTTCTGTTAAGCAGTTAGTAAGGTCTAGAGACAAGATTAAATTCCTCTTCAAAAATTGTCTTGTCAGGGAAGGGGGAGAACTCCATTAGTCATGTCATATGCTTCTCAGGGCATTTAACCAATCAAGAGATATACATGTTTAGACTCACCAGTAGAATCAGGTTTTATTAGTTCATCCATCATGAAGTTCTTTTAATTATTGAGTTCAGCCTTAACCAGTTATTTCTTAGAAATTGCAAAATGGTGATATTCTAATTCTGCTGTAACTTCTGTATTTATTAGCAACAATTAGTTTGTTACCTCAAAGTAAAGTTAATATGCCCTTTCATTTCTCCATTTCCAAATTTATAAATTGGTTCCTAGCATGCCACAAAGGTGACCAACACACTTTTTAAATCATTATTAATTTATAAATACTGAGATAATTCATGTACACTAATCCTTTGCAGTGACTATTATTTTCGTTACTTAAACTTTTCCATCTTTGTCAAGTGAGAGCACCTGTAAGCTGGCTCCTGATTCCTTTTTCATGACCCCTGGAATCTTTGATCACCTCCTTATTTTATGTCAGAAAAAAATGTTCCAGATTAGTCCTGTATACTTCCTGACCCAGAGCTGTAATGAGTGGAATGTAGTCGAAAGTCATAGCTACCCCATGGCTATTTTGAAGCTCAAGCTCTCAAACAGCCCAGGTACCTCCCCAGGGTTGTGGGGGAGGCGAGAGGACTGTACTTTGAGACTGTTACAGTTTAGATCTGAAATGTCCTGAAAAACGTTCATGTCCTAAAGGTTTGGTTCCCAGCCTGTGGCAATATTGGGAGATGGTGGGACTTTTAAGAGGTGGAGCCTAGAGGAAGGAAGTTAGATAATGGAGCGAGTGTCTTTGAAGGGGATTGTGGGATCCTATCCCGTGCCTTCCTTTCTCTTTTTTTCACTTACTGTCCACAATGAGGTGCATAGCTTCTTCTGCCCCGTATTCCCATCATGATGTGCTGCCTTGTCACAGGCCCAAAAGCAATGGAGTCAAGTGATCATACACCAAAACCTCCAAAACCATGAGCCAAAATGAACCTTTGCTCCTTATAAATTGATCATCTCAGGTGTTTTTCTTTTCACAGTAATAGAAAACTGACTACCCCAGAGATGATAATCCAGGTTCAAGGGTGCTAATTGCTACATTGGTTGATTTTTTTCTCTAGTTCTTTGTAATGCACAGAGCTAAAAATTGCAATTTTGTTTATGTAGTTATTCATCTACCTATTTATTTATTTATTTATTTATTTATTATTTATTGTGTGTAAGTGAGACAAACTTTTTAAAATACCACTTTACTGAGATATGGTTAACAAAAAGTTGTGCATATTTAATGTAGACAACTTGATGAGTTTGAAGTTATGTGTACACTCTCAAAACCATTACCACACTCCACTTTCAAATGTTCCTCCTGCTCTCTGTCTCGTGTGTGTGTGTGTGTGTGTGTGTGTGTGTGTGTGAGACAGAGCGAGAAACAGAGACAGAGACACACATAGAAAACCATTTAGCTTAAGATCTTTCAGAAAAATTTTAAGTAGAGAAACTGGAATTTTCAAAGAGAAATTTAGGTCAAAATAAGTCATTACTGATCCTTGCTGATATCAATTTGCTTTAGAATACAAGATGTGAAGCCCTTAAGTTTTATGCTTTTTCTTTGAAGTTTTGACATTCAAACAATTTGTATCCAGGTGTTTTTGTTACTGTTGTTTCCAGGTACTGTATTTGTAAGTCTGCCTTCAGCTCTGGGAAGTTTTTTCTGCTGTATCTTTGATAATTTTCTTCTTTTCTTAATGTGCTTTCTTACAGTAAAGTGCCCTGTGGCAGATATTGGGCTTTCTGAATGTCTTCTATGCTATGCCTTTCTCGTACTTACACATTTTTTGTTTGTTCTAAGAATTCCTTGATTCTTCTAGAGATGCTGAGGGCATTTTTTCTAGCTCCCCCAATGTAGTGGAATTAATATATGCATACTTTTGAATCACTTAAAGCAATCTACAGTAGTAGGGAAGGTAGATGTAGATATATCAATAATCTTGACCAAACTATCTTCAGGTTTTTACTTCTTTTTGCATAATTGAACGCATTTAATATATGATTTATTTCCCCATTTAAGTTTTCACTTTTCTATGTATAAAGCTTTTAGTATTATTAAAAATTCTTTCAAAGTTTATTTTAATGGGTATATGACTATTCCATTATGTGGGGAAATTAGGGGACATTTCAGATCTTTTCCTATTTTTTGCACCATAAATTGTACTATGAGGAGCAAATCTTATATAGACATTTTGATGCATCTCTGAATTATTTCCATTGGATAAAGGGATTCATACTCTAGAAAAAAAGACTGTAGGTCTTTTTAAGACTAACGATATAATTGTAAGTTCCATTTTGAAATATCGTAGCAATTGAAATCCCATCAGTAGACTGGTAATTCAGTACATGTTAGCTGTATTGAGTATTATAACTTTAAGCTCATTTAAAAGTACATATTTGTGTTGGTCAGGCTTTTGTGTTGTTGCATCCAAATACCTAAGAATGGCAAGGGCACAAGAGGAAAGATTTCCTTTGGCTTATACTTTCAGAGGGCTCAGTCTATCACAACTGGCTCCATTGTTTCTGGGTCCATAGTGGGACAGAGACAGCATGGTGGCAGAAACATGTGGCAGAACAGAGCACTTCACATCATGGTGGCCAAGGAAGCAGAGGCAGACCTGGAAGGGGCCAGGCACAAGATATCCCCCAAGGACCTCCGCCCCAATGATCTACTTCCTCCAACTAAGTCCTACCTCCTAAAGTTTTCAGAACCTGTCAAGAAAGCACCACCAGCTGGGGACTAGTTGTTCAAAGCATATTCAACATAATAATGTCATAAAAATACATATACCTCTAGGTAAAATACGAATTTCATTATTTACATTATTTTGCAGTTCTTGGATCAGTAAAAGTTGTTTTTGTATATTTATTTTCCATTTACTTTTCCAATTCCATGAACTGGTTTTCCTTTGCTGACCTTTCACACACTATGGTTTCCTTTTCAATTTGTTGGAATGCTTTACATACAGGGAACATCTGCCAACATTTGTAAGTAAATTGAAACTATTGCTGAAAATATCTCCCCAATTAATCCTATGCTTTACATTGCATTGTATCTGAAATTCAGATTTCACACTTACATTAAATAACATGCATTAGCATTGCCTTAGTGACTTTCTTCTATTACTTTTGTTTGAATAAAAATTTCTTCAAGAGAGATATGAAGATAGGTAACACACCTAAAAAAACTACATAGCATTTGTTGCCCTCAATGCAGAGAAACTAAAGCAGATACCTTAAAAGCAACTGAGACCAATAGGAGAAGGGGACCAGGAACTAGAGAAAAAGTTAGATCAAGAAGAATTAACTTATAAGGTAACACACATGTACAGGAAATCAATGCGAGTCAACTCCCTGTATAGCTATCCTTATCTCAACTAGCAAAAACCCTTGTTCCTTCCTATTATTGCTTATACTCTCTCTTCAACAAAGTTAGAGATAAGGGCAAAATAGTTTCTGCCGGGTATTGAGGGAGTGGGGGGAGAGGGAGGGTGGTGAGGGAGTGGAGGGAGAGGGAGGGTGGTAAGGGAGGGAGTCGGGGGAGAGGGGAGAAATGACCCAAACATTGTATGTACATATGAATAAATAAATAAATAAATAAAAATTTCTTACCTAGAGATCAAGTAAATACTCACCTTTATTTTATTTTACTGTAAGTTTCCTACACTTTCATTTTTCTAAAATTCAGATTTTAAATTAATTTTCAGTTTATTTTGAGATATATAAAATGTACTCATCCCTAACAGTCATTTTCCCAACTGAATTTAATGAAGAAAGGCTGACCAAGTGGTAGAGCATCTGCCTAGCAAGCAAAAAAACTGAGTTAAAAAAACTTAATGAAGTAGCTCATCCTTCTCATTGATATCTCCTTTATGTACATTAGTCAGAGAACAGCACAGGCATGCAATTATACCTATTTCTGGGCTACCTATTCTGATCCATTAACCTATTTTATACCAATTGTTCACATTACTGCACTTTATTGTGTACTCTAATTTCTTATAGGAGATATCCATGCACATCTTCCATTAAAGGGAAATATTATAGCATCGTACTTCAGAAGCATCACAAAATGACAATGCCAGACATCACAGGTCTGAAGAAGAGATTCTATCTCCACAACAAGTATTTTAAACCCATCTGATAAGATGGTTACTTCTGCAATAGTCAGAAGAGTTGAACTACTATTGTAAAAGAATAAAACCCCACAAAATACACAAGTAGACTTTCATTTTCTAGATGTTTGCTAGCATCTGGTAGGCAACTATGTGAATATAAATGTTTAAAGCCCTTCACATGCATTCTTGTGTTATGTTCCCTTAAAATAAAAGTGTTTTTCATGCATTTACTTAGAAATATTGACCTCAATCTCGAACTCAGCTGTCAGCTCTGCATGTGTCGCCTCTGGTTAGTCCCGCTTGGGAATGATGCTCGAGTTGTGGTTAAGTGTCCTCAGTATGTGTTGCCAAACTGTACAGAGATTAGTACTAATGGCAATGCTGCCTCCTGAACTCAGCCAGGCCGGCAGGTAAAAGGCAGCGTAATTCACACCTTCCAGGGCCAACGGGAAACTGGGGCATATTTGTTGTGTAACTCTGGAAGGATGAAATGGTTTTGGGAGGAACAAACCATTGATAGACAATGGATTAGTTTCATATAGTGGATCCTAGGTGAAAGAAGACAGACCTCCAAAAAAGCATATGTGTGATTCTATTTATATAAAACTCTAGACAGTTTACAGTGACAGAGGACCACTAATGGTTCCCTGGAGTGGAGATGGGGTGACAGGTTGGGGAAGAGAGAATCACAGAGGTGACAGAGAACTTTTAGGGTGACAGATATGTTTATTATCTTGAAAATCGTGAAATTGTGCACTTTAAATGTGTGCAGTTTATTGAACTTTGAAATATACAGTCATCCTTCATATCCACAGGACATTGGTTCCAGGTTTGGTATCCTCTGCAGGACAACAAAACCTACAGATGCTCAAATCCTTTATATAATTGGTGTAGTACTTGAACTTGTGTATGTCCTCCTGTGTGCTTTAAATCATTTCTAGATTACTTATAATGATTAATACAATATAAATGCTATGTAAATCATTTCTGCTCTGTAATTTTTAGAAAATTAGAACAAAAAATTACAGATGCAATTTTTTCCAAATATTCTCAATTTATGAATAGTTGAATCTTCAGATTTGAAACCCAAGGATGTGAAAGGCTGACTGTATATTTTAAGAGAGAGAGAGAGAGAGAGAGAGTGTGTGTGTTGGCACGAATCTAGGCAAATGGTAGGCAAGAGGCAGAGAACAGAAGAGAAAGGTACAACAAAGTGCAGAAGACCAGACAAAACCAGGGAATTACCCAAGGATTCAATGAAACCCACAAAGCTGGTCAGACTGAGCAGAACTCTTTAGTCTTACTGTGCTCACAACTGCCCCAGGGATCTTGTTACCATGCAGATGTGAGTCAGCAAGACTGAGAAGGTCCTCAAGGCTCTGTGATTCTCACAAGCCCCCAGGCGATACTGGCTCTGCTGTCTTTCGGGTCTCTTTGTGGAGTGAGGGGCTACAACATCCATTTCAACTTCAGTTGTGTATGAGAATCGCTAGGAAACTAAAATAAAACAAAATTCTGATGTTTGGATCTCATCCCACCCTAGAGATTCTGACTCAACTGACCCAGATGTCAGCCTGGCTATACTAGCCCTCGGTTGCAATGAGAAAACAACTAAGACAAAACAATTTAAAGGAAGGGAAGGTTTATTTTGACTGAAGGTCTCAGTCCACAGCCACATGACTATTGTTTTTGGGCCTGTGACAAGGCAATATGTCACGGCAGAACATATGGCATAGGAAACCTATTTACTTCATGGGAACTGGGAAGCAGAGAGAGAGAAAAGGACTGTGGACCCAGTATCTTCTTCAAGGGTATGTTCCCAATAACCTTATTTTCTCCTACTAAATTCTACCTCTTGATGGTTCCACCACCTCCCACAGGCTGGGAATGCCTTTAGCATATGGACCATTGGAGGGAGACATTTAAGTCGCAATCCATAACATGGGGGAATTGGGAAATGGGGCAGGGGTGCAGTACTGGGGTTTGAACTCAAGCACCTGCTTGCTAGGCAGGTGCTCTACCACTTGACCCACACCTCCAGCCCTTTTTTGATTGTTATTTTTTGAATAGTGTCTCACATTTATGCTGATGTCATCCTGGACTGTGATCCTCTTATGTACACTTCCTACCTAGTTGGGATAACAGATGCATAATGCCATGCTTTTAAAAAATTGGTTTAGATGGAGTCTTGTGAACTGTTTCCCCCAGGGCTGGCCACAAATTGCAATCCTCCTGGTCTCCACCTCCCAAGTAACTAGGATTACAGATGTGAGCAACTCAACCAGCTGAGTCAGGAATTTTTAAATATCTCTAATAGATTCTAATGTGTAGCCAAGGTTGGGAAAAACTACTTGAGAGAGAGTAATAAAATGGGTCAGAAAATAAGGAGAACAAAACCCCCAAAGGTAATAGGGATGGTCAATGACCTGGGCTAAATAAATATAGTAAACCAAGCCCTGTTCAAGATCAATCCTGCTCCAGGCATGTAAATTTATCTGAATGCAATCTATACCTGTGTGGAATTGTGTTGAAGATGCTTTGCTGTTCTCACACTGAGCCTTGGAATAAATACCAGACAGGTAACTAGATAAGTAGGTGAAGAGTGAGTCCTTCCTAAGATAAAAGCCACCAGAAAAAAAAAAAAAACTTTGCAACAACAAAGCTAACCAGGGAAGTTGGTGGGCACACACACCTACCAACACATCCATAAGGATTTTTCACTAGAAGGAGACAACCTACAGCCTCCCTCCTCCTTGAGCCCGATGGACCACAAAGCAGGCATGACAAATTATGCCACTGTTTCCAGATTTATTTTTAAAATCATTTTCAATTCAGCTCCTTTTCTATTAACATTAGTAGATTAGAAATTATTTTTTGATGGGTCTTGCACATTTGCATCTGCATCATAGAATTTTGATCATGAATCTACTGTGCATCAGGACCACAAAATGTTTAATGAGTCATGTCAACTTAATTGTGCAGCTTGGAACTTTCGGAGCCAGTTTGTCACCATTTTGCTGACAAATGTCATCATTTACAGACTGATCTTTGGTGCCGATTCTGTTCACCATGGCTGAAAAAATTGGGAAATGAGCTAAGCTTTGTGAAACACAAGACATTGTTTTTCCATTTGGTTGATTAAATTTCAGTTTAGTAACAAAATAAACCTGTAAGCATTTGAAAACAGGCTGGCTTGGTAATGGTCATTTTGTTCAAATCCCAACACAGAGGACGCTGTGTATCTGGATGATGAGAAAGAAAGACAAGAGTATGTCCTGAATGACATCGGCGTCATTTTTTATGGAGACTTCAATGACATCAAGAGTAGAAGCTGGAGCTATGGTCAGGTGAGACACTCAATGGACCATTGGCAAGGACGTTTACTTAATATTTTTGTCACACATAGTACCGCAGGGTGCCTTGTATGGACATCAGACAAGTGCAGTTTCCTGCTTTTCAGGATCTGAGATTCCAAGGCAGAGAGCATAGGAGCAGAGACTTATAAAGACAACTGCATAATTTATCAGTTGAAACCACATATATTCCTCTTATTCCAAATGTTACAGAGTTCAGAAGTTCTGTGGATAACGTAAAGTCACCCAGAAATAGGCTGGCATCTTAGACCTGTGAAATCTCATTAGTTCTACCAGAAATGGACTGAAATTTTCCTTTTCTTATAAAGAAATATATTTTGATAATGTTATAAAGAATATTGTAAGGTGTGTGCCCAACTTAAAGAATAACTTTTTAAAAGTGTTATTTAAATGGAGAACAGAAGGTAAAACGAGTCCTGTCTGGGGGATTGGTACCAGTGGGAAGGAGAGGATACAAGGAAAGGGTGTAGGAGGATGAATGTGGTGGAAATATATGTTCATGTATAAAAATGGCAAAAAGGGATCTGTTGAAACTATTCCAGGAATGGAGGGAGGGGGGAATAAAGGAAAATTATGGGGGGGATGAATTCAACTATGATTTACTATAAGAACTTCTGTAAATGTCATAATGTACCCCCAGAACAACAAAATACAATAATAAAAAATGTAAAAGAAGAAGAGTGCTGTCTAGGGTACGACTACTTAAAAGAGAGTGTTACCATCTGGTCAAAGAAAATCCCAGTGGAGTTTTGTATAGAGACCATTTCCTCAGTTGCCACCTCAAGTTACTGTCTAGATACACAGCTCCAAATTATATTTCTTTAAGATGGTCATTTAAACTATTTCAATAACGGTGCAAATGAATGAAATTTTGCCACAAACAAATGTACATCCTGTGATTTAAAAATGATTTTTCACTAGCAACATAGAGGAAATGAATGCCATTTTTCAGAGAGAACTGAAGTTGGGTGTCCATGGGAGAAAGTTCACAGAATCTGGCCACACCAAGTCACATGATGCCTTGTTTTGACTCCCATACAAGGTCTCCCTGGGTCCCTCACCCATGGCTCCAGCTGGACCACCAGCACCCACATCATCACAAGTTCTTATCGCCCTGCCCAGCATTGTGGTCGGTTTCATCACTCTGACTCCCGAGAAAACCTGCTGTGCCCAGTCTTGCTCACCTGTGTTTATGTGCTATTTTCACTTGCCCTGTTTTCAGATTCTGTTTTTTTCTTTGGGTTAAGGTACTAGTGTTTGAACTCAAGGCTTTGTGTTTGCTAGGCAGGTGTTCTGCCCCTTGATCCAACCCCCAGTCCTTTTTGCTTTGGTTATTTTCAAGATAGGGTCTCACTTTATGTCAGGGCTGGCCTGGACTATGATCCTCCTATTTGTGCTTCTCACTGTAGCTGTGGTGACAGATGCATGCCACCTTTTCCAGTCGTTGGTTGAGATGGAGGTCTCATAAATCTTTAGTCCAGGCTGGCCACAAGCCCCGATCTTACTGATCTTCACCTCCTAAGTAGCTAGGATCGCAGGTTTGAACCACTGCACCCAGTCTTGTTTTTAGATTTTTTCTGGGTCTCCTTGTTATATGCCCTCTTCTTCCTCAGTGACCCATTACCTTTGACTAATACTTATTACCTGACAGCCTTACCTTGGGTTCCCATTTCCTAGTCTTTAGCTGCTATCTTGGTCTGTATTCTATTGCTATAAAGAATATGTGGGGTTGAATACTTTATAAATGAAAGGGATTTATATAGGTTATGGTTTTGGAATCTGAGAGTCCCACGTTGGGCAGATCCATTTGTTCAACCTCTAGCAAGGGCCCTTTTGGCTGTGTTACAACATAGTGAGGAAACAGGCCATGTGCTGACAGGGCAAAGCAGAAAGGGTGGCCTTGATTCATAACAAGCTGCTCTTGGGAGAACTAACCCACTCCCTAAAACAAGCACTAATCACTTACCAGGGAAGTGCCCCTTCAATCTAGTTATCTCTCATTAGGCCTTACCTCTTGATAGTTCCACTACGTCAATATCTCCACCCTGGAGGGCAACTTTCTAGCATATGGAACTTTGGGGAATATATCACATCTACACATCAGATGTGGTTCTACTTATGGCCCCAATTTGACATTCTACAGATAGCCAATGAGGCAAAAGTTGTACAAGAAGGTAGCAAAGAGAATTAGAAAGGTGTGCCAGGCACAGTCAGGTTACACTTGGCCAGCACGCCTTTCAGTAGATGTCTTGAGCCCAGGACCTGTATATACCATCATTTAAAGAGTCCATTGATTCAGGTCCTTCTGACAAAACAAGCCAAGCCAGGTATTTGCAGTTATGTAGATAAATAGTGAATTCTATGTTGATTCCTTTACCTCTATGGTTAGCTGCTATCATGTTCCACAAGCAGCTGAGATACGTTACTTAATGAGAACCTGAATAGTGACTTACTATGTATCTGGAAAACTAGTTATCTATATGTTTGAATTACAGATTTCTGCACCTATCCCACCAGGTTGGGGCACACTCAGAGTTGGTATTATAACTAGATTTAATAAAGAATTACATGGTAATTAGCCATTAAAATTGTGATATCATGGCCAGGGGCTGTGCTCACACCTATAATCCCCACTACACAGAAGTATAGGTAGGAAGATTGTCAGAGGACAGCCCTAGGCAAAAAGTGTGAGACCTTATATAAAGGTAACTAAAAGCAAAAAGGACTGAAGGCATTGCTCAAGCAGTAGCATTTGTCTAGCAAACACAAGGCCCTAAATTTAAACCCCAATTCAAACCCTAATACCACCAAATACACACGTACACACATTTGGATATGTGTCACAGTACTTGTGTGGACAATATGCAAGGTTTCTGCATATAAAAATATCTCCAACAATGGAGTACAGTATGGATAAAATCTCCCCCATCTTGCCATTTTATTACTATTTGCTCTTTATTCCTTTTAAAGGTAATTATGATATTGTCTGTAGCCAGCAGTTCTTTTTCAGGAAATCAAGGTGGCTACAGGTTCTTCCCAAGATAATACAACCTACCTTCTCTAAACCTAGGATCCACCTGGTCTCAAAAGAGGGGACTCTTACAAGGCATTCACCACAAGGGCTCCTCCTATTGGGTGTACAAGTAACTGGGTCTGAAGTACCTTCCTGTATCACATCTGAGAGCCATATACATAAGAACTCAAGTTACTTCTGAGGTCACAAGACTTTAAAGTGGCTTTGGTAAATCATTCATTCCTTCACCTTAGGCACTAGAGTCTGTATGTCAGACAGATCTTCTGAATCAACTTGTACAGTTCTTCAAAGAACTTCGTCAGTTCATGATCCTAGAGTACTTCTGCTTTCTAGTAGTCCTGTTTGCTTTTATGGCTTCCTTCTATGTTCTTCACTTCACTGAAAGAGGAAAAGGATGTCTCCTTTCTTCCCCTTTTATAGTTCATACTGAAAATTATGGTTGGTCACTATGTAAGAAATACACATTTCTAAATATTAGGTTGTGGTTTCATTTTATTTTTCTGCAGGGCATATTTTTGTTTACAGAGTAGAGAGTAAGTACTTCTTGTCTTTCCCTCCCGAGTAGTTTGAAGATGGCATCCTTGATGCTTGCTTGTACGTAATGGACAAAGCAAAAATGGACCTTTCTGGCAGAGGGAATCCCATCAAGGTCAGCCGTGTTGGATCTGCCATGGTAAGCAAGAGCCACTGAGGATTAAAACCTAGCACACACTCCACTTGCCTCACTATTGATTATCAGTTCATGAAGAGCTGTTGAAATCGGTACTTACACTTAATAAACTTTTATTTGGAAGATTTTGGCTTATGTCACCCAGCATAGTTCTTGGTACTATAAAACAGTCTTAATCTCAATGAGGTATGTTTGCATGATACCATTGAATGGTTATTCTTAAGAATTTCTTGCCTAGGGACTAAGAAGTGACCATGACAAAAATGTCAATGACTATAATCAAAGGATCAATCTATCAAGGAACATGAAGATGTGCAAGACAGTTTTTCTCCATGTTTATGCTATGATAAGAGTTAAGAATAAATGCTTCTATAAAATCCCAGCTCCCCTCGCAATGATATGGCAGTACAGGGCTTTGTCACTTTTGAAGTGGGTATTCATTCTTCTCAGTAATCCCATGAGATAAGTAGGGCAGGCATCACTCATGCCACTTTTTTACAATGAAGAAAACAGCCTCTGCTATAAACAGGTCTGCTAACTCCAGATCTGGGCGTGTCCCAGCTGTCATGCTACTCTCTGTAGGAGAGCCTAAGATATCTTCAAGCATGCAGAGATCCCACAGTGGCACAGAAAAGAGGAGACAGAAAGCCTGTGAATGGGAAGGTTAGGGTCAAAGGTAGGAAGTGGATCTGGTGTAGTCCTACCACACTGATACACCCAGCACATAGTTGGCCCTTGGTGAAGAAAAGTATATCACACCTGTTCAGGAGCAGACTGTTCCTGAAAAGAGAAATGTTATACTAGACTGTATTTCATACAAAGTTTAGAAAACTTAAGTTTTCTAAAATATTCTCCCAGGAAGAATTCCATCTTTTGTGTTAGGTCTTATTTATCTTTTGCATTAAACATAATATTGTTAACATACAAATATTAGCCTGAGAATGATACATCATGTAATTTCTGGAGCTGTTAAGGTTTTTTATTTTATTAAGAATTAAGCTAAATGTAAATTGAAGAGATAGTAGAGCTTAAAAAGTGAGGGTAGAGCCAGGCATGGTTGCACACACCTGTAATCCCACCTACCAAGAGGTAGAGGTAGGAGGAGCTTGGTCTGACTCTCACCCAGGCAAAGGTGTCAAATCCTATCAAAAAAACAAACTAAAGTAAAAATGGCTGGGGACATGGTTCCAGTGGTAGAGCACCTGCCTGACTCAAGGCCCTGAGTTCAAACTCCAGTTTCACCAAGTGGAAGTAGAAACTAACAGCTAAAGGCAGTTTGGGGCTGGAGGTAATAGCTCAGTAGTAGAGCACGTGCTTAATATTCATGAGGCTTAGGGTTCACTTCCCAGCACCCAAATAAAGAAAGGCAGTTTTATTTCCGTTGTTAGTCACTGGGTTCTAAAGACTTTGGAATCTCTTTTTAATAACCTATTATGACAACTATTAGACAGGCAGTCACTCATCACACTTCTTACTTCAAAGAGATTTCCTTTTTTTCTTTCTTCTTGGAAATTACCAGGACAAGTTTATGGTGAAAAGGGAAGCAATAGCTAGGAGTAATTAAGTATAAATTAATTCCCTCATAAACATTCTAAAAAGGTTGCTCCTCAGCCTGAGTTTACTCACACATTGTGAGTATTTTTATAAACCCAGAAATCATTGCTCAACCAGTGCAAGAGGGAGCAGCTATCTTAGTGCTGACTCTAGGGGCATCTGGCCAAGTGGAAGCTGTGAAGTATTGAATTAAACACGAAATGTTAATGCAAATTGCCTTGAATTTTTATTAATTATAAAAAGCCTATGAGGTTCTCATCTTGAAAATGTATATCCCAATTACAAGATTTGGAACTAGACAGAGAGAATCTGTCTGGGGAATGGTTTGGTTTGGTTTTTGGAAGTGACCTTGGCTGTTGAAGGGAAGGGGTCTTTTCCTGGGCAATTTTGAGCAATATCTCAAGTTCCACCACTGTGTTGTTAACATATACAGAAAGACTGATGGTTTACAAAACCCTTTCACCTCTATTACCTCCTTTAACCCATAGAATAGCTCTGTGAATCTTCCCAACACCCACTTAATTATAGTGATTTTTATGAGTAAAATATAGAACATCCAAAAACACTTAGAAAAAAAGTAACAACTGTTTTCTAATTACTCAGACAGTTTCTCTCCTGTTTAAAAGTCCTGGAAATATATCATGAAATTTCTGAGTACAGCTAAACAAATAACAAAGAAAAAAAAAACCTTCAAACTTTTTAATGAAAATTTTGCCTTAAAAATGGGAAAAATATGAATAATAAAAAAGAGAAGAAAAAAATAAATAATAAATATTATAAAAAACCAATTACTTATTAGCTTTTTAACACATTTATGTACATTGTAACATGCCAAATGTGTGTTCTAAAAAGTAGAATAAATCACTTTATAAGCAAATTTAAAAACACGGGAAAAGATGTATTTGGAGTGTCCAGAGAACATGTTTGGAGCTGGGAGAGTTTAGCCAGCATCAAGAGTCACAGGTAGATAGGCGAAATGTTCTCCAGGGATGGACTCAGCCTCAGGAGCAGGGCCTGCTCTCAGTTGCCTCTCAACCTGGAAATTCCTCTCACAGAATGTGCATACTAGGACAGAGATGCACAAAATGTACAAATCTTCCCAAAGACGTAACCCATTGACTTCAGTTCATGCTAAGGTGAAAGGCAGGGCAGGCAGAACTTTCCTGAGAACATCTGCTGCTGAAGGGAGTGGGAATAAGTAGCCCACCCATGCCTGGGTACCTGAAGAAAGTGGAGTGGAGCCAAGTGGGACATGACACAGGAGCACACAATTGGAGACCCAAGTACAAACTGGCTTTCTGTGGTCATGGCCAAGTCTAGCACTGAAGACTGGCAAGGAGTTTGCCAGAGATGGGCTGTGTGTGATGCCAAAAGAACACAGATAATGACCCACATTGTGCAAACTTTCTAATGACAAAAATATGACCTTTGCTTTTAAGTGCACACCCCAGATAAAAATCTTTATGATCCAGTATATATGACCTTGGAGAACTGTTTGTTGTGTGTAGGGGAGGGGAGACACTGAAACCATCTGCATGGAAGATGTTCAACAGCATCTCTGTCTTCTCACCTCCTCTCCCAAACATATACACCAGTTGTGACATCCAAAAATATCTTCATACTTCCAACTGTCCTTTGGGGGTAAAATCACCCTTAGAGAGGACCAGAGCCCTAAATTTCTTCATAGCTCAGCTTCCCCAATCTGTGGACTGAAAATAGCACTCTCTTCTTGGCCTTCATAGAGGAATGCTCTCTTCAAAACCTGCTGCTTTTCATTCTCTGCTGAGGAGAAAGTGGAGGCAACATCACAGGGGAGGGGCCTGGACCCAAGTCAGGAGATGGGACCTTCGCTCAGGTTCTATGTGGCTCCTTTTTCCTCTTTAAAATGAAACTTTGTACTTCAACCATATTTGTAATTCCCATTGTTAGCAAAATTATCTTCTTATTTTTCACTATAATGCTCTCCTTCCTTCTATTTTTTCTTTTATACATTCAGTATCTCCTCTTGTTATTTTGGATTGCTGTTATTTAGCTTTTAAAGTAGAAAAGGTTGATAGCAATCTGGCCAGCCTAACACTATGGGACTTTCCCAAGAGAAAGAATGTCCCCAACCCTATAATCCTATTGTCTGGGGACTGGGCCTGGGATGATCTAACCTCTTAAAAGGGACTTTTATTTAGGCTCTTCTAAATACTGAGTGGCATATTTTACCAATGCTACACTATAAATTCATTTAAGAGAGAAAAGAAAAAAAGAGGAAAAAAGAAACTTGCCTGAAGTTACACTTCCTCCCTTAAATTACATCCCTTGATTGCTGTTTTCTTTCCACCTCATTTCTAACGTGACAGTCCCCTTTAAGAAAATTGTCAGGAAATACACTAGGAATCTTTAAGAAGGATGCTCCATGCCATCTGAAACTTTTTCCATTCACATGGCATTAATACAGCATTCCATTGCTAGCCCTCAATTGCTATGAAGCAACCAGATATAGACTTTGAGCTCCCAGACTATCAAAACAAAAGTGCCATTATGTGTTGAACAAAGAACATTATAGCCCTGAGGAGAGAGGATGACAGTGACAATAACCTGTCATTACTGCTGAGTAGTTATCTGCCTGGGCCTGCTTCTGCCCCATGACTGATTGGATCTGGTGCAGCAGGATCCCCAGGGAGATGCAGCTGCTGCAGTGGCACCTCAGTTACTGAAGGCACTACCTGCTTAGTCACCAGGAAACCTGAATGCCCCACCTCGGTGCAGGTTCCCTCCTGTTGGTCAATAGAAGACCTGCATCAAACTAGTGCATGGGATCTGGAAGGCTCTCAGGGGTCTTCTCAGTGAGGAAGCAGCTCTTGGAATGATGTGATTCACACAAGGTCACCCAGCACGTTAGTGGCTGAGCTGGAACTAGATATCATCGTTGCTCTTAGACCATATTGCTTCGGAGGGCTGTTACCAACACATTAATGCTAGGAACACAATTATTGTATCACAGTGAGTAGATGTCTCCTAAAAAAAGAACATGTCCCCAAGAGCAAGTAAGTTTTGGAAAAAGGGAATAAGTGAAGAAAGGGTAAGTCAGAGGATGCTAAGTAGCCAGAGGCACTGTCTCCTTGGAAAGAGGTTCCCAAAAGAATTAGGTACCAAATGAGGTATGAAGGAGGTAGTGGTGATTTTGGTGGGTGTGATGTGTTATGTGGTGGTGGTGATGATGATGGAGAGGTGATTGTGGTGAAAGTAGGGGTGGTGGTAGTGGTGCTGGTAATCATGTTGGTGATAGCAAAGATGGTTGTTTTGGTGGTGATGGTGATATAACACTCATGGTAGTAAGCACTCAATATTAACTCATTCACCCAACAAGTATTCAGCAAGTACCTAGGAACTGGGTACAATTGGAAACAAAATAGCTTCTGTCTTCACAGATCTTATAGTCTAATAGAGAAGATAATATGAATAAATGAATAAAGAAAAAATAATAGAAAAGATAAACAAGTAAATAGAAATTTTTCTGTCCATTTTTGCAAATTCCTTAATAGAAATAAGCACAGGATTGTGTGGGAAAGCAAAATCACTGAAATTTAGATCAAAGTTTACCTAGGACTAAACACTGACCTAATGAATGCTGGAATATTGGATCAAAAACAGAGGGAATGGCTGACAAGGGCTCATAGCAGTAATAAATAAGTCATGCTGTTACTCATAAGAATGTCTTCCATGGCAGAAATTATACACAAATCACAGGTTACCAAAAGCACTGGAGGAAAAGAGAGTAGGGGTACCATAATTTGCTCCTCTGAGCCCTTGTTTGTTTTGTGATTCAGAAAACATAAGGTTGCCATAACTAGTTTTCCCCATAGGTGCCACCATTTACAGTTACTTGATCCCATAATGCTGTATTTTGATTCAGTTATGATAAGGGGAAAAAGTAGTATTAATGGGAAATTTGGAAGGTGGGAGGGAAGGGAAAAAGTCAATATAGCGGAGATTTTAGAATTCCAGCGCTTTTCACTAGTGCTGGCCTGGACTTCCCAGCTTGCCTTGAGGTATGCATAGTTATTTTTAACCTTGCGCTTCTGCTGATATTGAACTGTGATGCCATCATTAATCCCTATTAATGCCCTGTTCTCACCGTGCCGTTTGGGAATTAACTCAAGATTGAACTTTTTTAATCAATCGATGTTCTATGTACTCTTTAGTGTTATTTAAAAAACCTTGACCTACAGCTAGGAAATCAAACTGACCACACTGGGAGTAGGTCCTGAATTCTTCTTAAGCCAGTGCAAGATGAATTACTGTAGACTTTTGAGACAAAATGGACTTCCTGGCTTCTGATCTTCAAGCACTCACTATTTTCATTTTGTCTACCTTTCCTCCCCTTCTTCTTCTCCCTAGTATTTAGTAAGTTTTTTTCTTTTCATGCATGAAAAAAGACAATCATGACATCACTACCTTGATACATTGCCAAGTAATTCCACAGGGGATTTACTACTAAACCATGTTTTATTTCCTTTTAAATTTTCTTCCAGTTTTTACTTACCAGTCTTGAGTGGAAAGCTTCACATTCAGCAAAATTCCTCACACAATAAACCTTAATTACAATTATTCCGATTACATTAAAAAATTTGCTTGAGTTAGAAATTCCACACCTGAGTCATTCCAAATAAACTTGAAATTCAGAAATAAATGTGCAAAATCTAGTCCCTGATAATACAGTCAACCACATGTAGTTCCCTAACAGTTTTATTTTTTAATGTATGAAGCAATATCTAACTTCCCCATTGGTTTGTAAAGTAGTCAGAACCTCTTTCTTTGAGTGAATTGTTACAGAGAAATCCGAGGACATGGGTACTCAGTGACATTGCCCCCATCTTTTTTTTTTTTTTTTTACCGTAAAAGATCTTTTAAACATTTTCCCATCTGAATCTCATTCTTGAAAATCTTCATCTGTCTAAAATCATGACTAGGTAATAATAATTGGTTTCCCCATTCCTGTGTCTTATGTAATTGCCAATCAGAACTTCTAATGGTGGTGGTTAGTGGTAATTGCCACTAGCAGAGAGTCAGTGCAAACATATGATTTGGTGCCACCTCTGTGAGGGTTCCATTGATATTTTATGAGTGTGAGCACAACCCACCTGCATTGCTGAATTGCAGAGGCCTAGAGCCAAAATTCCCAAGCTGGTGACCATTGCCAGATAACAGGCTCCACAAAGAGGGGTGGGTCCAGAGTTCCTGTGTATCCAAACCTATAAGCTTTTATTTTAGATTTTTATTGTCTATCTCCATGATTCATGCACATGAAGGTCAGGAAGAGATTCCTCATTTGGGGATGGTAGAAAAAGGTAGAGCTTCTGATGCTTTGTGTAACCTTTCCAATGGTGACAAAACTCAAGTCAATTGTAGCACTCATGGTAGCACCTTTTGGAGAATCTACTGGCTAGTCATGCTGAAAAATGTTATGACAGTCCAACATGGTAAAATACTAAATAGTTACCAATTTTAAAAGACTTTTTAAGCCCTCAAAGTTGGAGTGGAAGTATTCCTAAGAATGAAAGGCATTTCTGCCTTTCTTGTCATTCCTTAGAATGACCAAGGGAAGCCAATGATAAAGGGGGAGTCAGGACAACTCTCTAAGGCACTCCCAACAAAACACAATTTCATAGGTCACCAGGGATTTTCATTTCTGTAAATTAAAGATTGTCAACAATTGACCACTCTAATGGAAATCAGTGGGAAAATAGAATTTACCTAACAGGAAATATCTTCATAGCCACTTGTGAGAAATCATATCAATTCCATAAATAACCAATGTGCAGATGGAGAGACTGAGGTATCAGAAAGCTGAATGGCTTTTTCCAACGTCATGGGTAGTTCTGGAGGTGGATCTCTGATTGCCTAATCCCCCTGCTCCACTCACAATGCTGTATTTCCCCTGGATTTGTCCTCTTCCTGTCCTCTCTCCATATCACATGAGCTCCTTGGGTACAAAGATAATGCCTTCCACATGCTCTGCCTGACTCAGTCCTTCTCTTCCAGATAAGGGGAATGAGGGACAGTGAGCTGTGCAGGCATCATTTTTTTTCTCCTATGGTAAAAGCCAGCAATGTAATGAAGTTTCCATTTGTGGGCAAACAGCTTGGTTTCTCAATTATTAAGGTTACATTTCTTATGCTTGTTCTTCCCATATTTCTGGAGAAAAACAGACATTTATTACAAGCCATCTCTCGAATGTGATAATCATAGTCAATCTAAATGTCTGCTTTCCCTGAATTGCTTCCTGGAATGAGTTTTCAACACAGCAGCTATTTTGTAATCACACAGGCTATTTCTGAAACACGGGGGTGCTTACTTATCAGCACTCCCTCCAAGCTGTGCAGTTGGAGTTGCTCTGGTCTCTAGGGACAAATGTCCCCAGGATAGATGAGGAGAAAGTAGCAAAGCCAAATGGGCCCTTTAGGATGTGCCCTTTATGCTCTTTGGGTTTCTTTCTTGTCTTTCCTTCTCTCTTCTCCCTTGACCTTCTTCTCTCTCTTTTCTCCTCTTGTTCCATTTTTTCCCTCTTCCATCCCATCTACTCCTTTCATTGAAATATCTTTGGAGACCTGTTCTATACCAACCAGTCCTCCACCATGCAGACGTAGTATGACAATGAAAAACAAGACAACCCTGGAGGAGCTTAAACTCTTAGTTTCTTTCTTTCTTGGTCCACATTTGGTTATTTCTCTCATGATTGTCAATTAGTAAAGAATGTTGTAGTCAAATGTAAATTCTAAGTTACTGAGAGACACAAGTTAATAATTATTTGTTGTAATGATGATCATGAAAAATGAACCAAATTACCCACCTCTGTCAGTGTGGGTTCATGTACATATACCAAAGGGTAACTGTATAACAGTAGTTAGATACTTCACAATATAGATTAGGATTAGTTCATGTTTTCTTAATTGAGGTCAAATTTACATACAATAAACAGCAAGGATATCAAATGTACAATTCAATCAGTTTTGATGGGGATAATCAGCACCTTTATCAAAATGTAGACATTTCCATCAGCTCAGGAATTTCCTTTGTTTTCCTTCTGCTCAGTCTGCACCTCCACGGACAGCAATAATTCTGAATTTTTTTTTAGAGACACTGGGGTTTGAACTCAGGACCTCACACTTGCTTGGCAGGCACTCTACTACTTGAGCCACTCCACCAGCCTTTTTTGTGTGTGTGGTGGGAGATGGTCTCATGAACTATTTGCCATGATCCTCCTGCTCTCTGCCTCTTGAATAGTTAGGATTACATGTGTGAGCCACTGATTTTTTTTTTATAGTAGATTAGATTTGTCTGTTCTTAAACTTCATATAGATGGATTCATGCCGTAGGTAAGGAGCTGACTTCTTTTACTCAGTTGTTACATGTGCTTTTAATTTTATCTTTACTCTTATTGAGCAATATTTCTTTGTATTGTGTATCACAATTTGTGTATCCATTCACTGATTGATAAATATTTGAGATGTTTCTACTTTAGAACTATTACAAGTAAAGCTACTATGAACATTCTTGCATAAGTCTTATTGTGTACATGCTTTCATATGTCTGAAGTAAATAGTTAAAGATGCCATGGCTGTGCCATAGGATATGTATATGTTTAATTTTATAATGATCTGCCAGTGTTACAGAATAGGTTTGCCATTTTACCTTCTTCCCAGTGAGCTATGAGGGTTCTAGTATTTCTATAGGTCATCCATTCCTGATGTTTTCAGCCTTTTTAATTTTAACCAATCTTGTGGGTGAATAGTAGTATCCAACTGTTATTTCAATTTTGTTTTCTCTGGAGAGTAATAATGGTGGCCACTTTCTCATACATTATCAGCCATTCACATATCTCTTTATGTATTATCTTTTCAAGTGTTTACCCATTTTCTTTTTTAAAAGACGTTTTTATTAGTATATAATAATCATACACGGGGGTTCGTTGTGACATTTCCATATATACATATATTGTACCCTGGTTTGGTTCAATCCCTCCATTATTCTCCCTCTTCCCCAATTCCCCTTCTTAAAATGACTTGGAAAGGTTTTAATGTTCCATATTCATACATGTGTAGGAAGAACTCCATTTTCTGTTTGATTGTGTTCTTCTTATTATTGAGTTGTACTTGCTCCACGTATTCTGAATACATATCCTTTGTTAGATGTAAAGAAGACATTTTCCCCAAAACTATGGCATATGGTTAGATTTCCTTTTTTATTGTGTTTTTTTGTTTGTTTGGGTTTTTTTTTTTTTTTTTGAGATTCACCTTGAGCCCATCACCCTTCTCCTGAGCCTCCTGAGTGTTGGGATTATACACATGTACCACCACAACTGGCTTTGCAGTTACATTTTCTTAATGGTATATTTTAAGAACAAATATTTAAAAATTTTGTGAAGTCCAATTTTTAAATTTGTTTTACATTTATTTGTTTGTTTTTTGTGGTGCTAGGGACCAAATCCAGGACTTGTGCATGCTAGGCAAATGCTCTAGCACTGAGCTACATCTCCAGCCTTAAACTGCTTTTTCAAAAATGGTCCTCTCTAGGAAATATATTCTTTTCACAGGCCCTATGTTGTCTTTTCAAAAATTTATAATTTGAGATTTTACATGTTGATCTGTGATCCATCTTGAGCTTTTCTGTGTAGTGTGAGGTGGGAGTGAGGGTTTACTTTTCCCCAATTTATCTATTTTTTTCTAACATCATTTGTTGAAAAGACTTTTGGAAAGGCTTTCATTTGTTGAAGACTTTCATTTGCCTCATTGAATTGCTTTGGTAACTATTGAAAATCAAATGGTGATGTGAGTGTGGCTTTACCTCTGAATTCTGTTCTGTTCTATTGGTTTATTTTATATCAATATAACACAGTATTGATTACTGTATTGCAATAGAAAACATTCAAATCAAGTAGTTTTCCACTTCTTTCTTCCTTTCAATATTTTTAGTTATTCTAAATCCTATGTAAATTTCAGAAACTTGTCAATTTCAAAATGTCTGTTGGCATTCCAGCTAGCCCATTGTCTCAATCTAGTAGTGAAATACTAAAATGATATCACATGCATGCATTCAACAGAATTTATTGAGTGCCTACTCTGTGGTAGCCTTAGGCATGCAAAGTCAAAGCAGCACGGTGACTTCCTTCCTTTCAGGAACACACAATCTGGTTATGGAAAGAAAGACAATCCAAACAGTGACACAATATAGTATGATATATACAAGTATAGAGTGCTAAGCAGAGGACCAAGTGAGCATAGATGAAGGCCATCAAAGCAATAGGTTAAAAGTTCCAAAGTGAAACCCACTGAGACTTAAACAACTAATGGAATTCACCAAATAAAGGACAATTTATGGAAGGCATTCCAGGAAGACAGAATAACATTTCCAGTAGCACAAGAGCAGAAAAGAGCTTGTTAAACACCTCACTATGAAAAGTGATGGAGATGGGGATGGCTTCCTTTTCATTTAGATCAGGTTTGTGACTCTGGCTGTTACAAGTGCCATGAAAGCCCAGAGAGGATCAAGGCTGAGAAGCCAAGCAAGAGAAACAGAAATTCCTTCTACCTTATTTCTCTTCTGTTAGAATAACCTGCTAGGAGTACTTTATCTTCAACTCATCTCCCTTCCCATCCTTATCACATAACTTGGTAAAACGCAGAGGAGCAACACAAGAATCAGACCTCTACCTTCCCAGACCAATGGGTTTATGAATATTCTAGAACTGGTTTTTAAAATATCAATTGAACCAAATGCATAAAGGGAGAAAAAGTCAAACAGCTCTTGTTAAGGAGAGGTGACAGCTGCAACACCTCCCAGCTACACCCAACCCCTGCCACCCAATGCAGCAACCACTCTTCTCTTGCTTCACCCCCCACCCAATGCAGCAACTACTGAAATGCACTTATAAAACCTTAGAGGGTCATGGGGCCCAGGGGCCATTCACTCCTCCACTCCCACAGTTACAGAAGATGGAACTGTGATTCACAGAAGCTGGAAAGGATTTTTACGGGACTAATTCTCCTTCCCAAATTTAACTATATGCCTTTGAAGCTAGTTCATGTTACCCAAAATTTATATCCAGTAGTCTTTGAGAAATTACTGGAGACAATATTAGGTATAAAACTGTTTTCTAAAAGAGTTACAGAAATCCCAGCTTATATGAGAATGTAAATTTAACAATGAAATTTAACAGGGTACAGTAGATTTACAACAGAGAAAAGTCACTTATTCATACCGTATTATGCATCCACAAGAGAAGAGAAATGCCTTTGCTTGTTTAAAAAGCAGAAAACAAATTGCAACTATACAAAATATAAACATCTGTGTTATAGGAAATAAGAGAATCAAGAAATGTCCAATTCCTTTACTTGTCAGAATCAAGTTAAAATTTTCTCAAGCCCTATGACCAAAATTAGAGAGAAGTTCAGCGTCTTCCTGTTTTTCTAATTGCACAGGAACCCAGGGCCTATTCCTACCGCAGGGTGGTGTTCTACCCAGTATGACTCCTAAGCTACATCCCAAGATCAGGGCAGGCCACACTGCTGGCAGCTCTGCATCCTCAAAATCAGTGTACAGCCAGCCCACTCATGAAGGGCCTCCTACCCAAGAAGCATTGCATTTCCTGTGTATTTCCCACGTTGTCCCAGCCCCTGAAGGCCCATCTCCTTAAATGGCTGAGCCTTCCTTTCCAGCCTTCAGATCATTGCCTCCACCCCTCCCTATAGGTGAACAAAACCAATTTTCTCACTCCCACTGGACCTACACTTTGGAGTCAGCAACTGCCTATCCTACTTAGTTCCTTCTTTCACAGACAAAGGGAATTGTAGCTGTTCTCTTCATTGAAGTCAATATTTAGAAAAATTTAAATATTCAAAAATATGAAGAAAACAATAACTTTACATATATGTGCATATTACAGACTTAAATATAGTTGGCAGCTTGACATATCTGCTTACAGTATCTTTTATGGATAATCTTTCTTTTGCCTAAAAAAAATTCTCTCTCTAAAACAAATTCAGGACATCTAGAAAAATCTGAACATTAAGATTTTTTTAAACTCCCCAAATTTCTTTATTATGGCTTTATAATACCCCCCTGTGTATCTAGGCCACATTTTCTTTTGTTTTCATCCATCAATGGACACTAGGCTGCTCCCATATCTTGACTATTGTCAATAGTGCTGCAATGTACTTGAATGTATATATGTCTCATTGATGTACTGATCTCAAGTCCTTTGAAATATATACCCAACAGTGGATTATTGCATCATATCATAAGTTTATTTATGATTATTGAGGAACTACCAAATTATTTTCCAAAAGGACTACTAATTTACATCCCCCACCAACAGTATGCAAGGGTTACATTTTCTCCACCTCCTCAGCAACACTTAATATTCATCTTTCAGATTCCAGACATTCTAACAGGTGTGAGATTATATCTCAGCATGGTTTTAATTTTCATTTCTCTGATGATTAGACATGTTAAGCTTTTTCATTTATTTGTTTGCCACTCCTAGGTCTTCTTTTGAGAAATATCTGATCAAATCCTTTGCCTACTTATTAATATAATTGTTTTCTATACATTATTTCTTTAAAAAAATTAGCCCCTTATCACATTATGGTTTGTAAAGGGTGTTGTCTCTTCACTCTATTAATTATTTCCTTTGCTATGTGCTATTGCATTTTTTAATTTAATGCAATTCACTTGTCTGTTTTTGCTCTCTTTTCTGTGCTTTTGGGGTTTTACTCAAGATATCGTTGCCCAGAAAAATGTTGTAGACCTTTCTCGCTATGATGTTTTATTCTAGTAGTTTTAGTTTTGTCTTATGTCTAAGCATTTTAACTGTTTGAGTTTATTTTTATATATTGTGTGGCGGAGGACCTTATAAGTGAAATAAGCCAGGCACAGAAATACAAAATACTGTGTGATTTTACTTTTATGTGGAATGTAAAAAGTTGATCTTACCGAAACAGACTAGAAAAGTGGTTACCAGAGGCTGAGATGGGAGGGAAAGACAAGGATGGGGAAAGGGATGGTATTGATCAAACTACAAAGTTTCAGTTAGACTGGAAGGGAGATATATATATATATATATAGCTATATATATATATATATATATAGTTACTTAATAACTATATATAATGTATAGAAATTATATATATGGTTAATTAATTGCCATCCATGTTTCTTCCTGAATGTACTATTTATTCAAATAGTTTCCTCATGTTTTTAACTTGTGTCTGCTTTCTTATTATTGCATTTCAAGTGTCCTTTACATATTCTGGATACAAATCCTTTATTTGATTTTTAAATATTTCTTTCCACTCTGGACTTATCTTTTCATTCCCTTCACAGTGCCTTCCAAAGAGTAATAGTTCTTAATTCTGAGATGTCTAAGTTATAGATGTTTCTTTTCTGGATCATACTTTAGCATTTTTTCTAAGGAATATGTGCCAACCCAGGAACACATAGTGTTCTCCTGTGTTTTCTTCTAGATGTTTTAAAGATCTAGGTTTTATATTTAAGTCCATGATCCATTTTTTGTTCATCCATTTTTATATTTGGTACAAGTATGAACCAAAGCTTCACTTTTTTTTTTTGCCTTTGAATATCCAATTGCTCCAACCCCATTTGGTAAAAAATTATGTTCTGTCTATGAAATTCCCTTTACAATTAGCTAACTATTTGTGTAGGTTCATCTCTGTGTATTCTATTGTGTTCCATTAATCTGTTTATCTGTATTTATGCCAAATGCTATCATGCTATTTAATTTAAAATTATTACATTTAGTTGCATTCAGATTCTGTTTAATTGTCTTATTTAATTTTATTAAATTTTTACTTTTTTTTTAAACCTCAATCTTTTCATCTTTGTTTTGTTGTTGTTGTTGTTGTTTGTTTGTTTCTGGCTCTATTGCCTATGAACTTTATTTTATTCATTTATTCACTTGTGCATACATTGCTTGGGTCATTTCTCCATCCTGCTTCCCTCCCCCACCCTCTCCCCCTCAGTTCCAGGCAGGTCCCGTTCTGCCCTTATCACTAATTTTGTTGAAGAAAGGACACAAACATAGTAAGGAAGACAAAGCATTTTTGCTAGTTGAGTTAAGGATAGCTATACAGAAAGATTCCTCCTATTGCTCTCATGTACCCATGAGTTACGACCCACGTTGATTCATCTCTAACTGATCTTTACACTGGTTCCTGACCCCATTCTCATGATAACCTCTGTCACTTTAAGGTTTCTGTATTAGTTCCTCTGGAGTGGGGACATCAAACACTTCCATGGTTTGTGTTTTTTACCTATCCCCATACCTCCCATATGTGCTCTCCCCTTGTCATGTGACCCAAGTCCAACCACATTGCTGCATTTGCCCTAGATCTAAAGTCCGCATATGAATAGAAGACAAAACCAAGTTACAACAGAAAAACTTATTAAATTTCAAATAAATGTTTTCTCATACTAGACATCATTTTCTAACAGACTTCTCTAAAGTTACTTAAAAATTATGAAAACCATTAAAAGAATAAAGTAATTATATATTTTAAATTATGTTTTAACTTTAGATGGTGTTAATTAACTATGGAAGCTCAACACATTAAAACTGTAGTACTTTCATCCCCTGCTTCTCTTTCCTCCTTTATGCCTAATTTTTCTTACAGTGATTATTGTTTTCAAGTTTTTAAGTTTTCAGATTCATTCTGTAACTTTTGTTCCCAATGATGCTTCACTTATATGGATTTTTTTCTCACCACCAGAACTTTTACCACCTCGTCTCTCTTTCTGAGCTCTTTGTTTGAGTCAGTGAAACTTTATATCACTTTCCAAGTAGTTTATGAAAGCTACTGTATTCCCTGAGGTCTTTCGTGTCTGTCAATGTGTGCTGCCTGCCCTTGGCTTGCACAATATCTTAGTTGTTCTTAGATCAAATTTTTTCTCTCAGGACTATGAAAATATTGATTAGCAGTGCATTGTAACCAATAGATACTGTGGAGAAATCCAAAGGCAGCTGATTCCCTCACTTTTTGCTAATCTGCATTTTTTTCTAGATGATTGATAAGTTTCTCTTTGTCCTAAAATTTAATTTATTAAAATTCCTAGGCAGTAAGACTTCTGTATCAAATTATCACAGAGCATAATTTCTCTTTCAATATACAGATTCGATTTTTCCTCGATTAAGTAAAATGTTCTTATATTATGACTATATAGTCAGTTTTATTGGGGGTGTTCTCTCTTTTAAGGAAACTAATTATCCTTATGTTGTATCATCTTTGTATTCAATAACTATTAACTTCTCTCTAAATAACTTCATCTTTTCTGCTGGCATTTTCTTTGATTATCTCAAGCATGTCTTCTATGTTGTTTAGTTTATTTTTCACAGTGTCTGTTCTATTCTGCTTCTTGCAGTTAATGATTGTTGTGTGTTCTATAATGACATGATTTCATCATTAATTTGTTCCCTTAATGATTGTGAGAAAATTCATTGTGTACCTTCATTTTTTCTTTTCTGTGTGTGATACCTCTCTCTCTCCCTCCCTCCGCCTTCCTTCTTAAGGCTTTTTTGTTTTTCTTCATGTTCGTACTTGCATAGCTCCTCTCCAGGTATTCCATTTGCTCTAATAGACAAAATCTTGACTCTTCTCAATCTAACTCTGATTTCTCTCTGACCTATAGTTGAGACCAGTGTACTTCACTTTGTCTGTTCTTTAGTACTCACAAAGAGAGTGGAGGGAGGAGGTGATTAGCTGAGAAGATGGGCCATCTTTATCAAAGCACTTGGTTTCTGCTTCTTCCTTTAAGTTCTGTTAAGTCTTCCACTCTCTCTTAACTGAAGGTGCATCTCATTCCCATGGAAAATTCTCTTAAGTTTTGTACCATTTCACAATTGTAATCACAGAATATCTACCTTTTTTGAGGTACAGACCCTTTTCACCCATTTCTTCACAGAAGTTATTTCTCCTATTTTGGCCAGAAGAAGAAGATCAGTGTTTTAATTCAGTTTGTTTGTTTTCAGATTTTGAAAGACAAATCAAAACCCTCAGGACTGTGCTGACTCATAGTAAGGCTGTGAAAACCTGGTAGTCAGAGTAAGGCTTGGAGCCAAGCAGCCTCCCTCCTTCAGTCCAGAGTCCTCATCTCTTGCCACCAGGTTTTGAATTTATTAAATAATGTTATAACACTGAGATTGCTGATAATAACTTCTGGGAGCTGATTTTAATTTCATTTTTCTAATTCTGTAGTCATATGGGTGGGAAATCTAGTGCAACTATATTGAAGTTGAAGACATTCTGTCCATAGTCCTGGGCTCAGACTGTCTACTTGATCACCAGTGTCAGTCTGCCCTTGGTCAAACCCTGATTCACAATAGGGTGTTAAAAAAGTCAACTATGTCATGAAAAAGAACCAGCATGTCTTTGAAATGAACCCCAAATACATCTTATTGTCTAGGGAAACACATTTTACTTTAACCCTTTACAGCTGTCACTAAAGACTTACCTCTTTCAGCATCTGAGCTCCCTGGAAATCAATGTTCTAATTAGAAAACAGTAGCTAATCTGGCCAAATGCTAATAAATGAGAATTTTGATTAGCTAGCAACAGAGTAACAGCTCAGCATTAACAATTAAAAGGTCTGCAGAGAAGAGAGCTCTTTTCTTCTGACTCTTCCCCACCCCCAGCTGATTAGGTTTAGCCTTATGATATAAATAACCCTCTCATTAATGGGTATCTATCTGAAAATCAGTCATAAAAACCACAGTTTAGGGAATTTTACCTCTGGGATTCACAGATCCTGTTCTATTTCTCAATGATAAGGGAATGATAATATGAGTTCTCAGCTGAATCTACTTTAAAGACTACTTGTTAGCCTACCAAGATGCTCTTGGGCTCCACTATAAAAGATACAGATTTTTTTAATGGTCAATTCAACTGTAAGAAGAAGTACTGATCATGAATAGAGAAAGAATGATTGGCTCAAACTTCCTGAACCTTAGTCATTTCATGGATCTACAGGCTGAACTCAAAGTTCACATCAAAGGCATGAGTTTGCCGTCAGTTGAACAAGGCCTTTCAGAAACTGCCAAAGAATCACATTTTTCTATATTTAACACATTGACTGGGTAGTTACTGAACCTCTTCACTCTAACCCAACTTGGACACAGAGTCAAAGGGGAAAATACTACATCTAAATCAAATGGAATAAGATTTTGTAGAGAACACTCCACAGAAGAACCCTCTTTGGGAAAAGCCACTCAGTGCTGAGTGAATGTCACATTTTGGTGGAGGGCTTGCCCTTTGCAGTAGAAGATGCATATGCATTTTCAGTTTTTCCTACTGGTATTTTTCATTGCCTGCAATATTTTCTTACTTACATGATATCCACACAGAGGCCCCTGCTTCTGCCATGTTGTTTCACAACATCAAGCATTTCTTCAACCTTTTCCACTATGTGGATAACTTTTCTAGCCATCTTTCCTCTATGAAGCCCCTAATATTGCCACCGTCACCCTCAAACCCAACTGACTTCTCCCTCCTTGAGGCGTCTACTCTACCTAGATGTCTTTCTGTCTTAATCCCAGTAATGTTTACCTCCACTTAATTGGCTTCTTGTCCATCTCTCCCCAGGGAAAAGGTCTTATTCAATATACAACATCTAGATGTTTGTTGAATGTGCAAGTGATTATTGAACAATTATGGAGTACCTACTCTGCTCATACTTGCTAAAATTCATAAAGACATAGATTTTTATCTCCATTCTCCAGGAACTCTTAAACCACTTGGAAAGACAGACTCTTCTACAACCAAATGTGGCAAGCCAGAGAGGTCTAGGCAGACTCTGTTAGTTAGTGAGGCAGCAAACACATATAAATTCACCATATTTAGTATCTCTTCTATGGTTTCAATAATCCAAATGCACATGCTTCAAATCATGTACTTCACATTACTTACTAGTGTCTTTTCAGCATCATCCAGACCCATATTTCTCAAATTAATGTGCACACAAACCACTTGTGGATCTTGTTACAATTCAGATACTTATTCAGTATGCCTGAGTGCAGCCTGATGAGAAATCAGGGAAGGTGAACACAGCTGGTCCACAGACAAACATCATTAAAGTTACATCAAAAGAGGTAGAGTAAGCAGTACCCAGAAAAACTGAATGACTGAAAACTATTATTTATCAAACTTATTGTTATTGTAGAAATGCAAAGTCTTTACTCCTGCACTTGAGGTCTGCTTGTTACTAGATGTGTTGTCTGAATATACAGCAAAATTTTCCCAAATATTCAAGATAGCCACTGCCCACTTAACTCTCCTTTATATTGAAACCATAACTTCACAGCCCTTTAGTTAAATAGAAATATCCTTTAACAAAACTATAAAACTTGTAGCCTCAGATGTAGCTCAGTAGTAGTATATTTGCCTGGCATGTGCAAGGCCCTGAGTTTGATCCTCAGCACAGAAAAATATATAAAATTTTAATCACTTTCAATAATCATAGAAAGAATATTTCTTTAATGAAATTTACAAAAATAATTCTGTGAGGTATCCATGGGAATCTATTTTCTTATTAACTCTTAATGGCTCCTATGGTGACATCTGTTACTTTTTCAACCCATTAGAGTCTGCCACTCATCATATGCATGATAGCACACTAGACCATGATTTCTCATTTGTCAGTTTTGAGTTCTCCTGCCACCAAAATGAGATCCCCTGCTGAGCTCTCTTTTGCAGATCTTCCACCTCTCTTCCTCATGTCATTCTAGTCCACGCCAAGTGCCCTATGTGGAACTTCTCCAAATCATATGAAGAGTCTTCATATCTGCCATTCAACCTCACTCTCTGTGATAATATGCAATTTAAGAGGCAATCTTGGTTATTTGGTCTCCCCTTTGTACACCTAGCTTTTGCATCATTTTCCCTGACAACATAATGGTGAATCGAACAGAAGTGAAACTGTTTCCACCATCAGGACATATGGAAGGCACTGGAAGCTTTAGCTTGCCCAGTATCATAGTCTAAGTGGGACTCATCTAAATAATGGTTTTTCCTTCTCACCTCTCATCACCTCATTTAGGTGAATGCCAAAGATGATGAAGGTGTCCTCATTGGATCCTGGGACAATATCTATGCCTATGGTGTCCCCCCATCGGCCTGGACTGGAAGTGTTGACATTCTACTTGAATACAAGAGCTCTGAGAATCCAGTCCGGTATGGTCAGTGCTGGGTGTTTGCTGGTGTTTTTAACACGTGTGAGTATCAATTGAATAGTATTTTTTTAATGTAAAGGAAATTTCACTTCAAGACACTTTGTCTATTACCTGCCAAAGAGACTTAGCAGCCCCTGTTGGCTCTATAGAATTTATGGGTGACTATTCTGGGATGCAGTCAATGCGTAATTAAATTGTACTGGGCCAACTATGCTCAGAGTCTCTCTGGTTGCAGAATCTTTATGGAAAGAATGATAGGCTGTTTCCTGCATGATCCACCATTCAACACCCAAGCAGTGGGGCCAAGAAAGGATGCAGGGGCAGGGGAGGTAATCCACTTTTTAAAGATTAAACTAAAATAATAACTACTAAGGTAAGATATATACTGCTGATTTGCTATTGAGAAGTTGCATCAATATGCTTATTTGCTTATTTATTGTTGAAAAGTTATATAACTATATCCTCTTAATTTTTATTCTAATTATAAAAAGGATTGTGGTAAGTGGTCTCATCTCCCCCAATCCACGTGAGTCTCAATGCCCCTGAGAAATTAGATATCAGAACGCACGAACGGTCTTTATCGCCCCAGTTGCTCCTCCAGTATTTAATCCACCCAATACCTAGCCAGGAACAGAATTATTCTCTTCAGGCTCATGCATCATTTTTCAAAATGGCATTTGCCTCTCTAGACCCAGATAATGTTATAGTTAATTGAGTGATTATGTTAAAAATGCATTTATTTCCTTGTATCTTCATCATTAGAAATGTTTTTCATTCGAATGCCATTTCTACAGCCTTGGAGAAACATTAAGCTCAAGTCAGAGTGTCCTTTCTCTCTGCTCATTAATAAAGAATGTTTTACCTAGTTAGCATTTTTTAAATCAGAGAGGAAAGAGAGAAAGGCTGGAGGCAAGGTGATTTTTTAAAATGATTGAGAAATCCACCATTTTTAGCTCAAAGTTGTGACTATCTAGGACTTAGCCAGTGACCCAACTTGAAAGAAATTGTAAATTTTACTTTGTTTGTTTGTTTCCCTGTGACATCAGCTGAATATAAATATTTCCTTAGCCTTTTGGATATACCCGAGGATTGAAGGAATATATTATGTCCTGGAAGCAATATAAGCCAAAAGAATCGGTCTCCTAGAAGCACTGGTCTCTGAAGTGCTAGGCAGAAAGCTGAGTTTCATGATGAGCTGAAGGTAGTGGGAGTCTCCCTCCCTCGAGGCTTCCAAGGCGAGGCAGTGAGAGATTGTCACTCTTGCAAAATACTCCAGGAAGACAAAACGGACCCAAGTCCTTAGCCCTACCATCTCACAGTCCGATCTCAATTCCTTTGGGCTTAGAACCAGCTAAAATAGTGACACTTTACCTCTATTTATGCCTTTTGCATAAAATAATTGTCAGATTTGTGCCTGAAAACAGGCTTTGGTGGTAAATTAAGAAAAGACAGAAACACGTTTTGGGGGACTCACAATAAGAGCAAAACTGAAGAAGCCAGGCACTGTCATCCCAACTGCATGAGAGGATATAGGTAGGAGGATTGCCTTCCCCAGCTCCCCAGACCTGCCCTGGGGGGAGAGGGGGGACACAAAAAAATGAGACCCTACCTGAAAAATAACTAAAGCAAAAAAGGATTGGGGCTATGGATCAAGCAGTAGAGCACATGCCGAACAAGCACAAGGCCTTGAATTCAAATGCCAATACTGCAAGAAAAGAAAAGAGTGAATCTTAAGAGGGTCATTAGAAGGGAGGCAGAGCAGGTGCCCCAAAGTCAAACTCTGACTATCTTAAAATTCTGAGTAAAGCAGACTCTAGAACAAGTGCCATTCTGTGATGACAGGAACTAGTGTTCAGCAATTCACATTAGAATTCACCAGCAGTAGAATGAGAGTGCTGATTGTTTTTTTGGTAAGACTATGGGTGAACAGGGGCTGCAAATCAACAGAGGAAAATGGGAGTGGGCCGTTGGTGGTGGCTGCCACCCGTGTGTAGTGTTTGAGATCAAGTCATTTAAGGAAGAGGACATTTGGATCTATACCAGGCTCAGGTTTGGACTTCCAAGGTTGTTCTGTAGAAGGAGGTGTATAGTCTTTGTTTAAAAATGCTAAACTATTCTGAGGGAAGGAAAAAAAAAAGGCAAACCAAGTCATTAATCTTAAAAATGTCAGCTGAATTATTTTCAATGAGCCCTGATGTCTGGCATCCTGGGAGCCAGAGAGGGCATTTGGATTAAGCTTAATCAATAGGTACATATGGCAAGAGATGCATCCAAGTAATTTATTATCTAATAATTAAAAAGAATGTGTGGTGTCACCCTACTACGAGTGTCACAAGAGTGAACTGCAGCCAGGAAAAACAAAGCCCATGGGGACTTGCTCTGTAAATTCCTAACTTTCTGTTAGCTGGTTTTTGTTTTGTTTTTTAGGAACATGATCCTAGTAACTGGTCTAAAATGCTACTACTTTGGTGACCTATGATTAGAAACTAAGCTATTAGAACCATGCTATTGAGATTCTGTTCCACTTGGCTTCATTTGACACTAAGTTTCCGAAGGATCACACACCAGAGGGAGATGTCTCTTTCCTGTCCCCACGGAGATGACCAAGTCACCCTCCTTCAGTATAGAACAGTTGAGGACATGTCCAAGGGGCTTTTCATATGGGGAAAGAAGAAAGTCCCACAAGAAGGAATTTTTTTCACTGTGCATTTGCTGAATTTTGGTGATGTGTCTAATCATAGTTCTTTCCTATAGTTTTGCGATGCCTTGGAATTCCAGCAAGAATTGTTACCAATTATTTCTCAGCCCACGATAATGATGCCAATTTGCAAATGGACATCTTCCTGGAAGAAGATGGGAGTGTGAGTTCCAAACTCACCAAGGATTCAGTGTGGTGAGTTTGATTTACAAGAGCTTGGCCAACAGCAAATTAGAGTGACATTGCATACCTACCACAAGACAGACTCTACCTCATGTTTTGTTCTTTTCTATTTTAAGGGCCATTCCATACCATAGGCATAAATGTCTGATTGTCAAAGAGGATTTTTAGCTAATGAATTAGAAATGTTACTGAACAGGCAGTTTCAGAACCTAATAATAAAAATCAACCATCCATTCTGACAGCAACCACCAAAAAAAGAAAATCCATGGTTTAGCTACTATGCACCCTGTACTGGTTCCTCTCTATCTTAGACCATTAATATTGTGGTTGATGGAGGAGAGATTGAAGCCAAGCATTCTCTGTGTCAATGGCAGAGAACACTCAGTGTGCACCAGCCTCTCTGTGGGCACAGTCATATCTATTCTTTTATCAAATGAGTGTTCTTAATATCTCCATTTACAGAAGAGAAAACTGAGGCCCAGAGAGGTTTGCTCCAGGTCCCATGTCTGGTACAGTGAGAATAAATTCCAAGTGCCTGTGACTCTTAGCACCATCTATTATTGCCTTTGCAGCCATAGGGGTGCTCTTTGAATGTAAAGATAATGTTGGCCTTGACCTTGCATCTAGAGATACAAATGGGAGTGAAGCTGAAAACTTTAAATTGTTTCCAAACATCAACCCCACACTCCTTTCACTGCCCTTGAACTGCTCTGTGGCAGTGGGGTATCCTATAGAGAGTATAAGAACTCAAAGAAATTTCATTTTTTTCTTGGGACCCCCTCCATCAAACAGTACCTTTCTTTAAAATGACAAAAAAAAAATCCCAACTCCAAATTGAAAGGATATTTAGGGAGGTCCCTAGGGGAGGAAATTGAGACATAAGTTCAGCTGTCCCTAGGCATGGAACTAGTTGGAATTTTCAAGCCAAAAATGTGTCTCATACAGTTGTTCTTTGTAAGTAATAAAGCTAAAACACTGTCAGTTGTAAAAGCATCCAAGTGGGAATGGTTGGAAGTTCGAAGCTCATTTTAAGAGAAATTAAAAGTTAGAAGTGCCTGGGTTGCTGGGATGTATGGCAGTATGAAGAGCAGTAGTAACTTGCCAGGACCTGTAAATGCTCTTCAGAGGCCACGGAAGAGGGAGACAGTTGAACCAGCGGCAATGTGCTACTAAGAGTGAAAAATAGTGCCACTCATTGGAAGGGAATGAGCTGGGCTGTGGTGACCTGGAGAGCTCACCAACAAAACCTTACCCTGAAAACTGCACAGCAATTTAAAGAGCCATCAGGCCAGCAGAATTTCGGTACAGCAGCCCTGCGTGTATATGGAATGACAAAACACAGACCAAAACAGCTATCCTAAGGCCAGCTGTGACCGTCAAAATGGCAAAATGAGAATTATTTGGCGTTCTCCATTCTGCATCTCTTCCTTGCATGCAGGCACGCACACACACACACAGTCTAAAGTTATTTTCTCCCAGCTCCTTGAGCCAAACGCCTCCCATATTAAGTCCACATAGGGCACTGGGCCAAATAACTCAACTAAGCCCTAACTAGAATTGATACAAAATTGAGACGCCAACAAATCTTGTCCCTGTATCTCTTCCTCTTCCAGCTCCCTGCTACAAATTTCTTTCCTTGTCCCTGGCATCCTTTGCTCCTTCAGGGCCTTGCTTAAATCCCATTGCAGCTCCCTGGACTCTGCTCCCTGGCCAGACCCTCATGCATGCCCCACTGCACACTACTGCCCTGGGCTCCTCTGCCCTCCTCTGGCTTGGATCTTAGTGCATCTTCCTTGACCAGCTCACTGGCAATGGCCTGTGCTAATCCATGTAGCACACCCGACCCTGAGCACGGGACTTAAAAGGCTCAGTCAATGGCTTGGCTCTGCTGTGGACCAGCTGTGTGACCTTGGGCAAGACACAACCTCTCTGTGCCTCTTTCCTCCTCTAAAGTGGAGATGACAACCTGCCTCCTTCACTCAGCACAGAGCCAATATAACAGGTGCCTAATGAGTGTCAGCTGTTATGGTTGCCTTTGTTATTAGTCGCACAGCTGGAATTTCGTGAGGCAATGTGTTACCATCAGCCTAAGTACCTTGAAGCAGTCAAAAAAAGAGGGGTGCCCAGTGTCCTAAGATGACTCTTATTTCTGTCACTTTGGGTGTTTTTAAAGGAAAGCAGAAATGTGTACTTCTCATGCAAAGACTGGTGCAATTTGAAAGCTGAAGGTGTTCCAGGAAGCCAGAGTATGGCAAGAACTCTCCTGTTCAAGGAAAATGATAGGGGTTCTCCCTGGACATATCAACTGGTATATGGTCACCACAGTCACATCCCCTTGTCAACCTCTGGGTTGGTCTGTTAGCTGCTGTGTGACTTTGAGAACAAGACTTCGCCTCTCTGAGTTTCAGTTTCCTCGTCGGCAGAATGAGGATCACCTTATCAGTTACCGTTTCCTAATAGGGTGGCCATAATAATTAATTGAGGTTACCAAGGTAAAGTACAGGTTGAATATCTTCAATCCAAAAATCTGAAATCTGAAATGTTCCAATTCCCAAAGATTTTTTAGTGTAACATAACACCCTCAAGTGGAAAATTCCACACTTGACCTCATGGGAGGATCACTGTCAAAAAATGCAGGTGCACTAAAAATTTATAAAATTACCTTCAGGGCATGTGTATAAAGTGTATATGAAACATAAATTAATTTTATTTAGACTTTGGTCCCTTCTCCAAGTTACCTCATTGTGTATATGCAGGTATTCCAAAACCTGAGAAAATCCTGAACAGTTCTGGTCCCAAGCACTCCAGGTAGAGCGTTCTCAAACTCTCCCTGCCATAGTGGTCAGCTGGTGCTAATCAGATCGGTGTTGGCCCCTGATAAGAGGGAGAGGCTGCCTGGGCTGGGGCTGGCAAACAAGAGAGAAGGTGAGCATTGAAGCTAAGCGGAGGCTGAGGTGGGGGTGGGGGTGGGGGTGGGAGTGTCAGCTGTGTGTCCCCTGCTCCTTATGCCACCGCTCTCCTCTTGAAGTAAGAAAGCTGTGAGAATGATATACTCCCCCTCCCTCAATCCACCACTTCTTCAGCACAGGTCCCAAAGGTCCACAGTTTGTGATGAATTGATTTATCCAGTTAGGTCTCGGTGACCAAGGGCATCTTCTTCTCCACGATTCAGCCAAGTCTGAGTGCCAAGCCAGAAATAAGCCAGCAGGGAGGATCGCAGAGACAGAAAGTGCTCAGAACTGTGGGAGAGGCTGTGCTAACACTCATGACACTCCAAAGCCAAGTGGCAAAGTTTGGATTCCATTCCTTGCTCTGACTCTACTCTTAAGATCACACAGCATGGAGGGCAGACGTTATTGTCTTACTTCCTGGCTTGCTGCCTTAGGCCCCCTGTCTAGTAAATGTCCCCCTCTGAGAGCACCTTCTTGAATGCGGCTGAGGTGTTATACAGAGTGGACATACTGTCAGCGCCAGCGATGGCATAGTCAGGGGACTCCTTAGCTGTTCAGGAGCAGAGGGCCAGGGAACCTTAGAATGGCACAACTGAGCAGATAAATTGAACCCCAGCACAGACAATGAATTTTCAAATGTGCAAACGCAAGGTCACAGGTCCTGGATGGAGCAATTTAAAGGCACCTGTCACCAGTAGGCCAATGGGGTCTGAATTATGTGTAACCTCTGGGGGAGGTGTCTATGAATCACTGTGAACAGTTTAATGAAGATGCCTGCCCAGTGCCTCTCTGCAATCCAAACAGCGAATAGGAATGTGGAGGGACATGAAGGAGACAGAGTCAGGGCTCGTGCAGATGCACAGACAACAGTGGCAGTTTTCCCATTCCTTGCCAGAACTCTGTTTGACCAACTCATTATACAAAGGTCACAGTGGAAATGGAAGCAATTTTAAAAGACAGGGATGGTGGCACTTAGGGTCATGAAAGGTATTTCAATGCAAGGCGTCGCTCCTTCTCAACGTAAGCATTACCCTTTGCCCTTTGGCTGGAGCAGGCAAATCTGATTTGATAATTTGGGGTGGAAAACTGTGCCCTTCTCTTGACTTGTCCCCTTCAGAACACAAACTCTCACTGGGAAGCAGTGTCTATTCTCTCGTATTTTTGTTTGTTTGCCTGCATGTAACAGTGCATGGGGCAGAGAGCAAGCACTGAATAAATGTTATTGGTTGGGAAAATTTTAAAATGCTCCCTGAGCTGAATAAATATCATTTAATCATCCAACAAACTCGTCTGCACGCTACTGTGTCCAAACACCTGATGCTAAGGATCCAGAGAGAAATCAATCAGGGTTGCTGCCCTCGAGGGGCCTCCCGCCAGTATTGGTGGGGAGAGAATGACACAGAACATTCTATAAAAATAGGAGGATTATGATGTGACCTGGGAATCAGAGAGACCAGGAAAGGGACTTTCATCCTAAGCCCAGGGAAGCAAAGCTGTTCCCATGGGAAGTGGCCGTGGAGTCAAACCCATTTTCCTGCTGCAGTCTTCCGGCTGTGCTGTTCAAAGATTGGAAGCCTAGGAAATGTCTCAGTCCACAGCTGAAACCCAGGGGTATGTCAAGAAAGGGCCAAGGGCTGAAATGAGACAGCCAAACATCAATCTGCTCTAGAGACCAGGCAGGCAGGAATGAATTGCATCCAGAGCTATCAGTGTAATCGTTGAGCACTGAAACTCCTTGTCACCCTCATGAGTCAGGCTTTGTAGCTATGTCCATTTTTTTCTCTTGAGTCTGCCCTCCTGTATGGCCAGTGCCCCCAGCTGTGCACCCACAAGGACCAGAGGAGGTATAATCAGCTGCAGATGTGGTGCCAGTACTCCCACATCACCTCCCCCACCCTGCCCACCCTCTGGAGCTGTCTCATTGCAGGCTTTGTCTCCTGAGGCAAACTCACCCTTGCTGTTAGTTGCAGTCAAAAGCATTCCTGAGTCTCCCTTAGAGACAACAGCTTCACTGCCCACTAACTTGTGGCTCATCCATCCAACTTCTGAGCCCTGCCTTGCACTCTTTTTCCTCCTGCTGACAATGGCAGAGGACATACAGTCGTCCCCACTTAAGATAGTTCAACTTTGGGGGTGGGGTGAAAGCACTATGCCTTCAGTACAGACCATGCTTTAAGTGTTGAAATTTTGATCTTTCCAGAGCTAGCAGGATATGCTAGAACCCTCTCTTTTCATACTGGGCAATAGTAGCAGGTCACAGCTCTGAGTCGGGCATGGGGTCACAAAGCAAAGACAAGAGACACTGCAGAGTGTGCTGGTTCGTAAGCTAGGATGCTCAGTGGATTCAGTGCATGGTCCACTTAGGATATTTTCAACTGATGATGGGTTTGTCTGCACAGAACCCCACCGTAAGTAGGGGAACATCTGTATTCTTCTCAGGAAAAGGGAATTCTGCACGAGGTGGGTGGAGGCAGCTCTGTCCATGCCTGTGGATGTGAAGAGAAGGAGGCTAAGTGGACTCTTAAGCCCGTGAGGTGCCCTCACATATTTATCAATGTCCGTTGGCTAACTGGCCAACTGGCAGATGGAGAAAACAGCCTAATCTGGGAGGTTTAAACAGCCTATGTGTTTAAACCTATGTGTCATTAAAAATAATAGTAAGAGTTAGGAACTAAAAAAAAATCAGCAAGAATCCTTATCTTCTATGTTGCCTTTCCATCTGAAATTAAGTAGGTTTGGTTAAAATGACCTTTTTTGATTTTTTAAAAATTATTCTGAAGGAGCTAATTTGTATTAGTCAATTTCAGCTCAAAGTTTCAACCATCAGTGATCCTTGTAGAAAGAAATTACAAGTTACATTTTGGTTCCTCAGAGTATCATGGGCAAATACCAAAGTCAAACAATTCTCTTTCTCTCTCTCTCTCTCTCTCTCTCTCTCTCTCTCTCGCTCTCGCTCTCGCTCTCGCTCTCGCTCTCGCTCTCGCTCTCTTTCTCCCTCTCTCTGTGAAACAGGATCAGCTTTGGCATGAATTAGCTGGGTGACCTTGTACAAATTGCTCAACTACTCTGGCCTTAATAGTCTACATGGAAATTTAAGAGTTTAATCTTAATTAGCTACAGAGTCTTTCCCAGCTCTACCCCCAAATCTGTTTTGAATCAATTGCTCTGTTCTTCCGAACAGGCTTTTCCCCCAGTGTTGGGCAGTCTCTGCCATTTGTTCTGTGTCTTGAAGACCTGCTCACCTGCACACATCCAGGCTATGGTCTGCAACCTCACATCATAGGTGCTGCTTTGCAAACTGCTTTCACATCAGCTCCCTTGCAATAAAAGAAACAAAGCAAAGCAACACAGTAAATTTCTGTAATTGTTTGCCTAGCCTCAGGGCATTGGATTCTAAAAATAGAAAAAGAAAAGAAAAAACCCTTCCTTTCAGACTTTTGGGAGAGTACAGTTGTCATTGGTTTGTTTTAACTCTAAAATGAATCCCTCTGTTCTGCAACTGGCAGCATTCTCTATAAACAAAGCTCTTTCAAGGCAAATTTCAGAACACAGATTCACCAGCATCACACTGGGAGTTTACCCTAGTGCACTTCTAGTGCTTGCTGCACACCTTAGGCACATTTTTTTAATGTAGGCTGTTCCATCTTGACATTGGTTTAGATGTTTTTTCTGTGTGTTCCAACTAGTTGGCCCTTTATATTGCTAAATTATGTTCAGTTTAATCACTATCTTTGAAAAGCAGAATGATCTGAAAATAAACTCCAAATAAAATAAAAGAAAAATTCTGAATATAGACCAAAGTGTTTAGAGATGTTAGAGGATTTGTAAAATTATCCCACGATGCATTCGAGTTACTAATTCTGAACAGTTACAAGCATATTTATTTTCAAGCATTATCCTGTTAACCATATTTTTGGCCAAATCATTTTTAGGAAAATCACCAGGAACTAGACCATGAGATCTATCATTTGAGAGCTTGTTTTTTTTGGAGGTTCTAGCAGGGGAGCGCAGCTACTCGTATACCCTTGACCGAAGAACGGTCCTCCTCTATCGGGGATGGTCCTCCTCTTCCACCAAGCGCGCAGCTTCAGGAGGGACGCAGATGGAGCAGTGAAGGAGGAAGGGGACACCCACCTAGGCAGACAGATCAGCCAAATCAACCCTGGCGATCAATGGGGTGACAGATGTCGCAGCCAGATCGCCCTCACATCCGAGATCTATCATTTGAGGGCTACGTGTATGCACTGAATGAAGGCCAGCATGTTGACAAAATGGACTTAAAAGTTATCTGCCACTTCCAAGGAATAAAACTAGCTCATGTTGATGGATGTCACTTTCTTTGCATCCAGCCCTGCACCAAGTGCACCAATCCTTTTAACAGTATTTTAGGAAATTACTATTATAGTCCTCATTTATATATGAGGAAACTGAGGCACAGGACTTAACTAAGGTCCCAGTCAATAAGTGGCTGAGACTGAATTAAAAATGCAGGGGGCTGATCCCAGACCCAGTCAATCAAATATACACATAATCCTTATTGGTAGATAAGTCACACACCACAAAATTCACCCTTTTAAATTGCACAATTCAGTAGATTTTAGTATCTTCACAGTTGTGCGACCATCATTATCTAGTTTCAGAACATTTCATCACCCTAAAAAGTAACCCCACACCTATTAGCAGTACTTTCCTGTTATCTAGCATCTGATGACCACTCACCTACTCCCTGTCTCTAAGAATTTGCCTATTGAGGCATTTTGCATAAATGGAGCACAGTATGCAACATTTTGTGTCTGGTTTCCATCACAAGGCATATTTACATGGCTCACCCATGTTATAATATGTGCCAGTAATTTACTCTTTTTTATTGATGAATAATATTTCATCTTATGGATAAAATATAATTTATTTATTCATTTATTAGTTGCAATTGGATTATTTTTTACTTTTTGCCCATTATGAATAATTCTGCTATGAACAGTCATGTAAAAGTTATCTGTGAACATATGTGTTTAGTTTTCTTGGGATATGCATAGGAATAGAAAGCTTGGTCATATGGTAACTCTATGTTTAACTTTTTGAGGAAGTACCAAATTGTTTTACAAAACAACTATTCCATTTTACATTTCTATCAACAGTGTATGAGAGTTCCAGCTTCTCCACATCTTTGCCAAGAGTTATTTCCCAGTTTTTTATTATAGGCATCCTTCTGGATATCAAGGGGGGTCTCATCCTGGATGTAATTTGCATGTCCCTGTTGGCTAATGGTGTTGAACATCTTTTCATGTTTTTGTTGACAATTTGTACATCTTCTTTAGCAAAATGGCTCCTCAAATATTTATCCCATTTTAAAAGGGGTTATCTGTCTTTGTTTTGTTGCATTGTAACTATTCTTTATGTTTTCTGGATGTAAACAAACATTTTCTCCCATCTCCGGGCTGTCTTTTCTCTTTCTTGATAGAGTTCTTTAAAGTACTAAAGATTTTAGCTCTTATCAAATCCAATTTTTCTATTTTTTTCCTTTGGTTGCTTATACTTTGGTTGTTGTATATAAGAAATCATTACCTAACCCAAGGTCACAAAGACCTGCTCTTCTATTTTCTTTTGAGTTTTGTAGTTTTTAGATCTTATACCTAGATCTAGGATCCATTTTTAGTTAACTTTTGTATGTAGCCTGAAGTAAAAATAGAAGTAATAAAAGAAGAAAATGGAAGGGAAGAGATACTAAAATCCTCTTACTGATGAAAAGTGGGATGGACCACTTTCTCATGCCATCTTAAAGATTCTCTTTTTGCTTTCAGCTTTCAATAATTTGGCTATAATGTGTCTAGGTGAAGATCTATCGAGTTTATCCTAGTTTGAATTTCTGAATTTCTTCACTGTATGCAGCATTGTCTTTCATCAAATTTGGAAAGTTTCTTGCTTTTATTTCTTCAAGTATACTATTTCCTTTCCTCTCCTTCTGGGACTCTCATTATGAGTATGTTGGTACACTTGATGTATCTCACATGCCTCTGGGACTTTGCTCACTTTTTTTTCACTTTTTTCCTTGTTGAATTCAGACTGGATCATTTCAATTAGCCTATCTTCAAGTTCACTGATTCTTCTGCCTGCTCAAATCTACTTTTGCAACCTTCTTGTGATTTTTTTTTTGCTTCTGTTATTGTACTTTTCAGTTCCATAATTTCCATGTGGTTCCTTCTCAGAATTTTTGTCTTTTCACTGACATTCTCAATTTGGTGAGACATCATTCTGATGTTTTCTCTTAGTTGTTTGCACATGTTTACAATAGCTATTGAGGCTATTGATTTTTAAGATTTCCTTGGCACTACGGTGAACAGGTGGGAGCAAAGTCAATGAAAGCTTCACAAATCTGTGTTCTTACCAAGATTTATCAGTTTTTCTTAAATAAATGCTGCTTTTTTTACAAGTTTTGGGTTAGTTTCCAGAGTTCTGGAAAAATTGGTTTTGATCATTTTTGCTAGTGTTTTCATTGATACTCTGTCATTGTGGAAATTTTCCTAAAGATAATTCTTAGCTCAACTTAAGTGAATCCAAAAGGAGGGTCTACCATACCCTACATTTTGTAGGGCTACATTTTAGCATCTAGTATAGACTTCTTGACACATATCTGTTGAAATACAAAATGTTGTATGTAGAGTAATGAGTCTCTTCATGATAAGATTACATTCTGAGAAATGCTTTAATAAGTGACTTAATTGTCCAAACATTCTAGAGGGCACTTACACAAACACAGATGCTCTAGGTCAATCACTGGATGTGGCCTCTTCATGCCATCAAAAACCTCAGTGAACATGAGATGGGTAAGGCTGCTGCTGGTAAGCTTTCTTTAATAAGCAGGAGTATACTCTAATAATAAAAAATATAGTACAGTAAATGTATTAATCAGTACATAGTTGTTAGTTACCATTGTCAAGTACTATGTACTGCACACAGTTGTATGTACTAGACTTTTCTAACACTGGAAGCACAGTAGGTTTGTTTATGACATCATAGGAACAAGTCACAATGCACATTGTGACATTATGACAGCTACCATGTCACTAGGTCACAGGAAATTTCAGTTCCTTTATAATCGTATGTGATTACTGGCCTATCTGCAGTCCATCATTGAACAGAATGTTGTTATGTGGCACATGACTGTATACATATACTTTTATTTCTCCTGCATATTAGGTTAGAAATTACTACACTAGAATCTCCTCCTATTGCTATCATCCACCTACCCTACCTCTGCTGCTGGAATATCTCCAAAGAGTTCCTATAATCCATAACCTACTCAAGTCTTACTTGATAGTAGACAAAGAGGGAGTTTGGGTGGTAAAAAGTCAGAGGTCATTGCCAGAGCTTCTCAGAAAATTAGAATGGACAGGGAAAGTTGGAATAAGCCATACAGAACACACTGAGGTATTTTTTATTCGAAAAATGTCATTTTTCTGGTTAATTATAATTTCTGCCTAGGACAAAGAATTCATATTTACCACTAAAAGGGTTACTAAAAAGAATTAGAAACTAATAAATATGCACTACCTAGGCTAATTTATTTTTATGATTAATAAGACATCTAAAAAACTTTTTAAAAATAAGAACTATTGATTTTAGATTATCATATTTATAAACATCTTTCTAATGTAAAACAGACGTTGGTACCTACTGAGACTGATGGTTGGATTTTTTTAAATCTGCTCCAATAATTATGAAGAAACTTGATTGGAATTTATTATAGAGAGTTATTTTATACATTAGAGTTACACAAACATGTATCTTCAAAATTCAAACTTTTCTTTATTTTCAGTCAGGATAGCAATTCCTGACTTACTATGCCAGAGACTGGTTTGGTGAATAGGGTAACATTTTCAAAACAAATCCTACAGGAGAGAACCGAGCAGAACTAAGAGGGGCAACCATAGTGTGGGTGGACAGGTGGCACTTACTGTCTTGAGCATTTTTGGTTTTGTATTTGTTGGATTTTTGTTTTGTTTTGTTTTGACTTGTTTGTAGGTTTTTTTGTTGTTTGTGACTTGTTTTACTAAATTCAGATTCTTTTTCTGCCTATCCTATTTTCTGGCAATCCATTTTAAAAAATTGAGAGGAAACAATGGAAGAAGGGAAAAGAAGAAACCCGAATGATCATCTCTTAATTTTTCAAGAATTGCTCTTATTAAATCTATGGTATCCAGATACAGTGGCTGAAGCCCGTAATCATAGCTACTTGGGAGGTAGAGATTGGAAGGATCACATTTCAAGGCCAGCTGGAACAAAAAAGTTTATGAAACCCCATCTCAACAAATTGCTGGACCAGTGGGGTATGCATGTCATCCCAGCTACTGTGAGGAAGCACAAATAGAAAGATTATGGTGCAGGCCAACCCAGGCATAAGGCGAGACCCAAGCTCAAAAAAAAAAAAAATGAGAAAAGGTCTGGGAATGTGGCTCAAGTGGTAAAGCACCTGCCTAGCAAGCACAAGGCCCTGAATTCAAACCCCAGTACTGACAAAAAAAAAAAAGAAGAGAAGAAAGAAAACTGTTGTAAAATTCTCTTAAATATTCAAAGATTTTTCCCTGAAAGATTGAGTAGAACAGCTATACTTTCAAGGCCAAGGAAGGACATGGACCCAAAAGATTTGTAAGTAGAAGCATGTTAAGTGGCACTGTCTGTATGCAATTGATTGCATGTGGACTGATGGTTAGCCAGTTGCTCTGGTAGGACTGTACCAGCGTTTAGAACCAGTGTCCTTTCTACTTAGCACCAGCATTCAATTGGTGGCTGCACCTGTGTGTGAGCAGTTATTCATGACATTAACCATCACCCATACTATAAATACACTTACAACATCCCCAGGTCCTCCTGCATCTGCAGCCCCATCTATCGGCATGTCTTGTGACACAGGAGACTGTATTAAATTTCAACCCTTCAGTGGGCATCACACAATCCATGCCTCGATAGGACAAGCTAGAATAAATACTTTTCTTTCTTTCTTTTTTCTTGGTGGGCAACTGGTTTCTGGAACAGCATCTTTCAGTGAGCTGGAAAGGCTGCAGCATCCTCCATTAGTGTCCCTAACTGCATCACCATACAAACTGGCAGGACTGATTCCCCAGGGCTTCTTCAGGTAGCTCCCAATTAGAGAGAATTGAAGCGGCTGAGCCTGGAGAGGAGCCACTGGGCTGGCCTCCACATGTCTGATTGAACTTGTGGCCTTTGCTTGACATGACTTGGAGCTTCCAAGTGTCCTTCCTGGTTTTAGCACTCCAACAGCCCCTCCCCATGAACAGGTGCATTCTGAAGGAGTGTGGTGCTCCCAGCTCGCAGATCCATGAAAGAGTCCTCCACCCTGCTTCTGAATATTTCCATTCTGCCCTCTTACTCATTAAGCTTCCTAATGGACAAGTTTTTTCTCAAGTTTATCTTTCATTTCCATTTTGAAGAGTCTTTTTTGACAATCCTAGAGTCCATCAAACGGTTCCCACTTCTTCCCAACAGCTCTTACCCCATCCCATCCCATCCCCACTGCTATTGCAATGGCCAGGTTAATAATGCCAAGGTGTGCTATCATTTTTATGACCAGTATCATTGCCTGCATTAGAATATTGGCAGAACCAGAAAGGTGAGTCTGCCTCTCTCTGTTACCTGTACACAGACAATGTTTCAGGACAACCCGGTGCTTATCTTCTAGCCCCTACCATTTCTCCAATGAAAGAATTCAAACACTTGGTTTTCACTTGAAGTTGGTCCAAGACCTCTCCTCCGGGGCTTTCTCTCCATCTTATTGTGCTCTCCTCCAGCCCTTATAAAGCTGTGCAAACAAAATTACAAGCCTGTGTCTCTTGCTTCTCCTTTAAGGGCTCTTTTTCTCTGAAACCTTTCTGGACAGATTGTAAAGGAGCTGACCCTGTGGGGTGTTTGAGTTAACTGCAGAAAAGGACTCTTTGCTTAAATTAACCACCTTATTTTCTTTGAACGTGGCACATGAGCCTCGGAGCCCATTTTGATCTCAGCCATGTTCTCTGTCCAGCTCTCCCCATCCCATGGTGTCCTGCATCTCTCAGTGGGACCAGTCAGCTGTTCAGACCAGGGTGGACCTTGAACTGTGCTTTTCCTTCTTCTGATAAAAGAAACGATCTTCATAATGTTCTGGGGGCAAACTAGAATATGCTTGCATTTAAAAAACGTTCAGACATTGCCCGAAAAAAGTACAAAAGTGAGAACCATCCATCTTCCAACTCCTCAGAACATTTACAGCCCCTCATTAAACACTCTCTAACATATCCCTTTGTGCAATGTATGCATGTTTTACAGCTCCATGGCCACGCACCACAAGCAGCAGCTTCAATCAGCACAAACTTCTTATTGAACAGTTTCTAGGAGTTGGGACTTTAGGCAGAGGTTGCTTGCATCTTCTGCTGAGGGTCTCAAATGGTGCAGAATGTTGACTGGGACTTCTGCCTCATCTGACACTCAGGTTCCTCGTCCAAGTTCATCCAAGCCTTTGAAGAATTCAGTTCTCTGCAGCTGTAAAACTTATGGAAGCTTCCATCTCCTTCTAGCCAGCAGAGGACTGTCCCTGCTGCTCCCATTCCCTTACTTGCTCTATCTTTGACTTCTAAACCTAGATTTAAAAGCATCACGTGATTGGGCCAGACCCACTCTGATAAATTCCTTTTGATTAATTCAAAGTGAACAGATTAGGAACCTTAATTACAAAATCTTCCATGGTAGCATAATCAAAAGAGTAATATCCCATCCTATTCATAGGTTTTTCTTGCTCTCAAGGAACTATACAAGGGTGCAGAAGTCACTTAAAATTCTGCTTTCTGGAAATACACATATACGGTGAACACTGTTCATGGTGTTCTGTAGTGTGATTTTTTTTTAAATGACTATGGCACAGATACCTTTCCTGCCTCATAATATGAGTCTACATTTTTATGGTTGAATTGCATTCTAGCTTGGATTTCAAAATACTTGATCACATATTGAAAAGTTAGGTTGTTCCCAATTTTCCCTTCTTATCAATTTTGCACGGATGACAATCCTAACGGTCTCATCTTTATGTTTGTGTGGTATTTCCTGTGTGCAAATTCAAAGCCAATGTGTCTGCTGAATCAGAGGATGAACTAAAGCAACGCTGTGACACCCAGGCAGGGTGCTGCTGCTTCTCTAGTGAGCCTTCCTTGCCCTTCATGAAAACTCTCTGGATCCTTTGCACCAATGCTGCAGATCTATCAGCATCCTTGAAAGGAGTTCTAAAAATCACCATCCCTGCACACACAAACAAGTGACCAGAGATATGATTTTCACTTGTCCTCTCTATCATTATCCCCTCTACACAAAAGTTTTATCTTGATTAAACAACTCTCTGTGAAATCGAGCCTTTTAGTTTCTACATTCTTTCCTTAGAAAGAGACAATGAGGAAACTAGCTCACTTTAGAATCTATAATGTTTTTAACCTTAAAGGGACATTGTACATTCTCACTCTATAGTAAAAACTCAGTTGGAAATGAAGGCTCTGAGAAAATATGAAACTGCAAATCTTAAAAACAAGCAACAAACAAAGGTTTGATAACACCTGCCTCTCTAGGAGATGTCCTCACAATTCTTTAACCACCACAGTAGTACCTCCTTATCTGTGGTCTCAACCATGATCTAAAAATACTAAATGGAAAAATCCATTCCTAATTTTTTAATTTCACATTGTTCTGAGTAGCAGGATTAAATTTCACACCATCCAGCTCCATCCTACCCAGGACATGAATCAGTGAATCATCCCTTTTTTCTTTTTCTTATATTTTTACAGTACTGGGGTTTGAATCCAGGGCAAAATGCAAGTGCTTTACTACTTGAGCCATGTCTCTATCCTTCTTCTTTGTAGTTTGTTTTTGAGATAGGGTCTCACTAACTTTGTCTGGTCTGGCCTCAAACTGTGATTGTCCTGCCTCTCCCACTCAAGTAGCTGTGATTACAGATGAGTACCACCACACCTGGCTGTGAATCACCCCTTTGTCCAGATTATCCACATTGGATATGCTACCTGCCCATTAATCACTTGGGAGAGAGAGAGAGAGAGAGAGAGAGAAACACAGTCACACAAATTTTATTACAGTGCATTCTGTAATTGTTCTATTTTATGATTAGTTATTGTTAATCTCTTACTGTGTAATCTCTTAACTAATTTACAAATTAAGTTCTATCACAGATATGTATGATTAGGAAAAGATAGTATCAGTGTTCTCTGCAGTTCTAGGCACCCACTGAAGGTCTTGGAATGTATTCCCTGTGGGTAAAGGAGAAAAACTGTACTTAGCATCTCCTTAGGACCAAGCCAACTCCAGAGCTGAGCTGTTGGAGTGAACAAGATAAAAACCCCAGAACTGCCCTTTTCAAGTGGCAAAATGAAAACAGAAAGATTATGATTCATCTAGATAAAGAGCCTTTAAAATAAAAAGCAGCATTTCAGGAACCAGTATATATTTCCTAACCTGGAGAGTTAGTGAATGGAATTAAGAAATATCTGCACAGGAGGACTAGGTATTTTAGATGGATTGCACAGCACAGTGACTATAGTTAATAATAATATATTATGTATTTCAAAATTGCTATGAAAGTAAATTTCGAACATTCTCACCACAGAAAAAATAAGTGAGGTGATAGATATATTACAGCTTGATGTTCTCCTTCTGCATTGTGTATGTATGTCAAAATAGCACATTGCATTCCACAAATATGTACATACTGAATATGTTATTGCATTTTACTTTTTACTGTTATTTTTCCAATTAACATTTTAAAGAAAGAAATGCTAAAAGAAGTTTATGAGACCAAAAGGAAATGACACTATATGGAAAATTAAATCCTCAGAAATGTGTGTGAATTTCATCAAAAAAGCTACATATCTGGTAACAACTTGTGACAATTTTTCCCTTTTCCCTGAAATCTCTATGAGTCATGTAAATGTTTAAAAACAACAAAAACAAAATGAAACTTTAAATTCTATAAATAATAGTCCCTTTCACCGAGGAACTTCGGATATAGCAGTCAGCACGAACACGCAAACTACACCCACCAAAAGGAAACCCTAGTGGCAGTCCCCCTACCTCGTGCCATACCTGAGCAGAGTGACTTGCACTGTGAAAGATGTCCCCATAGCTGGGCAGGTGGCTTCCTCTCCTCCTGTTCACCACCAGCCTGGGAGTCTAGCCATTGGCTTGTCCCCCATCCCCTGCCCTGGAGCCCAGCCCCACCAGATTGCCACTTCCTTTCCACTTCCCCACTGCCTGCAACCTCCTGACCCTGTCACCAAACTCTCCTGCCCTCAACACACAAATACTGTCTCAGTCACTAGTAAAACTGGAGAAGGAGCTCATGTCACTAATAAGGTGTCATACTGAGAGAGAAAATACTTTCCCCAGCTCCTAGTTGTTTGAAGAGAAATATTAACTTCAAAGACAAGTCTTTACCTGGGATCTGAAGGGCAAGGCATATTTCTCTTGTTCCAAGCTAGCCTTGCCAAGGAGATTTGAATTTAAATAAGCACGCTCTGCAACCTATTAATCTAGGGTGCTGGGGTAGCAGAAAGAGAGAGCCAGTGTCACTGAACACCATGAGCGTGGAAGGAGCAGGAAGCTGTCCACCCAGGAGTACAGATGTTTTATTGCTGTTTTCTCCTGGATCCTTCTGCCTGCTGAGGCCAACTCCACTGTCCTGGACTGAGGCTGGCAGATGCATGGTTTCACGTGCAATGACTGCCCCTCCCACCTCAGAGCAGAGACAGAGATGGTGTCTCCTGCCTAGAGAACCCTGCACCTTGACTGACCCCATCTGCGCCCCCTCCCTGCCCTGCAGATCCTGACTCGCTGCCACACCTGTCCATGGGGCTGCTCCCGGCTTCACTCTCTGATCCTTGGTGTTTGAGCCTCTTTAATTCCCACTTCCTCTTTACAGTTTCCTCCTCTTTGAGTGTGCCCCAAGCTCTCCTCACTTCAAATAATCACAACAGTCTTCTTTGCATTGTACCATGTGCTAGGCTGCACCCTATCTTTTCTTCTCTCCTCCACAACTTAGATCTCTTATGAAGGAATCTGCACAGCCTCTCTCCACTACCCTCTGTCTCCACCCATAAAGACTTCAATGACCTCATCCTTGTCAAACCCAGTGTCACAGATATATACAGAAAGTCCTCCTGGGTCTCACCTCCTGGATTTCTCCAAAACTGAGCTGCTTGCTCACCCTCCCTGCCACTCCCAACACACTCCTTCTCTTCCTTTTTCATTCAGAGTCTTGTAACAAAATCATCATACTCCTGGAGATGAGAAAGTCTCCCTTAGCTCACTCATGTCCTTCAGCCACCCCAGGCCCTCGGTTACAGGTTCAGATGACTCTCCTCCCTCTCCATGGTGACAGCCACAGCTACAGTGAATGCCCTTTTTTGGTCCACTGTAGACTACTGCAGTGTTTCCGGCAAGTGGGGAGACATCCCTAAGAGGGTGTTAGGGAGAAGGGCTCTTCTTGGTCTCTAGCCTGGCCTCTCCACCTATTCTCCACAAACAAAGACTTACAAACAGATCTTCTTGAGTTATTTCAATGGCTTCATTTTGTGTGAAAATAAATCACAAATATTAATGTGATATAAAGCCATATCATAGTCTTATCCTCACTATATAGTAGCTCAGAGCATAGACCCTGAAGCTCTACCACTAACTAGCTTTGTGACCTTAGGCAAGGTTCTTAACCTCTCTGTGCTTCAGTTTCCTCTTTGTAAACTAGGGATGAGTATAATAGAACTCATAAGGTACAGGGAACATGGGATGTATTAATACATATCAGGGTTTTAGAGCATCCCCTGGCACATAGAGGTGCTATGCGTATCTGTTATTTGTGTGGACTGCCTGCCCACTCTCCCCTCTGATCATCTTCCATGCACACATGTATGTAAGTGTGCTACCCATCATCCCACCAACAGCAAACAGTTCTCCCCAGATACAGTGACTATTTCATCTCCACAACTTTAGCCACTGGCTACCTTCCTCTTAACAACTCTGCACAGCCATCACTTCTGGGAAGCCTCTCCTAAGACACCAAGACCACCCCCCACTGAGACCCCATGGCACCCAAAATGAGCTTCCATTTTAGTTTGCCTTGCCTCAATTGTGTTTATAAACCCCAAAACTATTTTTTGAGCACTTATCCCATGCCCAGCCCCATTCTAAATACTGCTATGTATTCTCTCATTTACGTGTACTCTCTCATTTAAACCTTATGGCAAGTCTTCCACGTGTTTTAATAAGTGCCAGACACATTTGCCTCCTCACTGCTTGTGAGGTGCTTCACGGGCAGGAATCCTGCCTTGACCACCTTTGAATCTTCATTACCCAGCAAGGTGCCCTGTGCATTGTAGATATATGATTGAATTAGTATCTCTTAGTGGAATCTATCAGAAATGGGCTGCGATCAGAGATGGGAACGTGCACAAACTACTGACATTGAGGGACATTTAGGGAAAGGATGAATGGTCCTTGGATCTGAAACTCATCCGGGCTCTAAGTGAACACTGCTGTAACTATGTCGCCCCATCATTGAATCGTTATTACTATATGAACATTTTCTGTAGTGCTCAGGGGTTAATGTGCTCTCATTTGATTCTATACTGTCATATAATCTCAGGTCTTTCCAAGGACATAATAATACAATTCATGACGATATTTTATTCCATGCTCTTGCTTCAAGGGTCAAATGCAAAGTTCTGAGAAGTTTTGCACAACCCTTACCTCACAGGTTGCCCACCTTCAGTGAAGGGTAAAGAAATACTCACCCTGATAACCTTTTCTCTTTGATGAACACCAAATGCAAATTGCCACAAATTATAGAAAATTATAATCAGCAGTTAATGTGATAGTTTTTATGGTAATAGTCTCAGAACATAAGCACAAATATGTATTACTTAATTGTTGCAAGAGTATGCTTTTTATAAATCAGAACTATGTAAAAAGAATTCAGGTTTTTTTTAACTTCAGCTAGCTTTTATTCCCTACCCTTTGACCACATGGTAAGTTCTGCTTCATTAGGTGGCAGAGAATGGTCAATATCAAAATGGTTAAACACATTGATTAACATGTCTCCAGGTGACCTCAAATCTGACCTTAACAGGGGAAGAGCACCAGCCAGCCATGAGAGTGCCAAAGGGTGCCAATGGATGTGGATGGGCACAACAAACTCAAATCTGGACTTTCAAGCTATCTCTGGGAGCCCCCAGATTTAATCCAGTACACCCCAAGATTCTAAAGCTAGCCTCTGCACAGAATGATGGAGCCCTCTGATTTTGTGAAGCACTGAATGTGATAGGAAGTGTGACCTCTTTGGGGTTGTGTCTTCTCAGGAACTACCACTGCTGGAATGAGGCTTGGATGACAAGGCCTGATCTTCCTGTTGGATTTGGAGGCTGGCAAGTTGTGGATAGCACCCCCCAGGAAAACAGTGATGGTAAACATGCATTTTCCCTCGGGGAAGTTGTTTCACTGCTGACCTTATTTTGCTTTTATGTCTGAGTTGATGCAGAGGCAATACATCCATTGGGAACCAACATCAGGCATGTGCTTTCTAGACATGAGCACTATCTTAAGTAACTGCCAATCAAGTTTAATGTCATTTCAATAGACAGCTTTATACTGATTGTTTTACAACTTTTAGAAAAATAATATAAAACTTAGCAAGTATAATTCATCTACTCTTGCTTTACTAAGCAGTTTTGAAGACAAGAGACAAAAATATCTGTGTAAGCATTTTTACAAGGCTATAAAATATACTTCAGTCCTCCCTGATTCAGTGTTAAGATATAAGGCTGCAGAGAAAATAAAGAACTTGAAAAATAATTATAGATCATACCTTAAATTATTGATTTTCCAGAGCCTGATTTCTTTTTATGTTGTGTGATTTCTTTCAAAACTTGGATGTGTCAGTATTTGTCTTCTAAGTTGCTAGCTCTGCCAAGCAATGCAGCTATCACCAACCCCAGGTTTTTGTAAAATCACACCCTAAATTCCACCTCTCACTGAGGGCATGGCTCAAGTGGTAGAGTGCTTTCTTAGCAAGAATTAGGCTCTTAGCACAAATCCCAGTACGACCAAAAGAGAGAAAGAAAGAGACTCCATCTTTCTTTAATATGATAATGTAAAAATCACTAGACTGAGGACATTATGTTTATGTTTATTTCCTCGGATGTTGATCTGAGATAGTGATACATGTGTGCAGGAACATTTATTCACATATGCATAATGAACCTGAATTATAACTCTAGAGTTAAAGGAAGAATGTTAACACTTTCTGATGTTCTGAATTGCAGAATGTGAGGATACTTCAGAGGAGACTAATGGCAGCTAATCTCTTATTAACTGTGGATAGGTGTTTAAAATTTAAAGACTTGTAGAAAAGTAAACAATGAGCCCGCTAACTTCCTGAACACAGGTTGGACATTGACCAATGTATGTGTATAGTGTCCAAATTCTCCAGTTGAACTTGACATACATCCATAATGTCTAAAACAAAAATTGAAACAAATGCAACACAACCACCCAGTGACACATCAGCATCTCCAACCTCTCAGGTACAATTGAAAAAGGAATAAACACTGTGAAAGCCAACAGCTTGGCACAAACACACTCGGGTATGTGTTAGTGTGGAACAGATGGACAGAGGAACAGTGTTGCCAGTTCTTTCTCTGGCTTCAGATTTTGGGTCGAGTAGGGATTTCCACACACTAGTCACCTGCCCTCTATAGCCATGGAAAGCATTTGGGCAACATCAGTGATGAAGCTTAGGGATGCCAGTGTCTATAGAGCTACCTCGGGGTTACATGTGGTTCTGTACATGGACAGAATTGCAGACAAGGATCTCATAGTGCCTTCCTCTGTGTGATACAGGCATGTACCGCTGTGGCCCCGCCTCTGTCCAAGCTGTTAAGCATGGCCA